>NC_135215.1:18350322-18667822 GCF_052324685.1 Brachyhypopomus gauderio | reverse complement strand
CCAGTTAAGCTCCTCTGTGCAAATAGCAACCCCCCCCCCCCCCCCCCAACACAACACACACACACACACACACACACACACACATACACACACAGGTGCTATGACACGGGGTGATTAGCTGTTCTTCACACTACAGAATTCCTGTGGTTGCAGGTCTTTTAGTGGTGTGGAGCTCTGTAGTCCAGTTCCCGTGTGTTTCTTCCTCCAAACACACTACAGCAACCTTGAGTTCTGGAAAAATGCTTTAAAAATAAAACATAGTCTTCTTCTTCCTCTTCTAATTTTTAAATTGTATGCATTTATTAATTGTGGCTTAGCTGGTCTAAGCCTTCCTTTCCTGATGCGCGGCCCCTGGCTACGTGTTGATCACGGCCGCGCTTTTACGGGTCACGGAACACGCGGTCAGAACCGAAGCGTTTTAATGGGTGAACATAAACAGTGTTCTCGTTTGAAATGAATCTTTGCGCAGCCGCTGCGTAAATCATGTTAATCTTATTTGTTCATTTGAAGCGGTAACCGAGTCTCTGACGCGCTCCTGAAGTGGTAGAATGTTACCCGTTACAACTAAAGTGTTGCGGGGGTTATTGTTTGTTTTATCGGGTTTTCCGCCGCATGCACGCAGTTATCTGTGAAACCTAGCTGTAAATTATAATGATCCGTTGTGAAATAATTCAAATTAGCAGAAGGATTGTGTCTCTTGATATGATCTGTTTCTGAAACATTTAAAAACTTATCGAGCGAAAACTTCCTATAGCCCTGCCTAATATTGGAGCGTGCAGAAATTGGAAATTGATAAACAGTCATTTATTGATAACACTAACGGACATAAAGCGTACAAATAAGGGCCTGGACTAAAGAGGTGTTGACAGCTGTTTGGCGGCGGAGATGGGGGCAGCCTCTTTCTGCCGGGACGCCTCCAGCCAAGCCTGTCGTCTGCGACCTCTCCCGCTCGAGGCGCGACATGACCTAACGGAGCCCGCGCGCCCATGCCCCGGTCGTCACCTCAATGCTATGATAGTGTCTAACATTTAGAGAGAAGAGCGGGGATTTTGGCACGGAAGGCGACCGAACAGCGCGCAGTGAATATCTATTGTCATGTCTAGTGTGCGCCTGTTAGTGTGATGTGACAGCTCAAAGAACTCGCGTGTGTCTGCGCGCGGTGCTGAGGGGCTACTTGTCACTTGCTGCATCAGCGGGATTCTGATTTGACATTCCTCGATTAAAATACACACACACACACACACACACACACACACACACACACACACACACACCGTTAGGATACGGATAATCTGTGGCATTAGGCATAAGGACAGATATATTTTGTGTTAGGTTTGTGAATGATGTAAAGACACAGTCTTCACTGCTACGAAGAAAAGAACTATGTATGGTAACTGACAATATAAACAACGCAATAATCATACGGTGTTAAAATGATGTTACAAGTTGCTGAATAATTTAATAGGTCGCGAGATTTTTTTAGCAGGCCACTGGTTTCTGTCACGTTCTGTTTAGCGACAGAACTCGTTAAACCGGAGTCTGTTATTGATCGAATTTTGGCATCTGGATATTTAAGTGATTTGAGCTTTGCCACAACATAATAGCCCAGTGGTATTCAAATCTGGACATCGAATCCAAATCTGTAATGTAGTTAATGTAGTTAATTAAATGATTACTATGACTGGTTGGCCAGTATGTCACACCTGACTCCCATATGGTGCAATATCTGCAGGATCTGGATCTCGAGGACAGGATCGAATAAATGCTTATGATTTGTTCGGATAAATTAGAAGCACTGGCCCATTCTCAGTTATTTGACTAGTTTTGTTCCTGTTCTTGCGTTTCTTTGCTTGCTGTCCATCTGGAAATGCTTGGATTTTTAAAATAATCAACATTTAAGGTTCGTACTGTCCCTTAAGGTTATCCTGTCTAAAAGCTTACTATTGATTTAGGGACCTCCTGTTTTAACCCAAAGCCCTTTCACCATGCCTCTCTAGCGTAAAGTCTTCCTCCAGAGTCGAGAGAGAGAGAGAGAGAGAGAGAGAGAGAGAGAGAGAGAGAGAGAAAGAGAGAGAGAGAGAGAGAAATCAAAACATTCCCGAAAGGCGGGGCGGTATTTCAAGTCAATCACAACATGAAGTGGACAATTACGGGGACAGAGGTGTGTCGGGGGGATAGCCCGATCCTTCTGAGGCCACGGTAGACATCTTGCGGCTGCTCGCGGAGGTCCCAGACCGTAGAGGAGAACAGATTTTTAGTTCCTCTTCAGGCTGCCAGCCAATCAGTCTCCAGCAGAGACTGGGGCTCCCTTCTCTCTCTTTTCACAGATTTTTAGCCCCTTTTCCCCAAATTCTTCACACATCCCTGGCTCACACACATACAAGTGCATACACGCTGCCTGTGTGTGTGTGTGTGTGTGTGTGTGTGTGTGTGTGTGTGTGTGTGTGTGTGTGTGTGTGTGTGTGTGTGTGTGTGTGTAAACTATAACCTAACAGAAAAAAATAAAAATATTAAAAGTCCATGAACACATATCAAAATCTAATGCTTAAAGTATTTCGTGTAACATAAAGTATAGATGGTGGGTATATGTTAAAATGAGTCCGAACGTTAGTCTACTATAGTAAACCATTTAGCATTAATATAATTGGCTGGGCTGATCATGTAAAATTAAAAATCTTAATTATTATTATTATTTTTAAAATACTTATCGTATTTACTAAATCGTCAATAAAAATGCGTCATAGAACTCTTTCTATAGTGAATACCAATTTGCTTATTTAAGTCTCTGTTCGTATTGCCATATTCGTCTTAGCTGGGAGCTAATCATTGCGAATCTCACACTCTAAAAACTACAAGACACTTGGGACCCGGGATCTGTCAGGTGAGAACGCATAATCATCCCTCCGTGTGCGCATGTGAGCACACGCGCGCGCGAGTGCGCGTGTTTCTCTCAGGTTCTCCGCGTGCTGTGCATACCATCAGTAGAGAATGAGGGACAACATACAGATAGACAACAAATTTATTTCGTCCCATCGGCTTGTTAGAGTCATGTTCATTAAGAGGGGCTGTTAAACTATTAGTCTGTTCGTGTGTCGTTTTTGATACTGTTGTTTGACTGAGTGGGGTGTTTAAAAGAGGATGACTTGCAGAAATAGGTATTAACATTAGCTGTCACAGGGGAGCGCTAGACGGATGGAGAGACGCATCAGGAACGCACCCGCAGTCTGAAGTTGCGCCTCCGTCCCTGACGCAACATCGCAAGACCCAGGCTTCACGCACAGCACTGCCCGGGATATTCTTCTGCTTACCGTTCATCATTTTAACTTGTGAATGGAACGAAACAACTTACTAAAGAAATATACATATACTATCTGGATATTGTTCGGTATCTCGAACACATTTTTACATTTCGATACAAAAATATGATTTCCTTTTGCTACTGAAAACAGTAAAGCATACCTGGTTATGTGGATGAAACAATTTTTCATTGTAATTTTTCATTGAATAATATTTGCAGTGTATTAAAAAAAACATTAGGTAAAATTTGTCACCATTTTGTTCTTAAAACATCACTTTTAAATGACGCTTAAAAATGAGCGTGGCTCTCTAGGGGATCAATTTATCCTAAACTAAACTCTCATTATCACCACGCGCCTTCTCTAGGCCGGTAAAGGCTGCTGGATGCGGCCACGCGCCGAATCTCAGAAATACGTTTTTTTTTTCTTGTTCCTTTTTCCACAATCGGATATCATTGGCTCGAGCTGGCACTGAGAGTTTTAATAAGCCTGTGTCAATTCACCGAGCTGCTCCATCCTTTACTATCACCGGGTCCCTCAAACGGAAAAATAATTGGCAGTTTTCCCTCGGCTTTGACAGGGTGATCAGGGGGACTCGCCCCGCCCCTTCGTTATTTCAGCCGTCTGATTATCAAGACAATCACATCTTACCTTATGGCCTAATGTGATTCAATTGTTTTTGCATCTGTTGACTTGGGCTACTTGTTCAGATGATATGTAAAGGGGGTCGATCATTGTTCGAATCCGCAGGACTAAACACTGCCTCGTTATATAGAACAAATTACTGGGGCTAGGCTGACGTTTCTTTTCGTCACCACTACTAGGCCTACGCACGCTGTTAGAACTAGTGTACATTTCTTAAATGCTAATTTATTTTGAGTTGTTTTACGTCTAGGTATGTAGTTATTATAGCCCTTTGTGAGCTAAAGCAATAGTTCTCATTAGATGTTTTTAATAAAGAAACGCCTGTCATAAATACACACAGTGGACGTTTTCTTTTTTCTCACTTTTTTTTCGACCACAAGTAAACCCCGCAGGTGACGCGCGCGCTGACTGCCAAAGCCTCACGCCTCTTTTTTTTCAACGAAGTCACCTCGCGTGCTGGCTGAAAACAATATCCTCGATTTTGGCATGTGCCTTATAAGTAGACCATAACAGCAAAGACCAAACAAGGATGAGGAACAGACTGCAGTCATTCAAAGCAACACACCGATGAGAAAGTTGTTTAATTTAATTTTACTTTTTGTTATATTTTTTATCCCTTATATATCAGTTAAACACTTTAATAATATAAAACGATGACTATGTATGGGTGTTTTTGTGAGAAACTTAGAAGGTTTTTTTAGTCATTCATTTTTATTTTTTTGTCAACGAACGTTTTAAAGAAAAAAATCTGAACGGGCAGTATCGAGGGCAATTAGTGCATGAAGAGGAACTCTGAGCACACGTGTTGACTGATTGCCAGCTTTGTGTTATTTACCCAAAACCGTCTCAGTGGGGGCAACGTAAAAATACACGTTCACAAATACTGAGCTGGAGTAACCATATGTGCTTTTCGGACTAAGAAAACCAGGGACGTTATGGAAATCATTTTGTAACTGTCAGTCCTCGGTGAGTATTAGCTGTTGGTGTTGCATCGCTCCAGCGAGCTTTGTTGTGTTTGGTTAATTGTGTTTGACCCGCGCGCACAGGGCCATCACAATGCTTGAATCGTGTTGTCGCATGTGCCTGAAAGGAGTCGTTAATTATTTTGTTTTTCTCACAATTAATGTGTGGGGACGGTGTTAGCCACTTCAAAGTGTTTATGTGGGGTTAAGGTCAATGATTGAATCAACAGCCGCTTAGACTAGTTAATTTAAAAAAACGTTAAATCAAGGGTTTTCAAGTGTTTTTGCGGAAAGTGAATGAAACTATTGATCACTTTTATTCTTGATTAACGATTGATTAAAAGTAAGCGCGAGCGGCCAATAGGCACGCGGACAGACAGCAAGGTGAATTCCACGAATGCTCCTCCCACTTCGCTGGCGGCGCATTCGGGGTGTGTAAACCGCCCGATATATAAGCGCCCTGGAACAATTCTATCACCAGCAGATTATAGCAGAAGCCGAGAAAAGTCCTAAGGTGTTGCTGAAAAGGTCAACCTTGGTTAGCGGCTAAGAGGCGCGCGCTCAAGTCTACAACCGAGGCGCGTGTGCTGCTGTTGCGTCCTGGTGTGATCTGCCTGTCAGTTAATTTTTTTCTTTTCTTTTTTCCATCTTTTTTGATTCTCAGATATATATCAATATTAAAGTATGCAGTTAGAGAGCATTCTCCCCAGCGCATCTGTCAGTTTACCCAAGACGTTTTACAACCTTTCCTCTTCAGAAAGCACTTCCAACAGCCCGGGGTCAACGCAGATCGACTTTCAGGAGGTGGACCGGGCGGAATCCGAACAAAATAGTGGTAACAAGAAATATCTAAGCAACGGGGGAACCGCGATGATGGGAGAGGGAGAGAGTGACAACTTCGCTGGGACTAAAAGCGCTCCAGACGCCAGAAAAAGTTCCCCTGTAATCGGCGACGATGATCTATCCAGCGGCCGCCGCTACAATATCGATGAACTTGGCAGTGATCGATACTTCATCTCATCGACACAACCGAGCTCCGACGTAACAAATCCATGCTCTCTCTTTCCATACGGAGGACAGACCGGGACGGTGTACAGTGGATCTAACGGATCCAGGTACTCCACCTCTCTTCATTACGGTTCGGTCCTGCCACCGACTGGTTTCTCATCCGCTGTCTGTGCTGGTCGGAGTCAGTTTGCCCCCGGGTATCAATTTGGACAAGGTCCAGGGTGTCTTTACCCCTCGTATCCGGGAGCAGGAGCTGGTATAGGCTCTATGTCCATCCCAGGGTCTGCAGCAGGCGCGAGGGCTCAGGTCTACCTCTGTAATCGTCCTTTATGGCTGAAGTTCCATCGCCATCAGACGGAGATGATAATCACCAAACAGGGCAGGTATGTGCTGCTGGCACTCACATGCTCTATACTTACAAACCCCTCATGTTCCCTCACTGAAACATAACTGTACATAACTGTTACTGTTGACCGTTATTGACTGCGTTTAATTTGGCGATGATGCAATAGTTTGTCATTTGTTAAAAGATTGAATCTGATGGTAATGGACACCCCAGAAAATTGCTAGAACTTGTTGGGTTGCAAGTGAAACGTTGTCTTTTTTATTTCAACCGAAAATATTTAATGATTTTAAAACGCTTTATTTAATGTATTGTGAAGCTTAACATGATTTATAAATCGCTTTTTGCAGGCGAATGTTTCCGTTCCTGAGTTTCAACATAACCGGACTCAACCTCACTGCGCATTATAACGTGTTTGTTGAGATTGTTCTCGCGGACCCGAACCACTGGCGATTTCAAGGCGGAAAATGGGTGACCTGCGGAAAGGCTGACAACAACATGCAAGGTGAGGGGTTTTGGTTGTGTTTTCGTTTGAGGTGTTTATTATTTCCACGTCTAACAAAACAAAGTGTGAAAATGAGATCATTCTGACAGGCCAGCTCTCAAGACAAAAGGATACTCTTGGTGTCCTGCCAAGCGCGCAGGTCTTGCTTACAAATGTAGCAAAACTGTTCTAATCTTTATATAAAAATATAATGCTAACCTGCACCACAGCATACATGACGTACAAATTCACTAAAATGAGACGAATTCATAACGGAAAATTGCGACCTAAAGCAACACCAAAACTTTAGAAGTTGTTCTTTTTGGGAAACCTATCTGACCCATATTACTAGTTTCGTTCAATTTAAATGACAATAGCTTGTTTCATTAGGAACGTCAAGGAACGGGTCATGCTAAGACCGGCTGCGAAAACATTTTTCAGAACCGAATGAGTTCTGACTCTTGAAACCTGTCTACGGCAGAGAGAGATTCTGCTGAAATTAAAGATAAAAAAGTTTCGTTTTGCGCTTTCTCTTAGATTTGAGTACATTTTTATTTGGTGCCAGTTACATATTTTTGTACATGAAATTAATCCTTCAAGCGAAATATGTTACGTGTCCGAAAGTAAATTAAACAACTTTGAAAATAGAAAATAAAATGTAAAAAAAAAATTAAACGTGGCCGATAAAGAGTTCGTTCATACAAGAAGCAACACAATTTGCACCGTACAAAACGGAGACGTCAGTTACAGTTGTGTATTCTTTGCAAAGAACATGCGTAGGTTGAAAGTGTTATTCTGGATACCACAACAAGCAGACCCCCTTCTGATGTCACGGTTTTAGCGCATTTTATTTAATAGTCGCTTTTTCTTATTTGTTTTATTTAGCGTTATTACGTGCTAATTTCGTGCATTATACTCATTTAATTGTCTTCTTTAAGGAAACAAGATGTACGTCCATCCGGAATCGCCGAATACGGGCGCGCACTGGATGAGACAAGAGATATCCTTCAGCAAGTTAAAACTTACCAACAACAAGGGTGCGAATAACAACAACACGCAGGTATGTACGCTGCCTCTCAAAAATAGACTGTAACGAGACCACTATGTCAGCAGTGGCGCGAAGCCGTTTCTCCCAGTGTGAACTTTGTGGGGAAGGTTTCACTGCAAATATGCAAATCAGGTTTGTCTTTCTTTTAGCACTTTTGAAACAGCCAGTCTAAGTAGAGTAAGATCTTAAGATGACAGAGGCAGCACGAGAGAGGGAGGGATGCATTCATCCTGGGAGTGTGTATGATTGATATTCTTAACACTTCAAGGCACGAGAAAATCCATCCACCTGTCAGCAGTCAGGGCCTACAGCGTGCTGTAAGAACCCAAACATTGTTCTAGTCTCTGCAGGTCCTCCTGTGTGCGTGCGGGGTGGATGGTGTGTGTGAGGCCCCACTCAATACACTCCTGTCTCTGTATCTTCTGTGGTGGTTTGACACCTCTGAGTGTCTGTGTCTGACTCTGGCTTGCTGCATATAGCCCTACTGCAGTGTTTGCACAATTATCAGCTGTGTGTGTGCACGCACAGGCTTGTGTAGATGGGCTGTTTGGTGGACTTCTCAGGGTGTGTGTGTGGTCTCCAAGCATTTAAATGTTTACATTCATTTCACAGGGTGCTTAGCTACACTGGGTTCAAATAAATACTGTACGATATATGTTTGGTTAGCATTTCTATGCTGAATTACCAAGTGTGTGTGTGTGTGTGTGTGTGTGTGTGTGTGTGTGCGCGCGCAGATGATCGTCCTGCAGTCTCTTCACAAGTACCAGCCCAGGCTGCACATTGTGGAAGTGAGTGAGGACGGTGTGGAAGACATAAGCAGCGAGACCAAGACCCAGACCTTCACTTTCCCTGAAAACCAGTTTATTGCAGTCACTGCCTACCAGAACACAGACGTAAGTACCATGACCTCCACGTCCTCCCTCCACTTCCTGACGATGGCTTCTGTTTTCATACCCTCTGACAATTTTCTGCTAATCTTTGGTTAACTTTATTACATCTTTGTCCAGATAACACAGCTGAAGATTGACCACAATCCTTTTGCCAAGGGATTCAGAGATAATTATGACTCGTAAGTGTCCTGTGGGCAAAGAGGGGTAAATTTCCACATTACAATCTATACTGGTCCTTGATCTGTGCGCTCTCTCTCTCAGGATGTACACTGCTCCAGAGAGTGACAGACTGACCCCCTCCCCGACAGACTCCCCGCGCTCACACCAGATCGTGCCGGGTGCCCGTTACGCCATGCAGCCGTTCTTCCAGGACCAGTTTGTCAACAGCCTTCCGCAAAACCACCGCCTGTATGGAGGGGGCGAGCGCACCGTGCCCCAGACCAATGGGCTGCTCTCACCACAGGCCGACGATCCCGCCTCCGCTGCCTCCGCCACCTCCGCCCAGCGCTGGTTCGTCGGCCCCGTCCAGCAGGGCGGCGCCCCTGCTAAGCTGGACCTGTCGTACGACGGTGACTACTCTGCGTCCGGTTTGCTGCCCTACGGCATCAAGCCTTTGCCCCTGCAGAGCCCCCACGCGCTGGGCTACTACCCCGACTCGGCCGCCTTCGCCTCCATGGCCGCGGCGGGCTGGGGCAGCGGGCGGAGCTCCTACCAGAGGAAGATGGCCACGGGCCTGCCCTGGTCACCCCGGCCCAGCCCGCCTGCCTTCCCCGATGACCCTCTGGCCCCCAAAGACAAACTGCAGGACGAGAGCGGGGCGGCGGCGGGCACCAGTGCCACCTGGACCCTGGAGACGCCGTCCGGGCTGAAACCAGTAGAGACAGGCGATGCTGCCGCGTACTCCATCGCCTGCAAGAGACGCCGGCTGTCGCCGGGGGGCTCTAGCACAGACGCCTCCCCCACTATAAAATGTGAGGACCTGAGTGCAGAGGACTATGGTAAGGAACAAGCCAAAGGCCTGGGTTACTATGCCTTCTACACCAGCCCCTAGACCAGCCCTCCGCTGGGGCATGGTCCCCACCTCCATACAGCCCCTAGACCAGCCCTCCGCTGGGGCATGGTCCCCACCTCCATACAGCCCCTAGACCAGCCCTCCGCTGGGGCATGGTCCCCACCTCCATACAGCCCCTAGACCAGCCCTCCGCTGGGGCATGGTCCCCACCTCCATACAGCCCCTAGACCAGCCCTCCGCTGGGGCATGGTCCCCACCTCCATCCTCCATCTCCCTGACTTCTTTCAGCCCTTCCTTATGTTAAAGTGCTTTGTCCAGATTCAGTTGGTTTTTTTTCTCATTATTACTTTATTTAATATATTTTTGAACTGCAGGCGTGAAGCTCCTGTGGTGTTTGTTAATTTCTGCTGGTTTGTGAATGATGGGTGTGTGTGTGTGTGTGTGTGTGTGTGTGTGTGTGTGTGTGTGTGTGGGGTGGGGAGTGTGGGGGGATCTTTTATCTTTTTAAAGCAACCTCCTGGTTTTGATCTTTTTTTAAATATATATATATATATATATTATAAATATACAAAATTGGTGTGTTTTTTTTCTCTTTAATTTAAGATCATTTTGTTGTACAGTATTTGTGCGCTTTAGATTGTGATGTATCTTGTACAAATTGTCTACATGGCACTGTTATGAAATGTGTAATAAAATGTGCTTTTCATAAGGAGTTTCACGTCTATACAAATACGTACGTGCAAAGATCAATCTTAATAATGATTAAAGACTTGTACCGAAGGGCGTGAGGACTCTTACACACCCGTACAACTCGTTTTATACATTTACGAATTATTATATCGTCTTCGTTTGTGCATAATTCTACACGAATTATCTTATCAATTCTATAATGTTTTAACCCTTTGGTTAGTTATATTTTTGCAGTTCCAAACGAAAGTACAAATTTTATTTTAAAGTGTACGGCCTTGGTTTCACGTCTCTGTTCAGTGCTTCGGCGTCACAGGCGTTTTTTTACCCTAATATTTAGAATTAAAAACAACCAATGAAACCTACGCATAGCCGACATAAACAATTGTTTTTGTTAATTAAGGTAATTTCGTTTCATTCGTTTCTAACCAATAATTTGTGAGTATCATTATAAAATAGTGTATTAAATTACAAACATATTTTGACGGAAATGGTAAATCGCACACACTTTTAATAATCTTTAAATGAGATCCGCCGGAGAATACGCTTACATCCGCTGTGACGGGTCTCTTGTTTGAGTTTCATAATTTCATAATCTTCAATTCAGAAGGTACAAATCTTCTCGAAGCACGTTCCACTGTGATTCGGCCCAGACGTAGGAGAACCGAAGCTTTTCTCCTTAGAAAGACACTTGACGATGTGAATTTACTGTGCTGAAGATGTGTTTTCTCGGTACATCAAGGACACGTTACCCCATTTAAACAAATTATATAAAAGAAATAGTTAAGACCTGATTGACAAGCTTTTGGCCACAGTCTCCCTCTGACACCGACCAAATGGCGGAGTTTCTGCAATAATAATCTGTTCAGCGTCACCGTGTCGCACGCGCTGCTTATTTCCCGCTCTCCTGAAGGAGAAGACGCGTCCTGAAACACCCGCACATTTGTCGAAGAGTTGGGCAATTTAAAAAGCGTTATTTAACTCCCTTCATCTTTATTTGTTTCTGACCAGGAGCGTTTTCGCCATATAATTTGTCGCACAGTGGGAAAATTCGTTTACGTATACAAGAAAATTATTATTTGAGGCTTTCGAATCCAGAATAACACATTACTTAATACAGTGTTAAAAGTATGTTACTGCCACGACGGGCACCGAGCAGATGGTTCTGTGAGTACTGGCCTGACTCGGAACAAAATCTCGATGTCGACTTGTTCGGAGGAACTTGAAACTTATACGGAACCAGATGATAAAAATCTTTTCACATTTTGTTTCTGGATTTTTTATTCATTCTGGAATTCATTCCAAAGTGTGTCAAAACTCCTGTTGAATGACATGTGTAGAGGCAAGAAATTAAAGCTGCCTACTTAAACAATACAGTATTATTCTGACTCTGTTGTTGAAACTTTTATCATCGGTCCTCGTCAGTAAATGAATGGTCTGGTATTTTTAAGTCTAATGAATTCTGTTGTCAGACTCTTTGACAGAAAGCGAAGACTCTGACTAACTCCAATTAACACCTTCTAATGATGCCGGGATCCTGATTGTGCTGGCCTCCCTGGCTGGCTGTTGAGGGGAGGGGAGGGGAGGGGAGGGGAGGAGGAGAGGAGGAGGGGAGGAGAGGAGAGGAGGAGAGGGGAGCAGCTAAAAGTGCTCTGTGTGCACTGCCTCACATGTTTTTGAGCATCTGTCCAAACGTACTGCTGTTTGGGAGACATGACAGCCTGGTGATGAGGTTGTGTAGCGACGGCGCTCCTCTGGGCCTTCAAGATGCTCAGTGTGCCCCGGGGCTTTGTGCAGGACATCTGCAAGCATGGTCTGGCAATAGCAAAGAGTAAAAGAAAATCAAAGGTTATATACAAATGAATATGACTCCACAGGAGATCTCCACACTCTACACAGCAGTGTCTTCTGTGGAGCACAGCTCGATTTTACAGTAACAGCAGATTGACTGTGGACTGTGCAGGTTTGCATCTTTACGTCTTCCTTTAAAGGTACTAAAACAGATTATGTCATGCAGTCTTGATTCAAGCTTTCTAATGTGACCTGGAACTGGAGGAAGTCAATGTGGAGCTGAAGTGGATTTGATTGGTCCTGTGTGAATGCTAGAGAGACCTATACCCTCCTCAGCCCCGCCCTCTGCCCCGCCCTCAGCTCCTCCCATGAGACCAGCTTGGCTCGGGCTGGTGTGTAGCAGCTCAGGGGCGGGAGGACAAAGTGGGGTTACCAGCACACATAGTGATGCACACACACACAGGCCCTATGGTACACAGTAATCATGATGGGTGTGTGGGCCGCGTGCAGACGCTGCGTGTGTGTTTCACTCTGCCCTGTTCGCTTAGCAGAGAGCAGAGAAACACCAGGCATGACTGACAAGGTGCACTAGTTCCCACACCCAGTCAGCACAGGCACTCTTACTCAGGCAAGAGCAGGACCTTTCAACATGGAGAGAGACAAGCGAAGCAGGAGAGAGACACAGAGAGACAGCAAGTGAGAGAAAGAGAGAGATGGGAGAGATGTAGAGAGACAGCAAGAGAGAGATGGGAGAGATGTAGAGAGACAGCAAGAGAGAGAAAGAGAGAGATGGGAGGGATGTAGAGAGACAGAGAGGGATGGGAGAGATGTAGAGAGAGAGAGAAAGAGAGAGATGGGAGGGATGTAGAGAGAGAGAGAAAGAGAGAGATGGGAGATATGTAGAGAGAGAGAGAAAGAGAGAGATGGGAGAGAGGGACAAAGGTGGACACAGAAAGAAACAGAGCTTGACTGAACCGTTAAAGTAGCCTGCAGGATTCATATTCACTCATATTATTTCTACTACTATAATTAATATTAGTAAATATTTATTCTTATTATTGTCTTTTTATTTATTTATCTAGAAATTACTTTGAGCAGAAATCAAAAGCAAGTCAGATTTAATTGAAAGGAAATTATCATTAAAATGAAGGAGCTCCAACCATCAAAGGATCTCAGGCTAAATTAATCTTAGTACACCTTAAATTCAAACTTACTCCTGAACAGAATTATACAACTGTCCGCCACGAGCACCAGGACATATACCTTTTCCTCCTTCCTTGCTTTCTTTGTTTCTTTCTCTCTTCTTTGGAGAGGTGATTGAGTCTAGTGGATTGTTTACAGTGCTGGTTGGGCAGTTGAATCTTTATCAGTTTAACTGAAGTGAAGATTGTAGCAATTACAAGAACTTTAGTGCATGCTCATGTGTCTTGTGGTCTGGAGCTGTGCTGTTGCATGTAAGACGGGCAAAGAGAGAAAGAGAGACAGAGAGAGAAAAAGAGAGACAGAAAGAAAGAGAGATAGAGAGCAAGAGAGAGAGAAAGAGAGAGACAGAGAAAGAGAGAGAAAGAGGGAGAGACAGAGAGAAAAAGAGAGAGAGAGAAAGAGAAAGAGAGACAGAAAAAGAGAAAAAGACACAGAGAAAGAGAAAGAGAGAGAGAGAGAAAGAGAGAGAGAGTTCCTATCGATCTGACATGTCCACATAACTAGAGGAGAGTGACAGATCCGGTGTTACTTTGAAAGAGGAAGCACCCAAGCTATCATTCTCTCTGCATCTCTCTCTATTTCTCTCTTTCTTTCTCTATTTCCATGTTGTCTTATCTCCATTCAGTCTTTCAAACTACAAATCAGACATGCTGGAACCATATCTAGTGTCATCTGGAGGTGTTTGCTTTACCCTGTTTGATGTAATACTATGCAATTTTTTAGGGCAGTCATGGCCTGGTGGTAGGGAACTGGTCTTGTGACCGGAGGGTCGTGGGTCCGATTCCCAGACCTGAGGCCATGACTGAGGTGCCCTTGAGCAAAGCACCTAACCCCAACTGCTCCCCGGGCGCCAGGCTAGGGCTGCCCACCGCTCTGGGTACGTGTGCACCACAGACCCCTAGTTCTAACTGCACAGATGGGTTAAAAGCGGAGGACAAATTTCGATTGCGGTGTAAAAATCACAATTGACAAAAATACGGCACATCTATATCTATGATCTATAATAATAATAATATTAATAATTCTATGCTAGGCCTAAGAGCGCTCTACATGGCAGAAAAAACATGGTTATTTCTGTGTTTGTGTTATTTTGTTTTAGTTTAGTTAGTTTTGTGCTTTTTGTGTTGGTTTTGTTGTTTTGTGCAAGTAACCATAGAATGATTAGTTCATTGTTTTTCTCATTTCAGCAATTGTCTTATACACACACACACACACACACACACACACACACACACACACACACACACACACACACACACACACACACACACACACACACACCCAGGCCAGAGTAGCAGAGCAGCAGACATGCAAGGCAGTCTTTGTGTGTGGTGTGTGTGTGTGTGTGTGTGTGTGTGTGTGTGTGTGTGTGTGTGTGTGTGTATGTGTGTGTTTCCATGCGTGCACGCATGCGTGAGTGTGGGTGTGTATGTGCCGTCTGGGGCGGTGGGGCGTAAGGAGTCCGCCTGCCCCTGAGGTTGCCCCGGTCACTTGCACCACCCTGCACTTAACACTGAATTGATTTCAGACACCCCTCATCATCCTCAGAGGGAACCAGTCCCTGCTGCAGTGAACCAGCCCAACACACACACACACACACACACACACACACACACACACACACACACACACACACACACACACACACACACACACACACACTCCACTGCAGTATGGGAATATACCTGCATACTCACAGAGTACAAGAAGAAGCCTGTGAGTGGGATGAACCAGATTGTGCGAGGCAGCGCCTCCCTGTGGTCCCACGGGAGAACCACAGTCACAGAGCACTAAAGAGAAATGACAGCAGCATGTGTGTGTGTAAAGAATCTGAGAGTGTGTGTGTGCGTAATCTGGATTCGACAGACCAGAAAGCCTCAGTGGGTAGAATCAATGCACCAGCACTTCCAGGAGAGGATCCCAGCGGAGCTGAGACGCCTCTGTCCACATCTCTCCACACACACCAGCCCTGGAAACCAGAACAACCTCCCTCCATCCCTTACACACGGGGCCAGAAACCACATTCTTGATAGCCATCAGCCTGACAAACACACACACACCCACACAAGCACACACACACACATGCAAGCACATGTATGCGCTCACACGCACATACACTCACACATACTCACACATACACAAGCACACACACATACATGCACACATATAAACACACACATAAACACACACATAACACACACACACACACACACACACACACACACACACACACACACACACACACACATACACAAGCATCCAAAACAAAGCTTCATATTCAAATAGATCTGCAAATGGATTGTCATTATACACTTAGATAAAAATCTAACCTTTCCTTTGGGAGGACTTACTGGCAATATGCTATTAACACACACACATACACACACACACACACACACACACACACACACACACACACACACACACACACACACACACACACCACACACACACACACACACACACACCCACACACACACCCACACACACACCTACACACACACACATATACACACACACACTCATGAGTGTAAGAGCTGTGCAGGCTGGTGTGTGCAGGCTGGTGTGTGCAGGCTGGTGTGTGCAGGCTGGTCTGTGAAGGCTGGTGTGTGCAGGCTGGTGTGTGCAGGCTGGTGTGTGCAGGCTGGTGTGGACTGTAGTTCTGAATAACTGTAAGTGAAGTGGTATGAAAACAATGAAGCATTTGTCACTTTCGCAAGTGTCTGAAGTTTTTCTTTCTGGCAGAAATAAATCTGTCAGAATGAAAAAAAGACAAAAAGGGAGAAGAGTCAGCGAGGCAGCTGGCAAGCTGACGTCCAGGACTCCACTCCCTGGCGGGCTGGTCCAGGACTCCACTCCCTGGCGGGCTGGTCCAGGACTCCACTCCCTGGCGGGCTGGTCTAGGACTCCACTCTCTGGCGGGCTGGTCCAGGACTCCACTCTCTGGCGGGCTGGTCCAGGGCTCCACGCTGACTGATTTTTTTAATTCTGTGTTAAATCGCTACTCCGCCAGGCTGCTGCTCAGCTATTGTGCTGCCATGTGCACACACGCACACACACACACACACACACACACACACACACACACACACGCAAACATGCACATGCACACACATACACACACACACACACACGCACATGCACACACACACACACACACACATACAAGCACACATACGCATGCACACATGCACACACGCACATGCACACACACACACACACACACACACACACACACACACACACAGATACGCACATGCACACACATGCACACACACACAAACACGCAGACACGCACATGCACACACATGCACACACACACAAACACGCAGACACGCACATGCACACACATGCACACACACAGACACACAGACACGCACATGCGCACACACAGGCACACACACACAGACACGCACATGCACACACACAAGCACACACGGACATGCACACACGCAGACACGCACACACGCGCATGCACACACATGCACACACTCACACACACGCACACATGCACATGCAGACACGTGCATGCATGCACACACATGCAGACACACACACACAAACACACACTTAACCCCTATAAACGCATTCACACATGTACACACAGACATATTTATCCCCTCTAACACACACACACACACACACACACACACACACACACAAGCTCCTGGCTCAGCTTCACAAGTGTATGAAGTCTGAAATAATTTCATTCTCTCTTTTACTGTGTTCATCCAGAATGTGACTCTAAACTCAACTGGAAAAATGAATGAATCTAATTATATTTGCCTGCTTGTGTATTAATATGTTTTGTACATTATGTGGAAATGTAAATATGCATACATTTGCATGAATGTGAGTGGATGGATTTTATGCTTTATTTAGTGAGTCTGAACTAAGGGCGTGTCTGTGCTAAGGGAGTGTCTGTGCTAAGGGAGTGTCTGTGCTAAGGGAGTGTCTGTGCTAAAGGAGTGTCTGTGCTGATGTCAGAAGGTAAAATCTTCACAGTGGAAACAGGGCTTCCTGCAGAACAGGTGCCAGCCAACCTCCTGCCTCTGTCTCCCCCCATGTGAACACACAGCACAATAATGATCAGTACACCAGTGAAACAAGGACATGGAATCACACCCATTTACAATGTATACACAGAACGAGAGAGAGAGAGAGAGAGAGAGAGAGAGAGAGAGAGAGAGAGAGACCTATATTACAGCAGACACTGTTCAACAGCTGGACAACAGCTAATGACAGGGGCAGACAAAGTAATGCTGTCCTGTGTCTTATTGCAAGAAAAACAAACAAATAAACAAATCTCGGCATTGAGACGGGAGGATGGGTTTCCCTCCAGCTCCCCACCATTCTGGTGAGACCGCTGTGTGAGTGACAACAGGGGGAGGAGCTTGCTGGGGCTGCAGACTCCCGGCTCAACAGACGTACCCCAACAAAGTTGTGTTCTTCTGTGTATGTGTGTGTGTGAGTGTGTGTGTGAGCGTGTGTGTGTGCGTGTGTGTGCATGCGTGTGTGTGTGTGTATGTTTGTGTGTGCGCGTGTGTGTATGTGTGTGTGTGTGTGTGTGTGTGTGTGTGTGTGTGTGTGTGTGTGTGTGTGTGTGTGTGTGTGTGTGCGCGCGCATGTGTGTTTGTGTGTGTGTGATAATGGGCTGGAAGGTAACCCGTGTTGGGGCACAATTAAGATGCAAGAGGTGAGATCATCTCTCTCCTGCTTGCTCTATGCTATTTCCTCACCGTGGTGTGACTCTCCTTTTGGGGAGAGAGAAAGAGCGCTATTTAAAGGGCCTCTGTGCTGAGAACTCTGCAGTCATGAGATGGTCCCACAGAGGACTGCGAGAGAAGGAGAGAAAAATAAATGGAAACTCTGTGTGTGTGTGTGTGTGTGTGTGTGTGTGTGTGTGTGTGTGTGTGTGTGTGTGTGTGTGTGTACGAAGGGAGAGCATGTGACTAGTGTTTCAGACAAGTGCATGATGTGATGTGTTTAATTCTAATGAGCCAAATTGAGAGAGACAGAGAGAGAGAAAAACAGAGACACAGAGAGAGACAGACACAGAGAAAGAGAAAAGTTTACACATTTTTTGCCTGTTACAGAAAAATCTGACCTCATGAAATGAGATTAGAAGCATTTTCATGCATGGATACAGTTTTTTTATTTTATGTATTTATTTATTATAAATGCATTTTAATTTTTTTAATTATTTATTTCCCAGGTCTTCTGTGACTCCACATGAAGTCCAGATCTGGCTGTGCAGACACACCCTGGATCCCATTTGAATATCTACTCACCCATTTGAACTCCAGAAATCAAATATGCTCAAATATGAGGACAGAGGGTGGAGCAGGTTTGATGAGGGCAGAGTGAGGAGCAGGTTTGATGAAGACAGAGGGTGGAGCAGGTTTGATGAGGGCAGAGGGTGGAGCAGGTTTGATGGAGACAGAGGGAGGAGCAGGTTTGATGAGGACAGAGTGAGGAGCAGGTTTGATGAGGACAGAGTGAGGAGCAGGTTTGATGAGGGCAGAGTGAGGAGCAGGTTTGATGAAGACAGAGGGTGGAGCAGGTTTGATGAGGGCAGAGTGAGGAGCAGGTTTGATGAGGACAGAGTGAGGAGCAGGTTTGATGAGGACAGAGTGAGGAGCAGGTTTGATGGAGACAGAAGGAGGAGCAGGTTTGATGAGGACAGAGTGAGGAGCAGGTTTGATGAGGACAGAGGGTGGAGCAGGTTTGATGGAGACAGAGGGAGGAGCAGGTTTGATGAGGACAGAGTGAGGAGCAGGTTTGATGAGGACAGAGTGAGGAGCAGGTTTGATGAGGGCAGAGTGAGGAGCAGGTTTGATGAGGATAGAGGGTGGAGCAGGTTTGATGAAGACAGAGGGATGAGCAGGTTTGATGGAGACAGAGGGTGGAGCAGGTTTGATGAGGGCAGAGTGAGGAGCAGGTTTGATGGAGACAGAGGGAGGAGCAGGTTTGATGAAGACAGAGGGATGAGCAGGTTTGATGGAGACAGAGTGAGGAGCAGGTTTGATGAGGACAGAGTGAGGAGCAGGTTTGATGAGGACAGAGGGAGGAGCAGGTTTGATGGAGACAGAGGGAGGAGCAGGTTTGATGGAGACAGAGGGAGGAGCAGGTTTGATGGAGACAGAGGGAGGAGCAGGTTTGATGGAGACAGAGGGAGGAGCAGGTTTGATGAGGACAGAGCGAGGAGCAGGTTTGATGAGGACAGAGTGAGGAGCAGGTTTGATGAGGACAGAGGGTGGAGCAGGTTTGATGGAGACAGAGGGAGGAGCAGGTTTGATGGAGACAGAAGGAGGAGCAGGTTTGATGGAGACAGAGGGAGGAGCAGGTTTGATGGAGACAGAAGGAGGAGCAGGTTTGATGGAGACAGAGGGAGGAGCAGGTTTGATGAAGACAGAGGGAGGAGCAGGTTTGATGGAGACAGAAGGAGGAGCAGGTTTGATGGAGACAGAGGGAGGAGCAGGTTTGATGAAGACAGAGGGAGGAGCAGGTTTGATGAAGACAGAGGGAGGAGCAGGTTTGATGGAAACAGAGGGAGGAGCAGGTTTGATGGAGACAGAGGGAGGAGCAGGTTTGATGGAGACAGAGGGAGGAGCAGGTTTGATGGAGACAGAGGGAGGAGCAGGTTTGATGGAGACAGAGGGAGGAGCAGGTTTGATGGAGACAGAGGGAGGAACAGGTTTGGAAAGCGCTGAGACGAAAAATGGCTGACAATCATAAAAGAACAAACCATAAACCCAGCAAGCCAACAGGAGCAGCAGGGAGCCACTTTTCTACGTCCGACTTCTGTTGTACTTCACCTTTCTGTCCAATATTTGAAAACTATGAAGCCCTGAACTATTTTACTGCTCCAGCTCACATAAACAACCTGGTTTGCCAGCATGGATCAAGCCATAAAGGTGTAATCATCATGCTCATGTTCTGCAACTGAGAACAACACTTCCGCTCACTCGTCCCCTAGATGAGTGGATGAGGCCTTGTTCCAAACAGTGGACAGTTCCCTCCTGTGGCTGACTTGTTTTCTGTACCCACACACCTCTCTGCAAATACACACAAACCTGCCGTAGTTGCCCCAATGGTAACAGCTCGACCCAACAGCTCCACTCACCCTCAGCAGCTGATTGGCTCTTCATACGTCTGCAGTGCATGATCACTGTGAGCAGCTGTGAGCTGTAGTGCCCTCCACTTTACTCCAAGGTGTCTGTGAGGTTCTGACCCAACACTGGGGTTGGTTTTGAAGTTGTTAGTGTTTTCCTGCTGGGAGTGCATGTGTGCGTGTCTTATGCATGTCTTTTTCACATGTGTGTATCTCATGCACGTGTGCATGTCTTATGCATGTGTGCATGTCTTTTTCACATGTGTGTATCTCATGCACGCGTGTGTGTCTTATGCACGTATGCGTGTTTTATGCATGTGACATTGCTGTTTTTGTCCACTTGTGACAGATATGAATCACTTAAGAATACAACTGTGATAGAGTCCAAGCATTCACATCTGAGCCAATGATTCAAACTGACCATTACAGCTCGGACCTCACAAAAACAGCATCATACACATACACAGTGGGACGGCCATCTGAGAACGCAGGTCAAACGTGCAGCAGAGAATTAGTAAGTAATGACTACAAGACTGACCAAACAGAAGCAGAAGATACGCCCACACACACACGCTGATCTTCTAAAAGAGGCTGGAGGGAACACACAAGGTCATTCAGAAGACATGCCCACACAGGGTCATTCAGATATCACGCCCACACAAGGTCATTCAGAAGACACACCCACACAAGGTTATTCAGAAGACACGCCCACACAAGGTAATTCTGAAGACATGCCCACACAAGGTTATTCAGAAGACACGCCCACACAAAGTCATTCAGAAGACACAGAAGACATTCCTTATGGTAGCTTTGTTCATATACTACACCATACACTGTACTATACATATCGTATCACACATGGACGAAATTTTGATTTCATAGGTGGGGGGGACACAAATGGCTTGAGAACTGGGGCTATTTAATATATTGGTTTTTAACCGTAAAAACTACAGGGGCCCAAAACGGGCTTTTGAAAAAGTGCAGGGGACCTGTGTCCCCCCCCAATTACGTCCGTGATATCATATCAAATCAAACCAAATATATTTGTATAGCGCTTTTCACAACATATGTTGTCACAAAGCGCTTTACAGCGCTTTATATCTTATATATGCACATCACAACTGAACTAGGCACAACTGAACAGTCCTCCAGTTATACACACACACACACATACACAATAACTAAATGCTTAACTAAAAGGAAGAAAAAAGCTGAAAGATCACTAATACATGATTGTTAGTGCTATGATTGATTGACTGATTGATTCATTCATTCATTCCTTCCTTCCTAGTCAGGTATGAAACTATACGTCCATGCTGCTCAGTAATCCAGGACTAGTTAGCCCAGTCTAAAAATCATCAACAGAAGAACCTTTCCGGCTCTGTGCAGCGTTTACATTTTCAAAGGCTGAACTATGCTGCCATCTTGCGGACGTTATACACAATGCCTGATAAATGCCCGATTCTTCAGACTTGATAAGCCCTGACTAAAAACGTTTCTTTTAACGTTTATTAAACTGTGCAGGTATAGTCTGTTTTCCTGAACGCTAAAGCTGGCTTTATTGCATGAAACGAAGTTTTACTCTTGGTGCGTATGGTAATAATTGTGAAGTGTCTTCTGCAGTTGACATTAGGCCTACAATGGGTTTCATTAGCCAGCGAGAGCCGCATAACGGAGGTATTTCGCATGAATATGCTTTAGTTTTAAAACATGATTTAAAAGTTTTCTGGTGCATCATAAATAAAGCCAGTTAAGTGATCTATTGTTTATTAAAATGTATATCCTGGAGGATATTTTAAAACCAAACTGATTCATAACAGATACACACAAATATACACAAATGTGACTGTGAAAGTGGAATGCATAGGAAAGAAATTCTTAGACCTACAGTTTGTCGGTTGGATCTGAATAATATTTAAGTTGTAACTATAGTGACGCGGAATCTGGGCGCGAGCTCTTCGCGCGGCTTTGTCGTCTCTCCTGATTATCTCCTGATAATGAGTCACTTCACAGGTCATTCAGGCATCGGTCGGTGGAGACCGCTTACTGAATAACATTAAAACGAGCCCGTTCACGGTGGCATTAGCCCCAACGGTGCGATTCCACGAAGTCGCCAGACAGATCTATTCTTGTCGTTTGCTGGGGTTGTACCACGGCGATGAGGAGGCCACTTTGCCCACCGCTAATTGCCGTCGGGTGTCCAAACCTGCAGGTCTCCACAGACGCGTTAACAAGGAAGTAATCATTAAACCAATCTAATTAATTGCTAAATAATAGATAATTAATTAATTGAGTGGATTGGATCTAATTAATTACTTCACGGAGTGATGTTATTATAGTACATCACATAATCTCCAGCTCAGCCCTATTGTCCAGATAAAGGTTATTAATAACCAATTGGTGGACATTTCAATGCCGTATTGAAACAATGACATCATACAATAAAGAGTTGAGCGCGAGTATTGACACAACACAATGTAACTGTCCTCTTTAACACTCTTTTTACCTTAGAAAGAAATACCATCTATTCATTTTTATTGAAAAAGCCTTAAGGGTTAAACTGTCTTTTTATATTTCTAATTTACTCAAAATATCAATACAGTACAAGATCATTACGCACCTTATGTCTGGAATGACATTTTAGGTTTGGAGTCATTACCATCACTTCATATTTTTAAAAACCTTTTAAAATCAACCTTGACTGAATCAAATCAAATCAAATATGTTTGAATAACACTTTTCACAACACATGTTGTCACAAAGCGCTTTACAGGATTTACAAGGTTAACATGGGTCCAAATCCCTAATGAGCAAGCCAAAGGCGACAGTGGCAAGGAAAAACTCCCTAGATAGTGAGGAATAGGAAGAAACCTTGGGAGGACCAAGACTCAAAAGGGAACCCATCCTCCATTGGGCAGCCCGTTAACACACAAATTACACAAAAACAAATTATACAGACGAATACACAAGTCACAAACAAATCACACAATGGTAACTAGAATGAAAGTTCTGGGTGTTGATATTGGCAATATAAATGTCTTGTGATGAACCCCAGGTTTTAATTCCATGTCGGAGTGATGATACTGGAATTGACTGCAGTGTTTACTCCCCAGGTGAACATCGGAGAAGAAAGATATGTGATGTGGTAAATATGTAACAGATTATTCAAAGGCCAAACTAAACAGATAAGTCTTTAGTCGAGTTTTAAACATTGAGACTGTGTCTGAGTCCCGAATAAAGGCAGGAAGATTATTCCACAGTTGTGGAGCTTTAAAAGAAAAGGCTCTTCCACCTGCTGTGATCTTTTTGATCCTAGAAACAGTTAATAACCCTGCGTCCTGTGAACGTGCTGGGTTGTAATGATCAATAAGTTCACTAAAATACTCTGGAGCTAAGCCATGCAGTGTTTTATATGTTAATAAAAGTATTTTATAGTCAATACGGAATCTAACTGGCAGCCAGTGTAATGACGATAGTACGGGACTAATGTGATCAGATTTTTTAGTTTTCGTTAAAACTCGCGCTGCTGCGTTCTGAACCAGCTGGAGTTTGTTTATCGATTTACCAGAACATCCAGCTAGAAGACTATTGCAATAATCTAGACGAGAGGATATGAATGCATGGATTAGTTTTTCCGCATCACTAGTAATATGTTTCTAATTTTGAGCTGCTTCATTAAAACTTACATATTCGTCTACTCTAGCCCATGTCTCTGTTAAACAGAGTGCATTTAGTCTGTTATCTGAGATTATTTCATTTACTATCACATCTTTTGATGCAAACGATCTAATGTTTAGAAGTCCTAGCCTTAGCTTAATATTGCTGCTCACTTCATGTTGATTATTTAATTTAATTTTAATTAGATTTTAAAAACATATCGCCCTGTTATTCCTATATCTGACTGAACAATGCTTGATTTTCATTTGATGCCTTGTAGCAGTATATTGGGTAGCATACCCAATTATTATTATTATTTTCATTATAATTTATTATTTGTATGTAATTGTTGTCTTGGGTGTATTGTAATTATTGCCGTCATTGACAGAGGTGGACATTCCAGGTTCAGAAAGTTAAACTCCTTCCCAGGATTTTACTCAAGCTTGCTGGATTTTTACCTCCAAACCAGGTGAAATCTTTGGATTCAACACAATACATGAAACCTGAGCAAAATCCTGGTGAGGACTTTTACTTTCTCAACCTGGAATGTCCAGCTCTGGCCGCCAATCTCAGGACTCCCTGAAGAGTTATTGTAAATCAGTGGGATCCTTCCTGGTTTAAAAAAGGTTAAACAAAATTTATAAATTACAAGCACATGTCAAGTAGGGCTATGCCCCCCTCTCTTAGCTGTCACTCCAGAGTCCCTGTTCCTCGTGTCTGTGTTGTTCCTTGCCCGTTGGTCCCGCCCTGTTTGTCTGTTGCCCTGGTTTCCGTCTGTCTGCTACGCCCGTGTTGTCAGTATGATCAGCTGTGTCTTGTTAGTTCTGTGTACTTATAGTCCCTGTGTTTTCCTAACCCCTTGTCGGTTATTCGTTCTGTCGTGTTTTGCTCTTGTGGATCTGTGCTCGCTGCTCTCTGGCATCGTATTCTCCGTTGTCTGCTCTTTGTTCTGTGTAACCCTGCTCTGTTTCGTACTGTCTGTTACAGTGCCCCTGTACCTGTCTAACCTGGATGGCTCACCTGTTATGACTCCTGCCTGTGACATTGACAATGAATATGGAATTCCCCGTAATAAATCTCGCTCCTCTCAGCGTTTGTGTCTGCCTCCATGCTCCACAGCGCTAGCTGCGTTACAGCACAACATCTATTGTCTATGCTGTCCTCGGGCTGCGTTACTGGTGCAGAACTAGACGACTAGCGAAAAGTTTAAGAGAAGACAAGTTGGAGTGTATTTTGTCCTTTTATTTTCTTTCTTTCACTTCTTTACTCGCTCACTCGTACTTGCAATTTCACTTTCACTGTAAAACTGTAGATAAGATACGAAATAAACATACGTGTATCATAAAACAAATACACAACAATCAAGGCGATCTATTTTCTGTCTACACAAAACGAGACCCAGCTTAGCTAGGTAGACCTGACTAGCCAACACTGCGGGTAAGTAAACATTATCTCTCGAGCCAAATAAGTCGAAATAAACAACCAAATATCCATATAATTTTGCTAACTACTGTCAGCCCGCCCAGTCCGCGGCCCGGTCCAACTCGTTCATGTGTTTACAGGCTCAGTCCGCGGCCGCCCTGAGCAGGTTAGTGTGACTGGAGCAGGGGAGGTAATAACACCGTTAAACAGCAGCGTGACTACAGGCCGGGACCGCAGTGCGCGGCAGTGGCTCCTCCACGGGCAGAGTTAAACCACCGGCGGCCAGCGGCCCACCGGCCCACTAACCCATCGGCCCACCGGGGAAATCCCCGGTAGCAATGTATGCCAGTCCGCCCCTGGTTACCAGTGACAAGAAGCTGATTCTGAACAAAAGTTGAGCGCGTTGTAGAGCATATTTAGTCAATGACGTACACACAACAGTATATGTTTGATCACTTATTTTTTGACATTTTAGGGGAAGCTGAGCTTCCCTTGCAGTCTTAGAGCAATCGCCACTGGTGGAAATATACGGAGGCAGGAGAGCTGAAATCCATGGCCTTTCAGAATTTACACCAGCAGAAAAACTAGTCGGGAATTGCACAGGACGTAGTTTTCTGCTGAAGGCGCAAAACCGGTAAAAGTCCACTATACAATTTACATGTATCATACTAAGCTCCGGCATGAGATGAGGTCGAAGGCAGAACACTCCCCGCTTGGCATATAGCTAATATCCCAGCTAACAAAAAAACGTCCCGAGGACGTCCCGCGAACCAACACTGCGAACGTCCTCTGGACGTTTTTTTGTAGGGTCGCCAAAATGTTTCAGGGGACGTTCAGTGGACGTTACAAAGGACGTTTGTAGGACCACCTGGAAACATCCAGAGGACAATGAGCGGACGTTTAAGGAACGTCCTTTAAACGTCTCTTATGTATTAAATTGTTTAGGTCTACTTCTTATGTTACTTCTAAAACAACTTAGATTTTATTGATTTAGTAAATCCGGGTATTGCATATGGAATAAAAATGAACACACAAGAAGTGATAGGCTGTAAACAAGTTATTATTTTTTATTTGAAATGCGAAAAAAGTGTCTGATGTGCGCATTTTGAACGCCGTTTCAAGCCTCCTTTTCACGCGTTTCTTGGGGTGAAGCCTAAAATAGACAAAGATACACGTTTGTTAACATTTAATTTTGTGACCTCTAGTTATAATAAAGCGTTCGATAAATGAAGTAATTTGAATGTTTTGCTTGAAGAACATCAGCTACTCAAATCAATGCTAACCCAGCTAGGTAGCTATAGTTGGCATTAACTTGTTATTGTGGCTAGCTACTTATAGCGAATGCTATCGTCGGCTGTTATCTGTGGCTGAGACCATCAACATCAGTTAACGTTACTTACTATTGAAGTCTTAATGCAGTGATTCATATAACTTTATCATTTGGTAGCGTAGCGTAGTGATAATTTAGCTCTAGCCATGACCATATAGAAATAATGTCCAGCCACAGATGGGCATCCGTTTTTGGTACAACTGTTTGATTTTGCTGATCGGGTTTTATGATTATCCAGAGGGGTTAGCTGAGGGTTTATTAAAATCACCTCATACATTAGCCGCAACTCAGAAGATAAATTTACTAAGATATGTATTTACTAGCTAACCATATTTTAATCAAATGTAGGTGACTCACCTTGAATTTAAAATAACGGCTTCTGTCAGAATATTCAAGTTAGCTAACGTTCCTACGTCGCGAGAAGACGGCTCGTGCGTTTATGTTCCCGCTTGCTAATCCTCTAGTGAGTAAAACTCTAAATCAGCTGACTGCCTTTCACGCACGCACCATGACAACGGTCGCGGGACCACATCCGGACGTTCTCAAACGTTCTCTAAATGTAACAAAAATAACGTTATTTCAACGACTATACGGGGACGTCACCGAACGTCCCGTGAATGTATCTTTGGGAACGTTCCACCAGGACTTCGAGGGGACCTGCTGGGAACGCCCGTTATGGCCTAGGAACGTCCTATCACGAACGTTATAAAAAACCTCTAATAAGAACGTCCGCGAACGTCCCCGGGACGTTCACTGTTTGCTGGGATGCCACTACAAACTTTTACTCAAACACAAAGTACACTTAAGGTTCAAAGGAAATGGTCTTCTAGCTTTCGTCAGAAAGCAGAACGACAATCTCTGAGATGGGTCTCAGGACTTTTACAGTTTCGTCTCTCACAATCTTCACTTCCACCTTCCGGATCCTCTTGTCCCCGCTCGGCAGCGTGTTGATGATTACTCCCACAGGCCATTCATTCCTGTGGGCTTGACTGTTGTTGGGGCTTTAACTTCTATCAACCACTTTAGCCCAGCGTGTTCGTTTGATGGGAAAGAGATAGTAGGAACAACATACCAAAATTATAGCAATACCAAAAAGGCCTTTATTAAAACAGAGTTATCTCTGGAGATCTCCCACATTCCAAACAATTCTCATTTACATCAGAGAGATCCGAAGTAAACTGGTAACAAGCAGGTTTATATACTATGGCCCCACCCCTTCAGTCCACTTGCATGGTCATAGTTAGAGTTCTCAACGTATATGCATGACTCTGCATTATTTCATGTCCACTGTGTCCCAACCTAATAGGGTGTTCTTACAGGCAGTTGGTGCAAGTGACCTTCTGTGGAGCTTATCAGTATAGAACATATTCTACAGACACTTCACTCCCTATAGACCAAACTGTTCTCTGATGCAACAATATGCTATATGGCCCCTTGTGAGGCCCTTCTTAAGATTACGTATAAACATAGTTTAAGGCAGCAATTATTTATCTAATTAATAATTATATATCTAATTTTAATATCCATTTCATTGATGCACGGTGGTGTGGTGGTTAGCACTGTCGCCTCACAGCAAGGCGGTCTGGGTTCGATTCTCGGTCTGGGCTGCTCTGTGTGGAGTTTGCATGTTCTCCCTGTGCCTGCGTGGGTTTCCTCCGGGTACTCCGGTTTCCTCCCACAGTCCAAAGACATGCGTGTTAGGTTGATTGATCATGCTAAATTGCCCGTAGGTGTGAGTGCGTGCGTGTGTGTTGGCCATGCGGTGGACTGGCGACCTGCCCATGGTGTACCCTGCCTTCGCCCGGAGATGCTGGGATTGGCTCCAGCCCCCCCGTGGCCCCGACTAGTGGGATTAAGCGGTTCAGATAATGGATGGATGGCATTTCATTGATGAGCAAAATATACTTTTGCTAATGTTATTGCTAAGCAAAAACTTATTTTCTCAACACAGTCCTTGAGCAAAATGACGTCGCCGGTCTTGATGCTTGACCATTCTTCCTCCACTTTCGGCGGCCCCGCAGCGTGGACAAATAGTAGTCTCTCCTCCATCTCTTCCAGAAGGTGTTAGCGAGGCACTGGGCGTGCTTCCACTGCTTCCCATGTAACTCAGCCATCTGGAAGTTTCCAGAGGGTGCAGAGACTGAGCTCATCTTCTGGGTCAAGAGCATTGCTGGGGTAAGGACAGTCGGCTCGTCTGGGTCAGAGGACACAGACACCAAGGGTCTCGCATTCATTATAGCCATAACTTTGGCCATAAGAGTGCTCGTGTGTCAGGCAAGTGTGTCTGGTTTGGAGCAGCATGGCATCCAGGATGCGCCGGGCGATGCCGATAATTCTTTCCCAAGCCCCCCCCCCCATGTGCGAAGAATGGGGGGGGTTAACCCCTTTGTGCAGCTACATTCCAGGCGGCCATTTTTTAAATTCCTCAGATGCCCGACATAGTCCACTATAAAACTAGATATCTCAAGTTGTACATAAATGAAAATGATCATTCATGGCTCAAACTGAAGTAGTCAGTTGGGGGAACATATGTATACACTTCAATATCATATTCCTTGGTTTTTTTTTATTTTTGAGCCTCTATCGCAGATACTAATATGCCAGGAATGTCAGGAATGCACACTTGAACTTGAGCATCACAAGCATGTATATTGACATAGTTATTCAATACGGTCTATAAATTTGCTATATATTCCGCTATGGTCTTTTCTAATAACACAGAAAAAATGAAGCAAATCCATGCAAGCATTGCAAAGTTATTCCACTTTGTTCCAAGGAATGTCAAGTTCACCACACCCTGTCCAAATATGCCACACCCGATACACACCCTTAGCCAACCAAGCTAACATGTTAACATGCGGGTGTACCGTCTCACTTCCGGGTTGGCGAAAATTCCGAAAATTGCTCATATATTCCATACAAAGTAATCCTTTTATATTCGAAAGTATCCGCAATCGGAATACAAACGAACAAAATAATCCACGGCTGCTTCAGTTTCGCCGAACAGTGTGTTCTGGTGGAGCTTAGCTTAGGTTAGCAAAGGTTAGCTTATGTTGCTATGCTAGCGGACCGACATTGGAAATGAACCGCGACTTTCCGAGGGCTCAATTCAAAAATATAATTGACCAATCATGGCAAATGAGGGCTGGTTAGCTTCAGAACTATTGGTTAGAACAGCTTCCAATCACTTCTAAGGCTCCAGCTTGTCTCTGTGGGCTTTTAGGTTCACCCTTTCCCCCCGCCCCTTCGCACCTCGCCAGTGAGAGGTTGTAAAACCTGTCATTCAAAGTCACTACCCCCCTTCAGACCAATAAAAAACACTCAAATCAAAGCAGAACCGCTACAGCTTTGTAATAAGAGGTCAAATCAGCTTTCAAAACGTTTCGGTGACACTTAGGGGGCAGATTTGTCGGAGCGTCTCATTCAGGAAGTGGATTACGCAAAATTTTGCAGTGAGGTCAGCAAGTTTTTTAAGGTACTTAACCACAACGGATCTACAATGTTAAGGTCTTAAATTAAAGCCTTATTAGTACACGAATTTTAGGTGACAAAACATGAAGTCATCTTACTTCGTATACTTTTTAAAAGGACAATTTAAATGGCGAGTCAAGTTGCACGCGTAAACCACATGTTGTAAACACGGTGTGTCCAGAAGGGGATTTCTTGAAAACAGTTGCTTGTAGAAGGCTGAAAATCGGTATGCAGGATGTTATACTAGTTAAAAAAATACAATCAGTGTGTTGTGTTTGCGTTTTAAGAATTTTCGGCGATATTAATTATTTTGTGTGGATAAACAGATTTTGCCCGGCGACGGGATAGCTAGAGGGCGCAAATGTGCAAAGAGGTTAAAGACCCAGGAACATCCCCTGCTCTGGAGGTAAGTTGTAACTGGTGACTCTTCCATGTTGATGCCCAGCTCTTTACGGGCACCAACAAAGTTAGTCCCTCTGTCGCAGCGTAGAAGCTTGGCCGGGCCACGAATGGTGAAAGTCTTCTCAGGGCATTGATGAAGCTGTCAGTGGTCATGGACTCTATGAGCTCGAAGTGGACAGCCCTGGTAGCCAGGCATGTGAATATCACTGCCCAACGCTTACTGTCTGCACTTCCTCCTCGTGTCCTACGAGTCATAACGGCCCATGGCCCGAAGACATCAAGGCCTACGTGGGTGAAGGTTATCAGACGCCCGTGATGTATTACTTGTTCGTGGTAGTACCTCACCAACAGTGTAGCGATGTGGTGAGTATGCGGGATGATCAGAGGGTGTTTCTCTTCCCTTGGCAGGTCCGGGGCGAATGAGATGCGACCTCCGACCTGCAGCAGGCCGCTCTCATTGGTCACTGGATTGAGCTTCTTGAGTGGATTCTGCTTGGGAAGTGCTTTGCCCTCTCTGAGGCATTCTAGTTCAATCTCATAGGCATCGTGCTGGACAGCAGGGATGATGACACTCTCTGCATGGGACAGCTCACCTGTGGTGAGTGCGTCTTTGAAAGTGCCCCACCTGTTGCGCACCGAGCTGACTGGACTGCCTTTGAAGGATGCAGCAACATGGATTAGCCTGGCTATAGCTTTGCAGAGGTTCCTCCAGTTAGAGGATCTTTCAAAGTGCTGAGAGCCCAGACAAGCATCCAGGGCTCTAGTAGCCAGAACCACGATCTCGGGCCGGATCTCTGCATCTGCTTCAGGTTCCACGAGGGTGAAGACATTGGGTTCTGGAGTCTCCTCTGTGTACTCACGTGTGAGGAAGCTGGGACCGGAGAGCCAACTGCTTTGCTGTAGCTCTGCCGCCGGCATGAACCTTGTAGCATGGTCCGCAGGATTCAGGTCCATGGGGATGTAGGACCACTGATCTGGATGGGTAGACTGCCTGATGCGTGTCACCCAGTTGGCTACGTAGACGTAGAATCTTCTCGACGAGTTATAGATGTAACCGAGCACAATTCTACTGTCTGTGAAAAACCTTATAGCATCCACATCAATGTCCATCTTGTCTCTGATAAGCTCGTACATCTGGACAGCTAGAATGGCTGCACAGAGCTTCGGGGCAGGGGATGGTATGAGCAGGAAGGGGGGCCTGCCTGGACTTTCCCATGATGAAGCCCACGTGTGGTTTGCCGTCTGCGGTGATGGCTACTGTGGAGGCATCAGAGAAGATGCAGAGTTCTCGACTCTGAGTTGAAGTCGGTAGCACAGGGATATAGCACCTATTTATGTGCAGGTCTTCCGGAGCTTTTGGTGAGTCTTTCCATGTGTTCCACTGGGTCTCTTTCTCCGGATCGAGTGGAGTGTCCCAACCCTGCTCCGTTGACAGTTCTCTCACTAATGCTTTTCCTTGCATTACAACTGGAGCGACAAACCCTAGGGGGTCGTATAGGCTGTTGACCATGGACAAGATACCTCTTCGTGTGTATGGCTTCTCTGACTGAGACACTAAGAAGGTAAAGCTGTCTGTTTCCAAGTTCCAGGTTAGGCCAAGGCTTCTCTGGAGGGGGAGAGGATCAACGCCAAGTTCCAGGTCCTTCAGGTCCTTGGAACGGTCTTGTTCAGGTAAGGCTTCCATTACCTGTTCGCTATTTGATGCTACCTTGTGCAGCCTTATGTTCGATTCTGCGAGCATTTCTTTACTTCTTATGATGAGGTCTGTCGCTTGTTCGGGTGTGGCGACAGAGGTCAGCCTGTCATCGACATAGAACTGGCATTCCACAATGTATTCTGCTTCGCCTCTCTCGGCGGCACGCCTCATACAATATATGGCGATGGCTGGGTAAGGGGTATTCCAAAAGACGTGGACTTTCATCCGATACTCCACCATGTTCTTGTTTAAATCGTTATCCTCATACCAGAGGTAGCGGAGGTAGTCTCTGTGATCGCTTCTGACCACGAAGCAGTAAAACATTTATTGCACATCTGCTGTAATGGCGATTGGCTCTTTTCTGAATCTAAGGAGCACCCCTAGCAGCGTGTTGTTCAGATCAGGGCCGCTGAGGAGTACATTGTTCAGGCTGGTGCCTTCGAATTCGGCGCTCGAGTCGAACACTACTCTAATCTGACCCGGCTTCTTCGGGTGGTACACACAGAACGTGGGCAGGTACCAGTGTTCTTTACTTGGCTCCAGGGGTGGTGCACGCTCGGCTTGATCATTGTCCAGCATTCTCTGCATGAACTCGGTGTAGTGGTTTTTCATTTCTGGCTTTTTCTCCAGAGTCTTCCTGAGTGAGGCTAGACGATTTACTGCTTGTCCCCGATTGCTGGGAAGAAGTCGTCGTGGCGACCAGAACGGCAGAGGTGCTACCCAGCTGTGGTCATCATCCTGGTAGACCTCTTTGTCCATGATGGTCAGGAACGATTTGTCATCCATAGACAGCACTGGTTTGTTGTCATCTCTTGAGCTCTCGAAGACGGAGTGCTTGCTGTATTTGTAAAGTGATTTATATTTCCAATAATAAACCTAGAGCTGGGCGATATGGCCCCCCAAAAAAATCTTCGATAAATTTTTTTTAATCCGATTTTCGATTTTAATAGATTTTTTTTCCTCTACTAAAAAATTTCCCCTTTGGGGTTAAAGTGCAACCGGAAACAAGCAAAAAACAATTGTAAACAAGTGAGAACATTCAGTAACTTTTAGAAGGCTTTCTCCAACATAATTTAAGCACTGACACAATGCACCCTCAAACTTAAAATAAATAAATAAAACACACCCTCAAAAAATAAATAGATATAATTTGATGCCCTTTTTAATAAAATGGAAAACAAATACAATTTAACAATTGTTGCATGTTGCGTACTGACAGTCACGCTGTCTACATTCTGATTAAGAACAGGGCTGCCCTCACTTTAGCCTAAATTCACTTTTCAAACCTGGAATACAAAGCAACATTAAAATTCGTCAGGTAAATGTTCCTTCCCCTGTTTTTGAGGGGTGTTTCTTTATATTACCACATATTGTTTCGGACGCCTCCACCCATAGTTGCCAGGTTCGCGGTTTTCACGCCAAATTGGGCTTGTTTGAAAATCCAGCCGCGGGTAAAAATTTTGGGGTCGTGGGGTGCGGTTTTTTGGGCTACTTTTGAGTTGGGCTACCGCGGGAGTTACAAGTCAACACTAAGAATGGATCATGATATAATACTTAATTTTTCTCCATTTTACACACTCGCCCCCCCCGTCGACAACTTTGGGCTTTGGGCTAGTTTAGGCTTCTGAAGGTCGGGTTTTACCCTGATTTTGTGCGGGATATTTTTGTAGGACCTGGCAACCCTGCCGCCACCGTTCGCGCAGATTCGAGCAAGGTGTGCGGAGCCGCTCGCTATGGTCACTCGCGAAAGTATAAACCATTGAAGCGGGTTTGGTAACCGAGGCAGAAACTGCTTTATCCAAAATATCCCGCGGAGGGAAACACTATTCACAACACAACTGAACAATAGTACTCTTCGCTCTCTCCCTCTATCGGTTTCAAACACACCTTACTGCAAGGAATTGTTTGGTCTACGTCTGACGCCACAAAACCGAACCATCCAGATCACGGAGCTAGTTGCTGGGAACAAGCTCCGCCGTCATGTTTATGTGTGTGTGTGTGTGTTGAGGGTGGATGGGTGGGAGGTGCTAAACTCACTGAACTACGGGAGACTACAGTGCAGCGTCGGTGGTGAATATTAAAACTCAGAAAATCAATTTTCTTAAAAACACATCGTCCTTAACTGTAAATTCGAATTAATAGATAATATCGATTAATCGCCCAGCTCTAGCACCAGCCCATCTGTGCTCGTTGTCTGGTCCGGGTCATCCTGCTGGGTGGAGGAGAGGCATTGGTGGCGGTGTGGCTTGCCGCTGTAATCCTCCTTCATCTGGATGTTGTTCGGACAGGGACGGAGAAAGGTTGCACGGCCATTGGGCAGCACACTTGCCTTGTACACGTTGACTTCGACTGGTTTGTGGACAGCCTCCAGGCAGGCTTCGCCCACTATGACCCAGCCTAGGTCGAGCCATTGTGCGTAAGGAGCGTTGTGTGGCCCGTTGATCTGCTCCCGTACCTTGTGGACTCTCAGGATGTCTCTTCCTAAGAGCAGAAGGATGGGTGCGTCGGGGTCCACAGCAGGAATCTTGTGTGCGACTGGCTGGAGGTGTGGGTGGTTGTATGCCACATCTGGTGACGGAATTTCTGATCTGTTGTCAGGCACCATGTCACACTCGATCAGCGTGGGGAGTGGGAGGTGCAGTTTTCCATCAATGGACTCGAGCACGAAGTTGTAGGCTTGCCTGCCAGAGGTCTTTAAAGTCCCCGAGCAGGTTTTCAGCGTGTATGGTGCTGGGCTGGCTTCGACACCGAAGAGGTTGAAGAACTCTGCTTTTGTGAGAGACTTGTTACTCTGTTCATCCAGCGCTGCATACATCTTGATTGCTTTCTCTTTTTTGCCTGCAGGAAAGGCTTTGATCGGGCAGATCTTGGAGCAGAAGCGTGGGATGTCTGTATTACCGCAAACCTCGGTGCAGTAGTTGGAGACGGCTGCCGGTATGTCTTCAGTTGGCTGAAGAAAGCCCTACAATTTTTGAGTGGGTGTGGCATTTTGTGTAGAGGACACTCATGATCGGGTTCTGTGGTTTTCTTCTCTGTGGAGCTGGCGTGGCCATCACTGTATTAAGATGTAGCATCTGTCTTGTACACGGCGACTGTAGCCTTCTGGCTGGGCTTTGTGACCTTGTCGGGTTTGGACAGCGTGGAGGTGGTGAAGGCAAATCTGGGGTCATTCCGTACCTTGGCCTGTTGGCGGACGAACTCTGAGAAGAGCGAGAATGGAGGGAAAGCTACCCCGTGTTCTTCCTTGAACCTGGACCCCTTGGTGATCAATTTCTCCTGGAGCCTGTGGGGCAACTTTTCCACAATGTGGTTTACCCCCCGGGTCGTGTCTAGGAAAGCGAGGCCAGGGAGGAATCCATCTGCCTTCGCGCATTCTAATTCGAGCAGGATGTCGCCCAATTCCCGGAGCTTGGCGTTGTCTTTGTTGGTTAGCTTAGGAAAATCTTCAAGCTTTTTTAGCAATGCATATTCGATGACCTCTGGTGTGCCGTAACAGTCCTCCAGGCGTTGCCACGCCATGTTGAGGCCGGTGATGGGATTGAGGACGTGCACTGAGCGGATCATCTTTGCATGTTCAGCTGATTCGGCACCAAGCCATTTGACTAACAAGTCCAATTCCTCTCTATGGGAGAGGTTTAGATCTTGAGTGGCGGTCACAAAGGGTGCTTTCCATGAGAAGGCCAGAGCTGACGAGCTCTCGCCGCATGAGATACCTGGAAAGATCTTGTGCTTGTTGAGGCTCATATGAGGTCACTCTCTGGGGGTTGGTGGGCGTCTGTAGGTTGTCAGGATATGCCCTGAGTGGGGGCCTCACGCTGGATTCTTCACATTTGATGTTGGTGATATTCTGCATCAGATGCTGGCGAACAGCTGGTCCGGTTCCGGCATCTTGGCGTCTGAGTGTTCTTTGGGGCTCCACTGGCTCCTGTTTCAGTGGCTGTGGTTGTCTGTGGAACAGCTCTGCATGTTGCTGGACATAGTTACCGGCTCATTCGGCTGCATTTAGGGGCTGTTCTGGAACGCATGGCCCGTGTCGCTTCTCCCTACTTTCAATTTCCTCTTCCTCCTCGTAGGCGGCTGCTTCAGCCTCACAGGCAGCAGCATTCTTCTGGCAGCTGAGGAGGTGGAGATTGGCTTCAAGTTCAGCTTTTTGTCTAATTATGTTGGCTTCTTTTTCAGCAAACTCTAGTTGTGCCTGTGCAGCTTTTAGTTTGGCGCGTGCTCTGGCTGAAGGCGCAAAGTCCACTAGGAGGCGGTATTTACCATACAATTTACATGTATCATACTAAGCTACGGCATGAGATGAGGTCGAAGGCAGAACATCCATCACTTACAAATAATACTAGCATGCACATTTTATATTAGGTATCTACACATAGTATATTACATTTGTAAAAACACAGCATTATGTTGTATAAGGTCTATATGGAATAATGAAATACAAAGTTATGTAAAGAGGTAAAAAAGAAAAATCTTAGTTGATATGAAATGTATCGTCATCACTTAATGATTAAGGCCACGTCCTACATAACAATTTTGCATATGAAAACCTGCTGGTATAATTTAGCTGTGAATGATTGATTAACCAAATAATAAATCAGTAGGCAATCTGAGAAGTGCAGCTCACACCAGGGGCTGCTTTACCTTAACGGGCTGCCTTCAGAGATTACACCATATCTGGTAGGAGTTATTCACATGTACCATCAAATCTGGTCAAGAATGGCCCCGCCCCAACTGTCAGTCATGTGCACGTGTTGTTTTTATTGTCGTCTGTGGGTAAAGGCACTTAATATATAATTTATGTCTTGTTTTGGTTTGTCGCTGGCTCATGTATTTATGTCGTTTGTGTCCAGTCTCTGTCGGTGCGGTTCATTGCATATGGCTAGTGTGTTTCTTGTAATTCTTCTGAATATATATCGGGTTATCTGAAAGTCGTGTTTGTTTCGATTATTACCATTCTGTAAGTGTTAGTTTGGATATTAGGTTTTCTGCCGAATGTGTTTCTCCTTGGTTCCGAGTTTGTCTAATTTGTTAGTTTAAACCCACTGATGTGTGTTTGTTCATGTTAGTCTGTTTCTACATTCATAGTTATTTAGTTAAGTCAGTTCATTGCTTTTGTTTATTATTTCTCTTGTATCTTCCGTTGGTTCATTCTACATCATGCCTCACTGTTCCTGTGCTGTCCATATGTCTTCTCTTTAGTTACATGAAGATTTCAGTGTTAATTGTGAAATCCCTGTAGATAAAAGCAGCTCTCCTCCGCAAGTGTGTCCGCCCCCTGACTAAGTACCAAACGCCATGTCACACATTTGAACTAAAATGTTTAATAAATGTAAACAAATGTTTGTTCTTTTGTTATTGATGTAACATGGATTCATCATAATGTGCTACCATGGTAACAGCACATATTTACATGGCGGTCTTGAAGTGATTCCACTGTAGACTTTGTCTAACGGTCTGTGTTGGATTCGCTCTGCTAGGTACAACATTGGTTTTCACTGTGGACATTGTCTCTGTGGTCGGTATGCAGGTACAGGAATTGTGTTGGGTTCTGTTTCTGGTGGTAGTCTGAAGTCGTGGTGACATGGGTGTGGTCATCCCCTCACAGGACACTGACACTAACAGTGTCCGCTGCAGTGAGTGACACAGTCCTGCAGTGCGATTAGAAGGTCAGTTTAACACGAAGCGTGTCCAGTAAGTCCAGTAAAACACAATCGATATCTTTCATTTTAGGTCAGGGGCTCAAACCTCTCCAACATCTGCAGGAAGGAGTCGTGGTTGGGGGACCTGCATGGATGTGTGTCTTCTGTTTCAGGGGGAGGTCTTGTCAGCATGGATCGCACAGGTGGTGATTTCTAGGCTATTTTTATATTGTTTGTGTATGTGTGGAGTATGACTGTGAGTCATTTGAAAAGTTCTACAGCCATTGCTTAAGAGTGGGTGGTGAGAAGAAATGAGGTGAGGGGAAATAATCATGAAAGAATCAGAAGTGGAGAGAGACTCTGAATGTGGTGACCTTGCCTCACACCTTCTGCCTGTGGAGATGTTTGATCAGCTGTTTTATCAAATTACTTGTGATAATGAGTTGTTTTGTCCTCTGATCTACTGACCCTATTTGACATGTAGGCACTTGTCAAATCCATCAGTGTCTAAAAAGTGGAGGCTTTGTAGTTTTGTTTGGGTTCCCAATCATAAGACACATAGACAGGTTCATTACATTATACAGTACATCCTAGTGTCTTCCGTTTATTGTCACTAGATGGCAGTACTAAAAGTCAAAGTCATTCCTTCTAACCACAGATGTGTTGAATGTTGAAGAAAATACAGTGTGTTCAGCATGCAGCCCAGGAGGACTGGGGCAGGGGGACCTGTAGTCTTCAACCAGCTAGAATCCTGATGCCCCAGGCTTCCTTACACTGAGTGTAAATGTCCTTGATGGTAGGAAAATATTCACCTGTAATATGGTCTTCACAGTCTGTTGCAGTGACAGTGCTTTCTAATAAAAGATGAGAAAATCGCATGTACAAGCTGTGCAAAATGATTTCATTCAGATTTTATTAGTGAGATATGTGCAAGATGTTCTTTCTCTTGTGTCGCTCCTGTGCTGACTGTCGGTGGCAGGAGAGCTTGTTTCTCATCACCTGTAAACTGTGTCTGTCTCTGCAGACTTGGGTCTATAACCTTGGATTTTCCTAGTGTTGATTCTGGATTTGCCCATAATAAAAGTTGTGCTACTCAGAAGAGAGAGAGAGAGAGAGAGAGAGATTGAGAGAGATTGCAGTGGGGTGAAACTCAGATTTGCATTTTCAGGACTGAGTGATTCTGCTTTTCCCAGAATAGAGCAGCACTTTCATCAGATGTTCTGGTCTGTTCAGTTAAACTCACTCAGGCACAACACACAGTTACAGACTGAATGTACGGCTACAGAAACTCTCTTGAACTATGAAAAAAGTTTATACCTTATGAAAGAACAGACTGGGTCCAAAATTGAGCTTTATTTCAGTATCAATTCAAGTAATAGAAATGCTATGTCATCCCTGTATACAGACAGAAATGTTAAGACTGTGGTATTTAAACTTTGCTGCAGATGATTGTCAACACCTCTGTTGTAAGCATCATAACTAACAGTCATGGGAGACTATGGAGCCAAACTCCTCCCCCTTCCCCAGGGAGAGGGTTTGGCTGTGGGGTTTTATTCTACACTGGTCATAATTCCCTCCTCCACCTTTGATCCACTGCCCAGCTCACCAGCACCCTCTGTGGACAGTAGCCACTGTCCAGCTCACGTTTCATTGTGAGGGTTAGTGCCTCAACCACAACTCAATCACAGTGATACATTCCACAGAAAATATCATTCAATGACCTATTTCACAATACAATGACGATGAACTCCAACATACAGACACACGCATACCCATACATGCGTATACACACACACACACACAGATACAAGCATACACACATACATGCATATACACATACATACACATGTATTGTACACATAAATATACACACCTAAGCTTGCCATTTCAAATGAGGAGGCACTGAGTAGACATATATTAGCAGAGAGAGCAGTTCCAGCTGTAGTGTTCAGTAGTGTAGTGTTCAGTAGTGCAGTGTTAGGTGGGAGCGGAGAGGACACTTTGCATGGGCAGCACATGCTTCAGTGCTCTGGGAGTGTTTATAGTCCTGTGAGTTTAACACTTCATGACTGAGAGCTGCCTGCACCAGCAACTTCACCCACAGCAACCATGACTCTGATCCCCATCTTCATCTGCACACTGGTCCTCTGGACTCAAGGTAACACACTGCTGTACCTCTGTGGTGTCCTGTCCATGTCACACAGGTCTAATACTCTTATTAAAATGCTCTATTCACAGTGTTAGTGTTACTAAATTAAAGTATCTGTACAGGTAAATGTTAAATATTCTGTGTTTTGTACTCATATCTTCCCTAGAATCCAGAGGTCAGGTAACAGTGACTCAGGATTCAGTGAAATCTGCTGCTCCAGGAAACACAGCCACCATCAACTGTAGAACCAACCCTGCAGTGTATTATCACAGCAGCAATGGTCATTATTTAGCCTGGTACCTGCAGAAACCTGGAGAAGCTCCTAAACTCCTGATCTACTTTGCTACTAGATTACAGTCAGGAACTCCAGCTCATTTCAGTGGTAGTGGATCTGGATCTGACTTTACTCTGACCATCAGTGGAGTCCAGACTGAAGATGCAGGAGATTATTACTGTCAGAGTTACCATAGTGGTGGTGTGTTCACACAGTGTTGGAGAGCCATATAAAAACCTCCCTCAGTCAGACTGCACAGAGACTGCACTGCTGCAGCTGGGACCTACTGCAGGTGCTGAGGGGGAGGATGTGATACAGCACAATGACACACTGCAGGAGAGGAAACAACACACTCACAAATAAACAAACATAACACAACAAAAACGTAATGCACATCTGTGAAGTACCAAAAAGACACAATACAGACAATATTACTCCTTGTGTGTGGGGGTAGTGGACTTGTAGATCTACATGTCATTGTAGTCCAGCTGTTCATGGGTTAGAATGGTTTGAACATCAGTGTGGTCCATCAGTCTGGCTGCATAACACCTTCCCAGTAGAAAACCACCATTAAACACAACGGTAATGTTCTGTTGACAATGACGCTCCAAGACTTCTCCCTTCACTTTAATACTTACAGCTAGGGTTGCAGCGGTAACCGGTTTCACGGTATACCACGGTATTAAAATGCACGGTTATCATACCGTGTGCGTTTGCTTATTACCGGTAAAAAGCAAGCCAGCGGAGAAACTGACCCGCGCATGCGCAACTACGCTCCGGTTCAGCTACTCAGCACACAGCAGTGAGAATGGCAGAAAGTGCATCAGACTTAACACATTTTTTAACAAAAAAAAAGCTAAACTAAAATCAGTGGCGAAAATGACGTAATCGCGGTGGCTCCGCCCGTGCGCGAGGGTCTCGCGCGCTGTCGATTCGCGAGGTCGTGCACCTCTCGAATTTTGTAACTAATGAACAAAGTCATGTTTGCAGGATTCATACACGTTTAAAAGGTGGAATTAAAACACTTGTACGTCACGTCACTTTAAAGGTCCGTTTCAATATTTCCCAGCACCTTAAACTTAATTAAGTTAAATATTTATACATATACTCGAAATAATTCGCTTTTTCATCACATTATTTAATGGTTGTTTATTTCCAAAACGCCCAATCTTAACGTCTTCACGTTCTCTCATGTTTCGTCCTGGAATTAAAAGAGGCTCGTATTTGTTAACGTAAGACAAAAGAACTGCGGAGTCGCGTGCTACGGTCACTAGTGAAAGTATAAACCTAGCTTTTTATGGTCCTTGCTTTCACTGGATGTGAAAGACGCTATTAATTTACATGCGTTCAAATTCTAACGTACCTGTTTTTGATATGTTAAAACCAGACTCGGTGTGAAAACCTTAAAATAGACATCTCTATTGTGATGATGTCAGAAATAAATCCTCTCTTCCTGCAGTATCTGGTTATATTCTAACTTGGCAGTACAACGGACGTTTACAACAGTTGTTGATCAGACACTGACCCAGGCTGAGTTTATCAGATATTAAATAATTTAAACTTAAATAATTGTACTGAAATCCATGATTTAGGTTTCTCTAATTTTGCAGTATTTATATAAACATGTGTACAGCTTATTTTTTTAAAGGACACATTTTGTATACAATAGTTCCAGGTTTCTACAATAAATAGTTAATTGAACAAAAATAACTTGTTGTAATTTCTTTAAGGGTCGGTGTATATTTTAATAATATACAAACTAACTGTGATACCGTGATAACCGTGATACCGCGGTATTTTCTGAGACGGTTATCATACCGTGAAAATCTCATACCGTTGCAACCCTACTTACAGCAGGTGAGCTCTCTGTTTCTGCTGGAGTAGGTGAAGACAAAACACTACAGTAATAATAATAATAATAACAATAACAACAACACATAGAAGATGCATAATTCAATTTCAGTGCTTGGAGCATCAGATCCCAGACCCACCACTGCAGTACTGAGATCTTCACTCTCTTTGGGCACTTGTTCTTATGATAGAGCAGGTGGTTATTAGTGGAGAGAAATGACCGTGATAACAGCTTAGAGGTGATGTACGTACACACTAATCACCATGTCTGTGCCTTCATCTGATTATTCTCAGTCACTGTGAAATACAACATGCACTTCTCTCTTCTCCATTCAACATTTACTAAACGCAATTGAACTAAACTTTGCTAACAACCAGTCAAAGTTCTTTGTCCATATGTTGTATGTGCTGTATGTGTGTGGAGATCTGATCTGTTCTCCTCCAGGTCTGGTGCTTGTTCTCTCTCAGTATCTGTGAGGTAAACTTTCTTTCAAACTTTCCCTGCAGCTGTTCTCCTGCCTGATCATAGGACACAGCACCCCCTGCCTGTCTAATGTTCCTCAACTATGTTGGATTATTGGTTTCATGTGTCCTTCCTTTACCTCATCAGCCTGTAAACCACTTGTGTTCCAGTTCATCTCTGTGTCTGAGTCTCTGACATAGTTCCTAGTTGCTCCTCAGGTTCTGTTGATTAATATGATCTACCTCACGTTTTCATTCCTGTTGTTGTCCAGTAATGAATGTGAGGAATCATGAGTCTCTTAATTCACAACACTGCAGCAGATCTGACAGGTATCAGCTCATTCTGAGTCCCAGACAGAGTGAGAGTGATGTGTAGTGCTCACACACTACATGATATCCAGGGGTCATCATCAGTACCTACATGAGTCATGACACATTTATTGTTGAAACACCAGAACTGAGTGTGAAAGTGACTAACACATTAGTGGGGGTTACTGAGAGCTCTAAGAGGAGAGATCTGATCATTTCTCTGATAAAGACACACAGTAGTTCTCTGTGGTAAATGACAGTTGTGGTGTTTGCATATGTGAGCTGCTTCAGTGCTCCACACACTTTAAGAGCTGTAGTGCTGATCAAAGTGTGTTCAGTCCTTACACACACACACACACACACACACACACACACACACACACTGACACACAGCACGATGATGAGGTCATTGGTTCTACTGCTGGGAACACTGGAACTCCTCATTCAGGGTGATGCATTCATTTATTTTTACTTTTGTAGCGCCCTGTTGCTCCTTTCAGGAAATCACGCAGGGGTTTAGCTACTCTAGGTCCTCTATAACCATTAGTTATTAAATTAGGCTATACCTTGGTAATAATAAATAAATCAAGAGGTTTAAAGCAAATGTTAAGTTTACTTAAAATGCACACATAAACCCACATACAAACTTAAATGAATAGTAAACTAGTGTTTAGTCCCTTTCAGTTATAAACTGAATATCCTATACCCCTCTGGTAAAGCTTAAAATCCTTAGAAATATTCCCTTAGTTCTCTTTAAACACGGTAAACAAAAGATTAATAAACAATACATTTAAATATACTTTTCCTAGTAATACACTCTTGTAACGTAAAATATAGAAAATAGAAAAGGAAACTTATAGCCGGCAACTATAAGGAAATACCCAACGTCAGCGCTTTTGATGTAGTAGAGATGCTTGAGTGCGTAGAAATAAATCCGAGTAGGCCTCGAATGAGACGAGATGGCGTATGCTAGCACGGCGTCCACGAGCTGCAGGCATGCGCAACACGTGTTGAACAGCACCTCGCTGCGAACGATGTTTGCCGCGGTGTAAACTTCTCACGTAGCTTAGGCAATGTCCTCTGGCTCCTTTAACGACACAGCCTGCTCCCCTGACTGGCGAACAATGTCCCGTTTTCTCAACCACACGACACAGCTAACTCACGCTGAAACGACAATGGCGACGGTCTGAACTTTTACCGCGATTAGCGGTAGGTTTTCATAAACAGTCCCAAAGCAGGGCTCTCAAGTTTTGGATTCATGTCAGAGTGTGAGAGTTGTTGACGGGGGGGTGGCGAACGTTAATTGTTGAGCGGGGGGGTGGCGAACGTAAGTTGTTGAGCGGGGTGGGGGTTTGTATATCGCGATCGATCGCCAGTGGAGGGCGACATAGATATGGATCGGAGGTAAATAAACTAGATTTTTTTTTCTCACCGTGTGAAATCGGAAGTGTGGCGTGTGAGCGTGTGAAGACGGTCAAATGCGTGTGTCACACGCTCAATGCGTGAGACTTGAGAGCCCTGCCCAAAGTGGTTGTAGTAACGTTATAAGTTCCCTCGTTGGTCACTACAGTTACTACTATGATTACTGGTCAGAAATACATGGGTTACATATTTCTAATTTTACTTCTCATATCGGATTCTGACTTCATACGCACGCATCAGTATCTCCCGGCAAACTCTCACCTCTCAAGCTTCTGATTGGTTACCGAAATTAAGACATAACGAAAGATTAAGTATCTTTAGAAATTTCCTTCACATTAATAGAAACATCTTTCTACTATTTACAAACTTCAGAAAATAATAATTAAACAAACAAATATATACATTTCAAAAAACCCTGTATGCATATTGCATTACATTCTCATGACGTCACCACACTTAATGTAATGAACGTTCATTATCAAATGTCAATGTTTTTAACCTTGTTAAACTAAACCCTTTTTTTATTCAGTCATGAACTCTATGTAAATTATTTATTATTAAAGGATATTATATTTTCATAGGGCTACACTTTGTTTTGGGTTTGAATAATATTTTCATACAACATTATTTGTACTGGATTTTTCATCCAGATAATAATAATAATAATAATAATCTTTATTTGTATAGCACCTTTCATACATACATGTAACTCAAAGTGCTTTACAGTATAAATAAAAGAAACATTAAAAGGAGATAAGACAAAGACAAAAAGACAGAAGAAAATGTTAAAATAAATTAAAGATAAAAATATTAAAATAACATAAAAAGTAAAAAGTGAAGTAAGTAAGATAATAAAAAGTAAAGTAAATAAGATAAAACTATTAAGATAGAGTTTCTTAACTAAAAGCGGATCTAAACAGGAATGTTTTGAGACTGCTCTTAAAATACTATTCATTTTGATTTTATTTATGTAAATTTTTCATAATATAAATGTTGTTTTGTGATTGTTTATTTTTTAGACTCCTATGGAGACATAATCATGACTCAGACTCCAGGATCTCAGTCTGTTACTCTCAGCTGCAGGTCCAGTCAGGGCATTAGCTCTCACTTCAACTGGTACCTGCAGAAACCTGGAGAAGCTCCTAAACTCCTGATCTATGGTGCATCCACCCGTCAGTCTGGGGTTCCAGATCGTTTCAGTGGTAGTGGATCTGGTACAGAATTTACTCTAGAAATCACTGGATTCCAGGCTGAAGATGCAGGAGATTATTACTGTCAGCAGAATCAAGACTGGCCACTCACACAGTGTTAGAGCACCATACAAAAACCTCCCTCAGCTGTAGAGGAACTGCTCTGTTTCTGCCTCATCAGCACAGACTGAGCTGAGATCAGAGTTCTATAACATCAGCTAATTATTATAAATATAATTATGTATAATTATATTTAAATTGTATAATGTAATTAGTTCTACATTTATATAAAATGCTGATTGATTTTGAGTATTTTGTTTGGTCTTTGAGATTTTCTGAAAGATTTTCTGGTTTGAATTATAAATGACACCCGTGTGCCAGTAGATGCTTTGCTGTTGTAATTTGTGCAATGTCTGTTTGTTTACACTCCACTTAAATGAATTGTTTATTAGTAATTAGCAATACATTCATATATAATGTGTAAACACTTTACAATAATGTTCCCTTTTGACACATTGCAACGTCGGCGGTGTCAGGGAGCGAATATTAACAAATATATAAACATGTGGCTACATAAACACTCATGACAGGTGGGGGCGGGGCTAACCATGACACACAAGTATATGTGACTCATTAATAAATGGTGAAGCATTTCACATTTTACCATAAGGCTCCTTTTGGAAGTCAAAATTGTTAGTAACTCACTACAAAATGATTATAGCTCAGCTTTAAAGCATTGATTGAATGTTACACTTCACATGTTGTCCTACAGAAGATGCTCCTCATCCTCAAAGATCACATGAGTTCACCTTCAGGTCCAGGGCACATTCTTTTTTTTTTATTTTATTTTATTTTTTTATTTAATGGCCCACCTCCACCCCCCCATCTTTGGAGGACAACTTTGTTTTTATGTCCAGTTCAAATGACAATTATAATAATTATAACAATATGCAAAGTGATCATTATTGGGGTTAGGTGGACCAAGAAAAGAGGGGGAGAGAAAGAATAAAAAGGGAAAAGACAGAAGGGCAGGGGGAAAATAAATAAATAAATAATAATAATAATTATATATAAAGAAAAAGAAAAAAAACCCAACCAGCTAGAATGACCACAGCAAAGTAAAGCAGAAAGTGTACCAAAGACATTTAGCACAAATGACGTGATGTATGTGTGAGTGTGTGTTTATGTGTAACCTAGTTGTGCAACATAGGATAAATATATGGAATATACTTACCAGCAAGGGTAGAAAGCTGCGACAACATTCCCCCAGAGGCCAGAGGTAGGCAGAGAAAGACCCGGGAATCCCACCCACCCTCGGCCCCCCCAGGAACTGTGGAGCCCCAGGTCAGCACTTCCCTTTTTTTTTTTTTTGGCCCACCTCCACCCCCCCCATCTTTGGAGGACAACTTTGTTTTTATGTACAGATTTAAATGGCAATTATAACAATTCTGTATAATATATAGTATAGTGATAATATATAGTGATAACAATATGCAAAGTGATAATTATTGGGGTTAGGTGGACCAAGAAAAGAGGGGGAGAGAAATAATAAAAAGGGAAAAGACAAAGAGGCAGGAAAAGAAAGAAGAAGAAAAAGAAAAGAAGAAGAAAAAAAAATAAAATAAATAATAATAATAAAATAAAACACGCAACCAGCTCAAATGACCACTGCAAAGAAGAACAGAAAGTAAACCAAATACATATAGTACAAATGAGTGCAATGTATGGGTGTGTGTGAGTGTGTGTTTATGTGCAACCTAAAAGTGCAACATAGGATAGATGTATGGAATGTACTTACCAGCAAGGGTGGGTAGCTGCGACAACATTCCCCCAGAGGCCAGAGGCGGGCAGAGAGAGACCCGGGAATCCCACCCGCCCACGGCCCCCCAAGGAGCGGTGGAGTACCAGAGCCGCACTTCCCAGAAACCCTCACATGCCCGCCCACGCAGGCAGGAGAGAGAGACCCCGGACAGCGCCCCACCAGTCAAGGAGCGCAGGTCCAGGGGAACCAGAGGGAACAGAGACACCCCCCCCCCCCGCCGTGGGCCGGTAGCAAAGCCCCAGCGCCACGCGCCCTGGAAAACCACCCACCACCCGGCAGGGCCCCCCTCCCGCCGAGGAGCCCCGAGCCACCCCGGACCACAACCGCCCCCACGCCGGAGCACCAGGCCGGGCCCCAGAACCCCAAGGCGCCCCCCTCCGGAGCGGAACAGTAACCACAGGGGAGCAGCCGGAAGCGGACCGGGCACGCCTAGCCCCCGACCCAGAGCCAGCCGTCCTCACTCATACACTCAACTCATATATGCATTTGCCCTTATACACCTTATATACACCCCTACCATGCACACACCCACACCCATCCCCATACACACACGCACCCCCAAACTCACCTTCACATGTAGACCCTCACACATATACACCTACACACACATGCACATTCATCCCAACATGACTTCCTCCACACATCCAACCACACCCATATACATTCTTGCGCAAATGGGCCTACCCCCAAATGTGCCCACACCCCAATATTTACACACATACCCATATATTCCCCCCAACATGTACTCATTCACCTACCTGTATAAAAAGATAGGACAAAGACACACATACCTCCAAACCAACACACCCTCCGCGGCGGGGGCAAATGGCTGGACCAGCAAGGATCGGTAGTAGTTTCCAGGACGCGACCAGCCCGGCCCCGCGCCTGCGACCCACCCCCGCCCCGGCAGGGAGCAGGAAACGGGTGAAGGAAGGCCTTCCCACCCCTCCACCCCCAGTGCTTTGTTGTGTGTAGGTGTTGGTGTATATGTATGTGTGGTAGTGTGTGATACTATGGTGCTGTTAAAATTGAGGGGACAGGTGTTGGGACCAACATGGACAAAGCCCCGGGTCACTGGCCAGCGTTTGTCCACACCGTCCCCTCAAAGGCCCTCAATGTCTAAGGTGCAGTAAAAACTGAGGGACAGACAGTGGTGAGGAGACGGTGTCATCAGGCGAGGGGGTACATCAATCGCCCGCAGGTCCCTTGTACTCAGATACCAGACTTGGGTTGGAAGAATTCCTAAGCGGAGTGCTGAGTCCGTGTCGCAGAGAGATTTAGACCAACTCGAAGGGTATATTTTAAAGCCCGTAGGGTGAATTTATTCACTACACACGTGTAGACGAAAGGAAAAAAAAAACTTGTAACAAAGAAAACAAACGAAGGTTAAAAATCATAGCGTTACCAGCAGAGATTCAAACTGTACATTAGTAAGTTATAGCAATCTCACAATTACTGACTCACAGCAGTCAATACGTACAAGTTTCACCAGCAAAAACCCAACCAACCTTCTCAACAAACAATCCCTTGTCCCTATATACCCATAACCCCACCCCCTGCCTAATTGGACCCTACCAATTACAGAATGGGGTGCACGTATAGGGGCATGCAATGAAATGGTTTTCAACCACATACATATGACAAATAATAACCTACACAACACACACACACACACACCCACACACACACACACACACACACACACACACACACACACACACACACACACACACAGCACAGGTACCTTCTGACAGTATTTACATGGATATCCATTATGTGTTATTTACCTTTGTGTACTTTTCCCCAGGATGTTTCAGCTGCCCCCCCCTCTATGCTATACTGGCCATGGGCTCTTCTGGCCTGCATAAAAGAAGCCCTGAGAGGCGCCTGCACTCCCTTGTGTTTCCAACACAGGTAAGTATACATTCTCCAGTGCAAAACATAATTCATAAAACATATAATGACATTAATTAATCACAGTCTTTGCAGTAATGGGGATGAGACAGGCTCCTCTGACCTCATCACACACCCCCCCCCTTAAGTCGGTCACTCCTCAGAGTTACGCGAAAGAAAGTCAGCTGTAACATTTTGAGCCCCCTTTCGGTATCTGACCTGAAATTTAAAGGGTTGCATTGACAATGTCCACCTTGTGATGCGAGCATTAGTGTCCTTCATGCGGTGCATCCATTGCAACGCTCTGTGGTCAGTCTCTAGCACAAACTCTGCACCCAACAGATAATATTTCAACGAGTCCAGGGCCCATTTAATCGCCAGAGCCTCTTTCTCTATCGTTGAATAGTTCTGTTCTCTTGGGAACAGTTTCCTGCTGATGTACAGGACAGGCTGCAACATGTCCGATTGTCCCTGGAGCAACACTGCTCCTAATCCACATCCTGATGCATCTGTTTGCACCACAAACTGCTCATCCGGATCAGGACTCCTCAGGACTGGATCTGAACACAAGCACTCTTTTAGATCTGTGAATGCTCTCTCGCAGTCCTCCGTCCATTTGATGCGTTGGGGCATGTCCTTTTTGGTCAAGTTCGTTAGAGCCGCTGCCCTGCTGGAGAAGTTCGGGATGAACCTCCTGTACCAGCCCACCAGCCCTAAGAACGACCTCACCCTCCTTTTTGTTGTTGGTGTAGGTGTGTTCCTAACCGCCTCCACCTTGTCCACTTGTGGGCGGATCACACCTCCTCCCAAGACGTAGCCCAAGTAGACCACTGTGTTCTTGGCAAGACAGCACTTTGCGGGGTTCACCGTTAGTCCTGCCTTCTTCAGTCTGTCCAGCACCTCCTTCAAGTGGCTCACATGCTTCTCCCATGAAGCACTATAGATGACGACGTCATCGACGTATGCTGCCGCAAACTCCTCCGTCCCTCTCAGCACACTGTCCATGAGCCTCTGGAACGTCGCCCCAGCTCCGTGCAAGCCAAAGGGCATAGTCCTGAAATGGAACAGACCTGAGGGAACTCGGAAAGCAGTTAGCTCACGCGCCTCTGGTGTCAATGGCACTTGCCAGTAACCTTTGCACAGATCTAATGTAGAAAGGTAAGTGGCCTTACCAAGTCGCTCAATCAGCTCGTCCGCTCGTGGCATCGGGTAAGGGTCGAAGGCAGATATTGCATTTATTTTGGAAAAGTCAATGCAGAATCGGAGACCTCCATTCTTTTTGGGGACCAGTACCACCGGACTGCACCACTCGCTCTTGGACGGCTCAATCACGCCCATCTCCAGCATAACTTTGACCTCTTCCTTCAGCGCTGGAACCAGGCGTGCAGGCACCCTACAGCTTGTTTGTCTGATTGGATCCTTTGTCAGCAAACGGATGTGATGCTGTGTGACGCCAGTCCGGCCAGGTTTTTCGCTGAACAGCTGTGATGGTGTTATGCGCTGGAGCTCTTTCTGCTGCTGTGGGCTCAGGTGTGCCAAATCCAGCGTGGTTTCCTCCTTGGTGGACCCTGGAAGATATTGCTCAGGAGTCTCCTCCTCGTCCCTCACTGATCTTACCCAGCACTGGCTCGACAGGTCCTCCCTACTTGCTTTCCACAGCCTCAGCATGTTGATATGGAAACTCTGCAGCTGTTTCCTTCGGTCTGGGAGTTTCAGCTCGTAGGTCGTCCTGTTCACCCTGCGCTGCACTTCATATGGGCCTTGCCACTTTGCAAGCAGTCCGACATCAGAGGTAGGAAGTAATACCAGAGCTCTGTCTCCGACGTTTAGCTCTCTGTTCTTCACCACCTTGTCGTACCATCGCTTTTGATTGTCCTGTGCCTTCTCCATGTTGGTGTGCACCATCTCTGACAATGTTTGCAGTTTATCACGCATCTTCATGACATGAGACAGAATGTTCAATTTCTTAGGGCTGTCCTGCCCCTCCCATGCTTCCTTCAGCACGTCTAAAGGGCCTCTCACCTCTCTACCATACAGCAGTTGAAACGGGGAGAACCCTGTTGATGCTTGTGGCACTTCTCTGTATGCGAAGAGGAGAAACGGTAGCCACACATCCCAGTCAGCACCTGTATCTGAAACATATTTCTTCAACATGTGTTTTAGGGTTTTATTGAAGCGCTCTACGAGACCATCAGTCTGAGGGTGATAAGGAGTGGTTGTAATGCCTTTTATCCCTAATAACCCAAAGACTTGACGTAAATGCGTGGATGTGAAGTTTGTTCCTTGATCTGTGAGGATCTCCCTTGGTATCCCTACTCTGGATATCAGTTGAATGAGTGCGTTCGCTATTTGTCTTGTTTTTATTTTTTTCAGAGCAAAAGCCTCTGGATACCTAGTAGCGTAATCACACAAAACCAGAATATAGCGATTACCAGACTGGCTTCTGGGAAGGGGTCCTACAATATCCATCGCAATTCTAGAAAATGGTTCCTCTATGATGGGCATGTTAATCAATGGGACCTTATCTGCTCGTTTTTGTGGCGCCGTTAATTGGCACTCTGGGCAAGCTTTGACATGGTCTAAGACGTCTAGGTGTATTCTAGGCCAGAAAAAACGACCAGCTATTCTGCTCAAGGTCTTCTCCTGTCCTAAGTGACCTGCCCAAGGTTCTGAATGAGCCATTTCCAAAATGCCCTTCCGTAAACCTGAGGGAACTATTAGCTGTTCTACACCATTTTTCACTCTATATAAAATGTGGTTTTTCATTACAAACTGTATGTCACCTGACCCTGAGTTTGTATTCTGCTCACATTTTTGAAAGAGAAATTTCAGTGAATTATCCTGTTTCTGTAATTCCCCAATGTTTGTCGGAATTTCATCTGTGCTGCTCTGTGGGACTGTTAGCTCTTCAGCCAAAGTTGTACCTCTCAACTTATCCTGTCTGCGCTGTCTACGTGATTTCTTATTTCCTGTTACACCAAAGGGTAACTCCTGCAAAATAGTTACATTTTCAGCTGCTGTCCGTCTAGCCTGACCTCTAGTCATGACCAACACCTCAGCTGTTACCTTACTAGATGAAAGAAGATCAAGTAACACTGGCATGTCTCTGCCCAGAATCACAGAATACGGCATTCTTTCTACAATACCCACATTAAGCATGTATTGCTGCCCGTTCACCTCAACACACACCTCAGCCGTAGGGTAAACCCTCTCGTCACCATGTATACATTTTACCCGTAGAGTCCTATTCTGAATTAACTGTAATGTATTCACACATGCAGTGGACACTAGTGTTTGACTTGCTCCTGTGTCAATAAGTGCTTTGTATATTTTACCCCCTATTTTAACTGGGACCATGCTCTCTTTGGCGTTATCAGAAGTCTGAAAACTGCTCTCCCTCTTCGGGTTATAACACAGTTGCACTGAACCCCCACTAGCATCTGGACATGCAGACATTTTGTGTCCCACTCTATTACAGTTGAAACATTTGATCATTTTCTCGCTACGTGTTTTAATGTGTGGTTGACTCGGTTCTGTGGTGTTGAAATTGCGTTTACTAAATTGCGGCGTTATTCTGGCATTACTGGGTTTAAAACCACCCCTGAAGTTACCACCCTCAGACCTACCTGGCTCATTACGGTGGAACTTGTTGGTTTGTCCCAGTCTGAAGCCTTGTTCCGCCTGCCTCGCTGTCACGAACGCTTCGGCCATCTCTACTGCTTGTTCGGCTGATGCAGGGCTGCGTTCCACAATCCAGCGCCTCAGCTCCGGATTCACCAGACTCAGATATTGCTCCAGTACGATGGTTAGTCCGATCTCCTCTTTGCTTTTCTCATTAGGAGTCATCCACTTCTCGTACAGCGATTTGAGCCTGACAAAGAGCTCGCGTGGTGTTTCGTCTTCCAGTACTTTATGATCTCTGAATCGTTGTCTGTACGTTTCTCTATTGATCTCGTACTTCCTCAGAATTGCCGTCTTAATTGCGTCATAATCTCCGGTGAGTGAACTGTCCATAGCGACATACGCTGCTCTCGCTTTCCCGTCTAGCAATGGTACTAAATGTAACGCCCAGTTCTCTTCCGGCCACTGAGCCGCTTTAGCCATCCGCTCGAATGTGGTAAGATAGTGTTCTATGTCATCGGAGTCTTTAAGATTTGGCATTCGTGGAGTTGGTGGTGGACTATTCCCGTTGTGATGTTGCTGCTGGAAGCATTCAGCTATTTGATGTGACGCCCTAGGTGATTGTATATTCCGAATGATTCGTGTCTGAGTCAGTTCGTGCCCGGCTTCGGCTCGATCCGGTTCTGGTTGGCGTCCGCGCACTTCCTCCTGTAACTGGTTGAATTGATGGACCATTGAGCGCCATCTTTGTTCTTGTCTCTTGGATTCTTGTTGCCAATGTTCGTCTTTTGTTCTTTGTTCTGATATGAAGCTCTGCAACAGACTGCATACTTGTTCCAAGCCGCTTGTCGACACACTTTGAGTCGGCTCTTCTGCTCGGCTCTCTCTTTCCTCTGCTCCACTGGCGGTTTGTTCTGCCGGCTGTGTGTTTTTCTTTGGTGCCATACTCTCTTCACGACACTTTCGCTGCCACCATTTGTCATCAGGCGAGGGGGTACATCAATCGCCCGCAGGTCCCTTGTACTCAGATACCAGACTTGGGTTGGAAGAATTCCTAAGCGGAGTGCTGAGTCCGTGTCGCAGAGAGATTTAGACCAACTCGAAGGGTATATTTTAAAGCCCGTAGGGTGAATTTATTCACTACACACGTGTAGACGAAAGGAAAAAAAAAACTTGTAACAAAGAAAACAAACGAAGGTTAAAAATCATAGCGTTACCAGCAGAGATTCAAACTGTACATTAGTAAGTTATAGCAATCTCACAATTACTGACTCACAGCAGTCAATACGTACAAGTTTCACCAGCAAAAACCCAACCAACCTTCTCAACAAACAATCCCTTGTCCCTATATACCCATAACCCCACCCCCTGCCTAATTGGACCCTACCAATTACAGAATGGGGTGCACGTATAGGGGCATGCAATGAAATGGTTTTAACAACCACATACATATGACAAATAATAACCTACACAACACACACACACACACACACACACACACACACACAGCACAGGTACCTTCTGACAGTATTTACATGGATATCCATTATGTGTTATTTACCTTTGTGCACTTTTCCCCAGGATGTTTCAGCTGCCCCCCCCTCTATGCTATACTGGCCATGGGCTCTTCTGGCCTGCATAAAAGAAGCCCTGAGAGGCGCCTGCACTCCCTTGTGTTTCCAACACAGGTAAGTATACATTCTCCAGTGCAAAACATAATTCATAAAACATATAATGACATTAATTAATCACAGTCTTTGCAGTAATGGGGATGAGACAGGCTCCTCTGACCTCATCACAGACGGGTGAACCATAGCAGCAGGCCCACCTCGTCAACCTCTGGTTACACGCCTGCCCCCCAGGATCCTAAATGTACAAGGACTGTGTGCGTGCGTGCGTGTGTGTGTGCGTGTGTGTGTGTGTGTATATGTGTCGGGGGTGGGTGGGTGGTAATGCGTAGGTCCAAAGGAAATGGTCCTCTGGAAGAGGAGAGCCAGCTAGCTGGCTCATTGAGCACCGAGCTTCACTGCCCCACCGACTCGAGGCAGGGAGCGGTCGACCCGGGGAGACCGGGCGGGCAGCTCCCTCCGTCACCGCATCCAAGCCCAGATCCCCACCGCCCCCACCACAGAGAACAGCCGGTCTGGACATCCACATACACCTAAACACATATTCTCTTTTGCATACGTATACACCCACACACATTCATCTCTTATATATATCTCACACACATATACACCCACACACCTTGTCCCATATATACAACACACCTATGTAAGCACCCACAGCCATACCAATCGCACATCAAACGACAGCAGACATCCACAGGAATGAAGACAAGCTGGTCTGAGCCCGGAACCCTGCGCCCCCGGCCCGCCCCAGATACCCCCGACAGCCACCTCTCCACCCCCACCAGCCAGGCACCTCAGAGCCCCAAGGCCCAGACCCGACGCCCCGACACAAGGCCAACCGACCCACCCCCCCAGCATTCATCCTGTCACGCCCTCTGCTACTTCCTCATCTGGGGAGGAGCTGCACAACAACATCTCCCAAAATGATTGACCAAGCTCTAGGACCAATCACAGAACATTCCCCCATTCTCCATCCCTGAACTATTGACAACAGCTGTGTTCCATTACTACACACCTATATACTGTCTCTCCTGTACTTCACTTCTTTGCCTCTCAGTTTGTGCAACAAACACTTTCTTCTCCTGATCAACTGTTTTGTGGATCGGTACTCTTTTGTCTGTATCTTTGGATTTGTTTGCCTGGCCATTTCTCTACCTGGTTTTGACTTATACTTCCATATTACTGTCATATTATTCCTGTTAAAATATAGTTTGATGCTGGTTTTCGCCTTCGCCTGTTTATTGTCTGACTACAGATTCAATTTGTCTAATAAATCTGCAAGTGTCTAACTTGTTGAAATCTGTTACAGATCTCTAGCAGGATTATATCAACACCTGTGAGAGTCATGAGGAAAATGTCACAGAGCCTGCTGGAAATGTCCAGGTACAGAATCCTGCTGAGAATGTGAATGTGGTCACATTCATTAAGGTGCACCGTGTTGTGTGGTGGGGTGGGAATGGGGTGCTGTACCGTGACAGATAGACCGACCGCTATAAGGGGAGGCAGAGAGTATCATTGCTCTCCTGTCCTGGACTCCAACCTCAAGGTCCAGACGGAAGATCCCAGGATGCCCAGCCTTCCAGACTCAGGAAGAACCCCCTGGAATTTTTTGGGGGGTCCCAGGCAGGGACCTTGCACATAGCCGGAGCCATCAGTGGAGTGAACCTGCTGGGAGTGTAGGCGTGTTCCTCCACCTGTCACGTTGCGGTCCCCGACCCTTCCCTGTTGGGCATTTGTTTACGTTTATTTAATGTGCGTTCGCGCAGTGTCCTATGCTCGTCGTTGTTTGAGTCATACACGTTTGTGTTTCGTCTATGTGTTTATACGTGTGCATACTGCGCTATTTGTGCTGTGAATAAACGTGACGCTTGGCAAAGAGAAAGGATTCCTGTCTCATCCGTCGCCTCGCACCCAGTGTCACAGAACGACGAGCCAACCAGAGACAGAATGCCAGGCTACGCCACCCGGGCAAAGAAGGGCCGGAGACCCAGCAAGCGACACCATGCCTCTTCCCCTGCCCAGCACCGCAAAGTCACAGTGACTCCCAAGATGATGGAGCAGGACCCTGTATGTGCGCTCATGCTCCGTCAGGCTCAGGAGGCATCCTGCGCGGAGAGGGCCAACTACTACAGCGAGTCCGCGGTGCAGATTTGGAGGGAGCGACACCCCTCTCCCACCAGGGAACTCTCCACTGTGGGTGGGCTCCCTCGAACTCTGCTCGACGGAAAAGATCCCTGAGAGCGAGTTCGAGGGGAGGGCTCTCCGGGCGAGGATGAAGAGGAGGAAGAGGACCATCTGCCCTCCGTGTGCTCCGCCCCCTCCGAGCATTACAGTGAGGGTGAGAAGGAGGAAGACTATCCTCTTTCGGTGTGTTCCACCCCCACCGTAGATTACAGCGAGGGAGTAGAGGAAGAGGAGGAGATGGACTATCCCCTCTCCGTGTGCTCCGCCCCCACCAAGTATTACGGTGAGGGTGAAGAGGAGGAAGACTATCCTCCCTCTGTGGGCTCCACCCCCACCGAATACTATGGTGAGGGCGAGGAGGAAGAAGACCATCCCCCTTCCGTGTGCTCGGGTTATACCGAGTACACGGACAGCGAGCAGTGCACGGAGGAAGAGGAGGAGGGGAGTTCACTCCAGTCGGAGTCCTCCGCTGGAACCGTGAAGGGGAGGAGGACTCCAGAAAAGGGCGTGTCTTCCGAACGCTCTGTGGGCAGCGCCATGGACTACTCTAGGGGTGAGAGCCCGGAGGAGCCCATGGTCTGGAGCCTGGGCAGTGAGGAGGAGGAGATGGAGGTAGAGAACAACATTCCCGCTGTCCGGTCCAGAGAGGAGGCTCTAGGAGGAGGAGGATTCCCTCGGTGTGGTCCCCCAGAGAGAGAGAGAGCGGGTCGGCAGACCTATCCCGCAGCACGCCCCCCGAGGGCTTCCACAGAAGCCAGTAGCATGCCCACCGGGAAGGCTGCAAAAGCCTCCGCCAGCCGCGCCGCACCTGGTGGAGGGTTTGTGGCGAAGGCGGGGAGAGGAGCGCCCACCACAGCGCCTGCAGCTCCCGGGTTCTCCCGCTGACCGCTCTCCTCCTGGCGCCGTTTACATGTTTGTCTGTCCCTGTTTTTGTGTTTATTCCCATATGTCTGCCTAATCCCCTTTTCCCTTTCGTGCCTCTGTGTGTAAATGTTCCTGTTTGTGTGTTTGTGAACGTCCCGATGTGTTTGTCTAACGTGTTTTCCCCTGTCATCCCAGGGAGGGTGTTCTAAGCTGTTCGTGGTGGACTCTTCACCTAGGGCGGTCATCTCCCAGACGCAGGACTGAGCGCTTCGGATCCGCCCATCGACGTGGGTTTCGGGGCACTTGGTCCTGTTGGCACTCTGGGACGGGTAGTGCCCTTGGTGGGGGTGTCTGTCACGTTGCGGTCCCTGACCCCTCCCTGTTGGGCATGTGTTTACGTTGTTTGCGTCTACTCGTCTGCGTCTGTGGATCTCCGTGGGTGCAGTTATGTCTTGTGTTAATTCGTCTCACCTGTGGCTCGTCTCGTCATCACAAGGGGTTTATGTGGTTTGTGCGTTCGCGCAGTGTCCTGTGCTCGTCGTTGTTTGAGTCATACACGTTTGTGTTTCATCTATGTGTTTATACGTGCGCATACTGCGCTATTTTTGCTGTGAATAAACATGACGCTTGGCAAAGAGAAAGGATTCAGTCGCCTCGCACCCAGCGTCACACCACCATTCTTGGGCTGCGGTTAGGAGGAGGCTGCTGACTGGTTTGATTGGTCTCCGTAGCACCAGCACAGAAGAGATTTTGTGTTAAATGTTGGGACCCGACCTTCTGCCGCTGGTCACTGCTGCATCTGAAGCTGCCCCAGATCTGCTGTAGCAGATTATCATAGATCATCTGGACTTGACTGCTAAGTGTCCCAAGGGTCAGGGGTCAAGGCTCTCTTTAGGCACCCGGGCTCTGCTGGACCATCAGCCTGGGGTGAGCTGTTCCTTCAAGGGGTGTCAGGAGCCCCTTTACTGTAACGGTATGGCACTGGAAGTGCACTGAGGAGTTTTAAAATCCTTTTAGCTGAATTTCTGGAACATGGCAGGTGATGGGACAGACTGGGTGTAAATGTAGAATTGCTAGAAATTTCCCCCATGGACACATTCGGGTTCAGTACTGAGAGGCAGAATCATATTCCAGGAACACAACAACCACATACACAGCAATCAAGCTGATCTACAAGTAGCACACACTCCAGTTCAACAGAAGACATGAAGTCCTTCATCCTTGAGCGTCCCCACATCAGGAAGTCCCTCCTCCTAAAGCGTCCCCACATCAGGAAGTCCCTCCTCCTAAAGCGTCCCCATATCAGGAAGTACCTCCTCCTAAAGCGTCCCCACATCAGGAAGTCCCTCCTCCTAAAGTGTCCCCGTATTCACCACACAACTGTAGTGCTGTCACTCATGTGCTTCCACATAGCCAGTGATAGAAATCCCCATTACAGAACAGAGAGAGGAGGACTGATTCTGAACTGTACTGACTACACCTGCACCTCCACACTGAGGTACTTAAGATTACCAGCATTTACAATTAAACTTCATTTTAAGGTGTAAAAGTGGGAACTTTAACTGACATTAATGCAGTTGACCTGGAGGTGAAAAGCATGATGAACTGAGTGAAATCCAATAATGTTCCACAAACTTTCACAGAAATGAAGAAATAACAAATATGAATCTGTTTATATGAATTTTCGTTCATCCATTTGATTAATACATTTTAAATTCATTATCTAAAAATATTTGGTTATCAACTTCATTTTGACTCAATCTCCTAAATGTTTTTTGGTGATTTGTGACTTGCTTGTGCAAATACTGATCATATAAAAATGAAGAAATGAAACCACCACTATGCAAATAAGTCTAATTAACATACAGCTGCATCAGGAAGAACAACAGAGAGAAGAGAGATAGAGAGAGAGAGAGAGAGAGAGAGAGAGCACGCAGTGGGGTGTAACAGTTTTGCATTTCCAGCCCTGAGTAACCTGCTTCTTCCTTTTCAACAGATGTTGAACATTTATTAGCAAAGCTCTCAATCACAACTCACTCCAGTTCAACTGGAACAACTCACTCCAGTGCAACTCACTCCAATACAACTCATTCCAGTACAACTCACTCCAGTACAGTGTCCAGATGTTCAGTGTCTCCAGGAGGACAGAGTGACTTACAGCAGGTCATTTTAGTTTCAGTACACATGAAGAACCTGTCTGTCATAAAAACACTGTGTGACTCTAATAATACAAACACAAACCAAACTTGAAGCAGTTCTGTTGTAGTATATTTATTATACTTTGCTTAAAACTATATTTTAAACACGGATATTTTTGTGTTATTCACAAGGGATTCTATTATGCTTCTGGTACCTGGAATGCTGACTGGCTTTTCATGTTTTTCATTAAACATTTGTACATGCTGTGGTCTTTTTTGGGTAGTTCCTACCTGACCCCATAATTCCTTGGGTATTCTGAAAGGTGCTATATAAGTCGCAAATAATAATATTATTATTATTATTATTATTATTATTATTATTATTATTATTATTATTATTATTATTATTATTGACTCAGGACAGAATTTTATTGAAATGGCCCAGCTTGTGCTAAAAGATTGATGGGTTCAAAGATTGATATGATGGGTTGAATTATCACATGATGGGACACAGATTTACTAAAAATAATAATTTTATGGTTTATGGAGAGAATGATAAATGGTTAATCCTCCAGTCCATGATGTTCCAAACACACACTGACTTCCTCTTGCTGCTGTTTCTACTGACTGAAATGTGCTGAACCATCGTATTTCCTGTCTGCTAAACTCTCTTTAACATGAGTAATAAAATGACATTATCAAAGTTTATTCATACAGCTCATTACACATTTAGTCTGATAAAGGGTCAACATTTAGGACTTTAAAGGCTTTTACTGTGATGTGTAATGTTGGAGAAAAACCTTTAAGAGTCTATATTGTTGTTTATTCAACATTTTTATTTCATTTTGATCAATTAACAGAGCAATATTTGAGTAACAATCAGACAGCACAGCACATTCCAGAGTGAGAGTTCACTTCAGCACACATGTGTGAGTTCACTCCTCAGGACACTCCTCTCTGCTCAGTGTTTGTGTGACAGGAGACTGGGAGTCCTTGGTGGCCTCACAGGTCACTGTCTTCTTTAGCCACTCCTCCTTCTGGAGGGTCAGGGTGCTGCTCCAGCTGTAGAAGCCGTCCTTCTGCAGAAGAACGGGGCTCTGGCTCACCCCCGAGCTCCAGCTGTTACCACCCACCTTCCAGTTCAGCTTCCAGTCTGAGGGGAAGCCCCTGTTGGCCAGACACACCAGTGTGACCTTCTCCTGCTGCAGCTGCGCACTGGAGGGGGGCAGGACCGTCAGGGTGGGCGGGGCGTCACCTAGGAGACACAACACAGTCTACTGCTCAGATACAGGAACCGTTAGCAGTAAAATCAGTTGTGTTTCACTTCCTCATTTTGATTCATTCCAACAACTTATTTGGCCTGGACATTCAAACCATGGATATTTGATGCATGAAATATTCAAATCAATATAATTTAGAGCTGCACAGTTATAACTTTAATTAAAATGTAAATATTTATAACAATCGTTGATCCTTCAGTATGTGAGTATTACGGCTCAAGTGCATCGATGACCTTCAGTTAAGGAGACACTTATGAGAATAAACACACTAGGCAGAATAAAGGCTTGTAGAAGGATATTGATGAAACATTTATGCTTCTACTAAAAAGCGATAAACGATTTACACTATAAGCTCTCGAAAGAACACTGCTCAAAACCTTCGCCTTTATCTAAAATGATTACATTCTATAAAATATGTATTGAAAACATTAAAATTTTAATTACATACATTATTTTAAAATCCGTCATGTATACTAGCGCGATGTTATTAAAATTGTGATTTACTCCGAATACAAAGTTCAATTCTCCAGTGTCATCTAATAACTTCGACTGAGCTCCGCACATAAACCTGCTGTAAACACACTCCCGTACAAACTCTTTACAGCGCACTAGTTCAGCTTCATTAGTGCACGAGAGAACCCAAACGGGGCTTGTTTTTATTTATGATCCTGTACTTACAAGTTATTAAATGTTCTATTAGAAATAAGATAAATAAAGACAGAAAAGCCAAGACAGAAACAAATCTTAAGCTAATGTTAAGCCAGTTTTGTGCCGCGAGAAGTGTCTGTGTGTGTGTGTGTGTGTGTGTGTGTGTGTGTGTGTGTGTGTGTGTGTGTGTGTGTGTGTGTGTGTGTGTGTGTGCCCCTGCGTTTCAGAGAACTGAATTCTGTGCTCCGTTTAAACTATTTCAGACTTAACAGTAATTAGATATATGTAGATCTATATAGCCTATGTATATCTATAGACTCGAGTCTAAATCACAGAATTTGGGTACACAAATTGTGATTTAGAGATAACCTCCACATTTCTGGACACTAAAAAGGACAACATTAATGCGCCAATAACCAATTCATATCGTGGTTGTTTTTCTAAAGACATACAGAAATTTAAATTTGGCTTGGATATATAAAATATGAATTTGTGTATTTTAACATACTATAGGCTACAAGAATAACGATGAGAGTGAGTTGCACCGATAAACTACAGTCATATAGAGACATTACAGCTTTAAAAATTAGCCCAGCAGACAAATGAAAACTTGTTAAGAGACACTGATGAAACATGTATATTTTTTACTAATGAGCAACACTTGAAAAACACTAAATGTAACACGACAGCAACAGTCATGATGTATGTAGCAAGATAAGGTCAAAAACACTATTACAGATTACGTTTATAAAAGTTTATAAAACCATCGTGCATTGATGCGATGCTACCTAATGTGTAAATGTGAAGGAAATTTGAAGGTCTACTTACGTCCAACTGATAGTTTAGTGCCGCCACCGAAAGTCCACCACAGTGATACAATCTCGTTTACTGTCCGTACAAAAACCTATTGCTCTAAATATGCCGCCCTCTCCACTATTTAGCGCGATATGTAGCTTCGAAATTACCGTTTTAGCACCAACACAGAAGCTTTTTCAGATTTTTGTATAATACAATGTAAAAACCACATATATTACATTATTAGAGAAATTACGTTGCAATAGCTGTCGCCCCGAAAACCGCAAAAAAAATGAACAGCAACGACCGTCGATAACCCTGCATAATTATCAGACATTAAACACATTGATTGTGATTTCAGAAAATACATTTGAAATGCAACTTTTGGATAAATAGTGAATGTTACTTACGCCCAACTGAGTGTTTCGTTCCGCCACCAAAAGTGAACCACAGTGATACAAACTCGTTCAGTGGTCATACAAAAACCTCCTGCTCTGAAGAAGTTGATCTCTCTGCACTTTAGAAAGCGTCCATTTCAGAACAGCGACAAGCTGCTACTGTATCTTTCAAATATACAGGAAAATATTAACTTTAAAAAATATATATTTTTGATGCATGAGCCTATGTTACCTTCTGGTTCTGACTTTTTTAGGTAGGCCTTAATAGTGTTATGATTCCCAGTTCACGGGATAGCGAGACTGCTGCCACCACCTTTATTTAACCGGGACGGTCCGGTTCCCGAGGCTGAATATAACCACATACACCACCGAGATAGTTTTTACATCACTTTATTGTTTATCACAAAAACATATAGGTCAGGTCAGGCGATCGCCACGTACGCGGAATCAGAGGCCACGCTCTCATTAAGATATCACACCAAACCACCGCAACCCTCACCGTCACTGTCACCGCAAAACGGCCCACCCCACAAACCACTTAAATTACACACAATAAGAGGGGCAAGCACCACCACACACTACCGGACCCCCTAATCCACCCCACAACCACACGCCTTCCCTATCCTTTAATTTAGAACACTAACACTAAAAACAAGCAACAATATAATTGTTTCTAAAATCACTTATCTTGCCGGCAAATAAGACCCTCCCCCGGGGTCTGAGCTTACGGCGTCGTTCAGTTAGGTCACAGGCTAGGCTCACAGCGGCATAGGCAAGTCCTACCTAACTCCCCCCGCTATCTTGCTACAGGAGGTATCTACTCCTTCCCTCCTAGCGCAGGAGCATCTAAGCCGGCTGCTCGCTATCTTCGTCGCCGGCTGCTCTAACCGCAGCGAACGACACCCTCCCGCACCACTCTACGCACAGATGCCGTCTTGCCGAAGTTCGCCCAAACCAAACTTAACTTCCTCACATCACCCATCCCCTTATCTAACTCACCCTCATCAGTCCCCAATTAATCACAGGTGCACCCAGTTGCTCTCGTTCTTAAACACGCCCCTCCACAGCTCACTACACTAGTTTAACTTAATGCTTGTAACGCAGCTCGCGCTGCGGAGCGAGGAGTTGGACACAAACACTGAGGAGAGCGAGATTTATTCAAGGGAATACCAAAATCATGATCGAAAGGACAGGCATGGGTCAAACCAGGAGGGCAGCCAGAACAGGTAAGGTAAACGGGCATTTCAAGAATAGACTAAACACAACGGGGAAACACAGAACGGATAACTGAAACACAGAGCAGACTCACGTAAAACAGCGAACAGGGATGAACAAAGCATAGGCCGACTGGTAGACAAAACAACCGACAACCAGACAAGGGAAATACAGGGACTATATGAACACGGAACTAAACTAGGGACAGGTGCTAACAATGATGACGGGGCGGGACTAACAGGCAAGGAATAACAGAAAACATGAGGAACAGACATTGGAGTGACAGCGGGGAGAGGGGGGCGTAGCCCTACGTGACAGTACCCCCCCCTCAAAACGTGCCACTCCGGGGCACGCAAGGGCAGACAGGACAGGGAAACGGACTAGGACAGGACAAAGCAGGACAAGGAGACAGAGGCAGGACAGAGACAGGGGAACCAGAGACCGGCCAGGAGCTGGGCTGGGGTATGGTGTCACAGGCAGGGACAGGGCGAGGCACGGGAGCAGGACTGGGAACAGACACGGGAGTCGGGCTAGGGGACATGGCAGAGGAGAACACGGAGGCAAAGACAGCATTGACAACAGAGACACACAGGAACCGGGACCAACACAAATCCAGGGACGGAACAAGGGAGCAAGGGGAGCATGGGCAACGGGACAGGAGTACAGGGCAGAGCAGGGGGCACACAAAATCCATGCCCAGCAGGGGGCAGCACAGTCTCTTGGGGGACAGGAGCCGGCAGGCGGGCAGCGGGAACAGGAGCCGGCAGACAGGCAGCGGGAACAGGAGCCGGCAGACAGGCAGCGGGAACAGGAGCCGGCAAACAGGCAGCGGGAACAGGCAGTGTCCGCTGGCGGGCAGCGGGAACGGGAGCCTGCGTGGACGACCCCTCCTGGGTCGCGGGGACAGGAACCGGCGTGGACTGCCGACGGGAAGCGGGGACAGGAACCGGCGTGGACGACCTCTCCTGGGTCGCGAAGACAGGAACCGGTGTGGACGACCTCCTCCGGGTCGCGGGGACAGGAACCGGCGTGGACTGCCGACAGGCTGTGGGGACAGGAACCGACGTGGACAACCCCTCCTGGGTCGCGGGGACAGGAATCGGCGTGGACCTCCTCCGGGTCGCGGGGACAGGAACCAGCGTGTACGAGACGTCCTCGGGAGGCAGGTCCGCCATACTGACGTCCTCGGGGGGCGTGACCGCAATACTGACGTCCTCGGGGGGCGTGTCCGCCATACTGATGTCCTCGGGGGGCGTGTCCGCCATGCTGATGTCATCCCGGGTCCGAGCCGGCCACTCCTGGGGTGAGTGGCTAGTACTCCCCCCCAAAAAATTCTTTGGGAGCCTTCGGGGAGCGGCTTCCGGGATCATCGGAGGGAGGTCTTCGTCACTGGGGTCCTGGGCGAGCCTGGAAGAACACACAGACACAGAAGCCTCTTGGTTGCTCTCTCTGCGACGGCTCTGCCTCCTCCGAGGCGTCGGGAGCTCGCAGTGGCCACCGAGAGCAAACCGAGGGTTAAGCCAACGCTCGTCTGTGCGCTCATTCCGTCTGCCCGTGACTTGCACTACAGGTTGCTCCTCTCTATAGTGTTCGCCAAGCCGGGCAGACACTTAGCACTCAATAGGAGTCTCGTCGCGAAAGCCAGCCAAAACCGAAACTGACTGCGCTTTTGAGAGCGACGAGACTCCCGTGTTCCCACAGCGCCAGGGATATTCCTGTCTCCGGCTCGTTCGCGCTGTAACACACGAGAGTTAAACTGCACGGAAGCAGCCAACAACTCGTTACAGCGACTAAACTCACCGGAGTCTCGCTCCCTCGCTGTGTCCTGGTATGGTCGGTTGTTATGTAACGCAGCTCGCGCTGCGGAGCGAGGAGATGGACACAAACGCTGAGGAGAGCGAGATTTATTCAAGGGAATACCAAAATCATGATCGAAAGGACAGGCGTGGGTCAAACCAGGAGGGCAGCCAGAACAGGTAAGGTAAACGGGCATTTCAAGAATAGAATAAACACAACGGGGAAACACGGAACGGATAACTGAAAAACAGAGCAGACTCACGGAAAACAGCGAACAGGGATGAACAAAGCATAAGCCGACTGGTAGACAAAACAACCGACAACCAGACAAGGGAAATACAGTGACTATATGAACACGGAACTAAACTAGGGACAGGTGCTAACAAGGATGACGGGGCGGGACTAACAGGCAAGGAATAACAGAAAACACGAGTAACAGACATTGGAGTGACAGCGGGGAGAGGGGGGCGTAGCCCTACGTGACAATGCTGGAGTTGCTGCCACACTCCAGAAATGTTTATAATTTCACCTGTCCTGTATATGTCCCCATGCAGCGCTAATTTTCCCTGTTTCATTTCTCCACATTGCTGCCCGCCTGCTTGAGGAATAATGAGATGAGGAGACCAGCGATCCATCCTGGGCCAGCCACCTCCTGCCTAACCGGATGCCTACACCATGATGGACATTATTACATCTTTTTCCTTTTCTTTCTCTTCTTTCTGTATAAATTGTTGTTGTTGTCATGGTGACCGGTGTCGGCCACAGGAGGATGGGTTCCCCCCCTGAGTCTTGGTTCCTCTCAAGGTTTCTTCCTCATGCAAAAACTAGGGAGTTTTTCCTTGCCACTGTCGCCTTTGGCTTGCTCACTGGGGGCTAGGACTCGGCACTTGTAAAGCTGCTTTGTGACAACAACTGTTGTAAAAAGCGCTATATAAATAAAATTTGATTGATTGATTGATTGATGCAGTCTTATTTACCTTTTGTTACATTTTCGAATGTTCTTTATATACTTATGTCATTTATATAAACATATTCATTAATATGTCAAAAATATTTAAATGAAAAATAAGCTTTTTTCAGTTTTTGAACGTGTAAATATCAGTAGCAAAATAAGTAAACAGTACGCATACTAAGTTATCCCTCGTTTGAATCCTAAACGATTGACTGTGAAATCCTGATATAACAAATGAATGTGGCAAAATGATTATTTATTTATTTTTCTTTGTCTAGCTCTTCAATACAAACATATTTGAAACCAATCATGACATTTAAAAACATTAAATAAATGAGTAAGCCTTGAACAATGTGAGACAAACTTGAGACAAGACTACTTTATATTGCTGTCTCTCCACTCACTCCACATTGCTGGTATCTACATTCCTGTCTTTCCACCCCATACTGCTGGTATCTTCATTCCTGTCTCTCCACTCCTCACTACTGGTATCTACATTCCTGTCTCTCCACTCCACACTGCTGGTCAGTGATGGTTCTATGAACATCTTGGGTTGTGTGTCTATGTCCATCAGTTTTGCTGGGTTCAGTTATCTTAACGAGACAAGACTACACTGATTTCAAAGAGACAAGACTACATGATCTGTGTAGTCTTGTCTCTTTGAAATCAGTGTAGTCTTAAGACTAAGATCTTTAAAGAGACAAAACTACGCTGATGTAAAAAACTAAGAATGTGTTAAGAACTGTGTCAGTAAAATGGTCATGAACTGAAAACACTCAATTTATGTTCAAAGTATGTGAATGGTTAAACATATTGTTCATTTCCACAAGCTGATTCAGTATCAGTCTGGGGTGGGTTTCCCGAAACCTTCGTAGCGCTAAGTACTTCTTAACCTCGTACGTTTCATACAAGGTTACGAAGTACTTAGCGCTATGAACGTTTCTGGAAATCCACCCCTGTCTGGTTTCACTACACTGAGACCTTCCAGCATCCACTGAGCTTTTAATCTCCTCAGACAGCTGCATCTCCTCTGTTTCAGCAACAAGGAACTCAAGGTGCTTCAGGACCCTGGACAGCACCCAGAACAGAGTCAATGAGGCCCAGGTGACACTCATCATAAACACACTTCTGAACTGAGCCAAACCACTAATCTACAATCAGCCACATGAAGATCCACAAGTGCTGAAGCAGAAACTGCTGTTGTCTCATCCATTGCTCCTCTTCTTCTCAGAGACATAAAGCCAATATAAAGTGTGTGTGTGCGTGTGTGTGTGTGCGTGTGTGTGTGTGTGTGTGTTTGTGTGTGTGTGATGGAGGGACTAAGGGAGCAGGAGAGGTAGACGGTGTTTCAAACTCTTTAATGTCCATAGCACAAGCAAAGAGAGACAACACACAAGAAGCACGTAGGCACTGTACTGAAAGTCAAAGTTGCAGAAAGCAATAATGACACTTAATGATGAGGGCACAGATAAAGGTGCAGTGAGGTGTCCTTCCTCCTATAATCTCAGATGACTGAGCAAAGCACTGGAGATTAAGACCTGTGGACTTAAGAAGGGAACACAGATGAGGGTGAGATGAACACCAGCTCCCTCATGGCTGGGACTCAATCAATCAATCAATCAAATTTTATTTATATAGCGCTTTTTACAACAGTTGTTGTCACAAAGCAGCTTTACAAGTGCCGAGTCCTAGCCCCCAGTGAGGACTGACCTACCATGACAGGTGTTACGATCCTTAGTTTTAGATGGCTCAAATGTCTAACATAAAAGGATGCAACATAAGCAAACCAACATGTGAAGGGACCAACATGTGATTCTTTGGAGGGCTGCACAGACCTCCATGTGCTGGCCACAGGTACACTGACTTCCACATTAGGTACTGGGATGAGATCCTCACACCCATTATGAGACCATTTGCTGGTGCATTGGGCCCTGGGTTCCTTCTGATGCATGACAATGCTAGGCCTCATGTGGCCACACACACCACTGAGCCCCATTTTAACTTGTCTTGAGGAATTTCCACTGAAGTTCCATATATTCAAAATAATTTTGAAATGAATTTCAAAGAGATAATAATAAAGTTAATGTATAAATGACAATTAGGATTTAAATGTATAATATCTTTTCCATCTCTCTGCAAACTAAAACATAACTACTCATGATGTAGTTTGTCTTGTATTATCATGTCAGTTAAGAATGAAAATATTCAGCAGAGATCTTTCCTCATAGAGAGCACGTCCAGCTGTAGTGTTCAGTAGTGTAGTGTTCAGTAGTGTAGTGCTGGGTGGGAGGGGAGAGGACACTTTGCATGGGCAGCACATGCTTCAGTGCTCTGGGAGTGTTTATAGTCCTGTGAGTTTAACACTTCATGACTGAGAGCTGCCTGCACCAGCAACTTCACCCACAGCAACCATGACTCTGATCCCCATCTTCATCTGCACACTGGTCCTCTGGACTCAAGGTAACACACTGCTGTACCTCTGTGGTGTCCTGTCCATGTCACACAGGTCTAATACTCTTATTAAAATGCTCTATTCACAGTGTTAGTGTTACTAAATTAAAGTATCTGTACAGGTAAATGTTAAATATTCTGTGTTTTGTACTCATATCTTCCCCAGGATCCAGAGGTCAGGTAACAGTGACTCAGGATTCAGTGAAATCTGCTGCTTCAGGAAACACAGTCACCATCAACTGTAGAACCAACCCTGCAGTGTATTCTGATAGCAATGGTCATTATTTAGCCTGGTACCTGCAGAAACCTGGAGAAGCTCCTAAACTCCTGATCTATTTGGCTACTAGATCACAGTCAGGAACTACAGCTCGTTTCAGTGGTAGTGGATCTGGATCTGACTTCATTCTGACCATCAGTGGAGTCCAGACTGAAGATGCAGGAGATTATTACTGTCAGAGTTTACATAAGATCAGTGGTAGCTGGGTGTTGACACAGTGTTGGAGAGCCGTACAAAAACCTCCCTCAGTCAGACTGCACAGAGTCTGCACTGCTGCAGCTGGGGGGTGTTGAGGGGGAGGATGTGATACAGCACAATGACACAGTCTGCAGGAGAGGAAACACAACACACTCACTCTGTACTGAACACGCTGACTTACTACTGAACATGCTGATTGACTCAGTACTGAAAATACACATCTATGAAGAAACAAAGAAACACACCTCAGCTGGTCTTCTTCAGTGCACTCAGTCTACAGTCATGGCCAAAAGTTTTGAGAATGATACAAATATTAATTTTTACAAAGTCTACTGCTTCAGTTTTTATAATGGCAATTTGCATATACTCCAGAATGTTATAAAGATTGATCAGCTTAACAGCAATTAATTGCAAAGTCAATATTTGCCTAAAAAATGAACTTTATCCCCCAAAACACATTTCAACTTCATTGCAGCCCTGCCTTAAAAGGACCAGCTAACATAGTTTCAGTGATTGCTCCATTAACACAGGTGTGGGTGTTGATGAGGACAGGGCTGGAAATCAATCTGTCATGATTAAGTAAGAATGACACCACTAGACACTTTAAAAAGAATCTGGTGCTTGGCATCATTGTTTCTCTTCTGTATGGTTATCGCTAAAGAAACACGTGCAGTCATCATTGCACTGCACAAAAATGGCCTAACAGGGATCGCAGCTAGCAAGGCCTGGTCTCAAGGAGGGCAGCAAAGAAGCCACTTCTCTCCAGAAAAAACATCACGGACAGACTGATATTCTGCAAAAGGTACAGGGAGTGGACTGCTGAGGACTGGGGTAAAGTCATTTTCTCTGATGAATCCCCTTTCCGATTGTTTGGGACATCTGGAAAACAGCTTGTTCTGAGAAAATGAGGTGAGCTCTACCACCAGTCTTGTCTCATGCCAACTGTAAAACATCCTGAAACCATTCATGTGTGGGGTTGCTTCTCAGCCAAGGTAATTGGCTCTCTCACAGTCTTGCCTAAATAAAGACACACAGCCATGAATAAAGAATGGTACCAGAATGTCCTCCGAGAGCAACTTCTCCCAACCATCCAAGAGCAGTTTGGTGATCAGCAATGCCTTTTCCAGCATGATGGGGCACCTTGCCATAAAGCAAAGGTGATAACTAAATCGCTCAGGGAACAAAACATAGAGATTTTGGGTCCATGGCCTGGAAACTCCCCAGATCTAAATTCCAATGAGAACTTGTGGTCAATCATCAAGAGACAGGTGGACAAACAAAAACCTACACATTTTGACAAAATGCAAGCATTGATTGTGCAAGAATGGACTGCTATCAGTCAGGATTTGGTCCAGAAGTTGATTGAGAGCATGCCACGAAGAATTGCAGAGGTCCTGAAGAAGAAGGGTCAACACTGCAAATAGTCACTTGCTGCATTAACTCATTCTAACTGTCAATAAAAGCTTTTGTTACTCATAATATGATTGCAATTATATTTCTGTATGTGATAAAAACATCTGACAAACACACATAAAAACCAGAGGGCAGCAGATCATGTGAAAATATAATATTTGTGTCATTCTGAAAACTTTTGGCCATGACTGTACCACTCATGATTGAGAATAAGATGTTTTGATTAAACAGTCAGCCATTCCAATTACTGTATCACTGATAACAGGGAACATCCAGGGGGGTATTCCAGAAAGCGGGGTTAACAAACTCTAAACTTAACCCTGAACTCTGAGTTGTCTTACCCCGATCTGACATACTCAGAGTTTTCGGTTCCAAAACGGCGGATCGGAGTTAAAGTAATCAGGGTCGCTCAACTCTGAGTAGGTTGACCCAGACAGAAGCGCGTTCACGCGTAACTATAAAAGGCATTCTTAATGGAACGCAGATAAATAGGATTTATCATGGACTTAAACGCGAAAATCAGCCGAGCATCGTATTTCACACCACTGTAGCTTGAAGTATTAATGACTGCGTATGCAGAATATTTAGATATTATTAAACGTAAATGTAATACTGCGGTAGCTGCTAGAGAAAGGCAGTCAGCATGTCAAAAAATTGCCAACAGAGTTAATGCGTGAGTGAAAATGATATTTTTATATTTAGCAGAAGGGTGCGATTATATTATTATTTTCTCCACCTTTATAATACTGTATTGAGTTTTTAAATATTTTTTAATTGAACACTTACTGATTCCAGGTCTAATCTGAGTGGTGTGAAACACACATGGCATCAGATAAAAATGAAGTATAAGAATATAGTACAAAGTGGTATGGCAGTACATAACTATATCTTATTCTTAAAATATATTCTAAAATATATTTATTTACAAGAAAAATGAAATAATGAAACATAACAGTGAATTTGACTGTAATGTATATTAAAAGGTTACAGGGTGGATGGTGGGGTGGGGTGGGTGGTGGTGCATGATTTAATGTGGAAAGCAGTGATTGCAAATGGAGTCTCTGACAACTCCACCATCTCTGTTGTCACCCACATGCATGTAAGGTTCCTCATCTGTGGGCATGTCAAAGATGGTAGGCTGTCGCTCTTCCTGGATAGTTGCAATGTTGTGTAATACCACATATGCCATTATTATGTGGCACACCCTATCAGGGGTAACTCTGAGCCCCTTCAGGCACTGGAACCTGGCCTTGAGGATTCCTAGGATCATTTAAATTCTTGCCCTGGTTTTGCTGTGGGCCTGATTGTAGCGGGACTGTGGTCCAGGTGCAGGATCTGAATAGGGAGTCATAAGGTAGGCCTATAGGACAGGCAGGGATACCCTCTGTCTCCATGAAGGAGGCCGTCATAGTGTCCTATAATCACACTAGGGTTTGCAATGATTTAACTATTACACTGCATTACACTGATTTAACTATTACACTGCACTACCTCAGGCCTACTCTATTCAGATTTGTTGTACAGTGTGGAATCATACACGGATCCTGGCCATCTGGCTTCAACATTTGTGATGAGGTGAGAAGCATCACATATGATCTTGATGGGGAGAACGGTCAGTTCAATTCAATTCAACTTTATTATCATTATGCTGAAACAGGGTTGTACAGCACAATGAAACACTTTTAGGCTAGGCCTCAGTGCAATTACATACTACAAAATATCACAGCAGCAATTACATACAACATAGTGCAGGACAACATAGTGCAAGACGGTCATGGTGCAAGCCAGGCAATAGACATTAAATAAGCAAGGTTAAAAAATGTAAAATAGATAACAGTATAAGGTATGAAATATAAAAATATAAGTACAGTATGTACAGTGTGTGTGAGTGGGTGTGAGGTAGGTAAATGGGACAGGGATAAAGTGCATGGTACATGGTGCCAAAGGGCTGGTGGACTGGTCTCTGGACTGGTGGCAAATCTGAGATATAGTCAGGGGGAGGTAAGTCTATATATGTCCAGTTTGAGGGAAAGTGGCTGGTGGCAATAGCTACGTTAGTTTTGTTACCATTAAAGATAAGTACATTATTCATTAAGGATTATAAAGGTTAGTACCTGTACATTAATGCTATGGATGGATTTTCTGTTTATGTAATCGCCTTTATGTTCTAATGGTGCTGGAATAGGTAGCATATGTAGGTTCCATCAATGCAGCCAATCACTCTAGGAAATCCTTAAAATGTAAATGGAATGAAGTTTGTTATATAGCCTACTGCTTCTCCTTTGCTTAATTTCTTTATTGTCCGTGTGAATTAAAGACAAACCTACGATGCTGTGGAATTCCTCTTTGATGTCCATAACTGGCTTAAGCCCAGGAAACACCACAAAACTGGGCACTAGTCATTTTGATGCCAGACATAGTTTTTGGACAGACCGACATACAGTAGCTTTGCTGACAGATCCAGGGGCGGTTCTAGACCAGTTTTACTGAGGGGGCCTGGCTGGGGCCAGGGCTTTGGTCAGAGGGGCACATTCAACCCAGGGCAAAAAAGACAAGGATTCGAAATCTTATTTGGTTTATTTTTATAAAACTAACCAGTAACAATTGTAGCCAAAGTGAATGGCTCAAAATATCACATTTGAGACAAAAAAAAAAAATCAAAAAAACACTTTACAGACTGTATTGACTGGAGAAAATAATCAGCAGATGAAATGACAATGAAAATAACTGTTAGGTGCAACCTCGGTTCAGTTTCTCAGTCCAAAATTATACACATTAGCTGCCCTACTATTATAGCAACTGTATTCTGCGGTTTTGGTGATTTCTGGCAAACCGATCAACAAACAAGTCAAGACTCAATGCCTTTGCCCTCTTAGACTCAATACAGTACATTCTTTCATTCTCAGTACATTCTTTCATTGTATTCTAAAGCCTGACCAGGGACTAAGACTGCAAATTAGCTTAAGATAGACGTTTTGTATGCATCACACTAAGCAAGCGTTTTCTTCAGCATCACAAACCTGATGGTCCAGTGCTTGTGGATGCACATATATTCTCTGTCTGTGTCTCACACTCTGCTTGTATCTCACTCTCAGCTTCCTCACTCTCAGGATTTTCATCTGTCTCTCTTTCCTGCTCTGTGCCCTCTCTCTGAACACCGGTGTCTCCAAAGACCTGCTCGCTCTCTGTGGTGCTCTCGACTTGCTTCTCTTCAGCTCTAACACCATCTGGCTCTGTCTCAATGTCTGCCTCATTGTAATTCATCTTTTTGGTACAGAAATAGGACGTAATGTCCCTTTTTTCTCTTCATTTTGAACTATGGACAAAAAGCAAAGTAATGAAGAGTAATGTAATGAACACACAACACTTCGTAATGAACACACAAAACTTCGGCAACCCAGAATATAAGTAACATTTAACTATAATAATAGGCTACTGTTGCGGGCTTGCTTGGTTTTGTGTTGTGGTAATGTTAACTAACGTTAGCTAGAAGCATGCAATCAACACAAGCTGACATTAACGCCTGGCCAACAACATTTCTTGAACAGAAATCTTACCTTGTAACAATTCAAAGTTTGTCCTGGTAATCGTTTCTTGCTTCCGTCTGCTTCTCGTTGGGTGGATGGAAAACTCGCGCTCGTTTATTCGCGGTAAATCTACAAGCCAGTTCCGGATTCAGTGGTGCAACGCACTAAATGATCCGACTAAAATGTTGAGCCACGCGCATTAGTTCCACCTTTCGCGTCGGCGCGATATCACAATTTTAATAATTACTGTATAATCTTCGTTTGGAGGGGGGGCCACGGGGGGGTCCTGACTCACTTTTACGGGGGCACTGGCCCCTGCTGGCCCCCCCTCAGAACCGCCACTGGACAGATCCCGCATCTCCTACACTATAAAAAAAAAATTCCACTAGCAAAAAACGAAGAGCGACGTATAACAATCTGGAGAGAATTTAGGGCTGATCCGCGATGTGTAATATTTGAAATGTGACGCTTAATAATTTTATTGACGTAAGTATTGGATTGTGCTGAAAAACGATAACGTTCATTAAAAAAATAATCCGAAAATGATAGGCCTATGTCTATTCGGGGTTTTATAAGGCGTTCCCGACGAAGAACTCAGCGAATAAACTGAGTTTCAATATCCACATGATCCTAGAGGAAAGGACACGTCATGATGACGTGTTTGTAACTCTGGGTCAGGTCCAAGTTAACCTGCCAGCGAGCAGGTTAGCTTCAGAGCATAAGTTGCTACAGTAACTGACTCCGGTTCTCTTTAAGCTCGGTTTCTGGAACGGAAAACCTCGAGTTTCCGTGAACTCTGAGTTAACTTACCCGGGTTTTCTCGCTTAACCCGCTTTGTGGAACACCCCCCAGGAGTGCAGAACACTGGTGTGTGAGTCCTCACACCTGCCATTACAAACACTATTCACAAGAAGCAGCGCTTCAGTGCTGAAACTTTAGATTTTCCCAAAAACACCCAGTAAATGATAAACAAAACATATGTATCACTCCGTGACTAATTGCACTCCTTAGCCATGTTCACGTAATTTGATGCCCTTCAAATAGAATTTTGAACAAAACAAAGTTGGCACAGCTTTCGATTGTTTATTGATTAATTTTGGAGGACTCCAGATTGTTTTGGTTGTCTAGATTGTTTTGTTTGTTATTTTGGCATTTTCCCATCCTGGGGGGTATATTCCAAGAAGCGGGTTAAGCGAGAAACCGGGTAAGTTAACTCAGAATTCACGGAAACTCGAGGTTTTCCGTTCCAGAAAGAGAGAACCTGAGTCAGTTACTATAGCTTCTGCTCTGAAGCTAACCTGCTCACTGGCAGGTTAACTTGAACCTAAATCAGAGTTACAAACACGTCATCATGACGTGTCCTTTCCTCGAAGATCATGTGGACATTAAAGCTCAGTTTATTCGCCGAGCTCTTCGTCGGGAACGCCTTATAAAACCCCGAATAGCTATCATTTTCGGATTATTTTTAATGAACGTTTCTCATAAACGTTTTAATGAACGTTTTTCAGCACAATCCATTACTTACATCCATAACATTATTAAGCGTCACATATCAAATATTACACATCGTGGATCAGACCTCAATTCTCTCCAGATTTTTATACATCGCTCTTCGTTTTTTTGCTAGTGGAAGTTTTTTTATAGTGTACACAACTGCCACAAGCGTATAAAACATGCTACTATGAAAATAGTTCTATGTCGCCACCCTGTGGTCAGTTTGCTTATTACGGATACATTTTCCGGAAGTAGCATATTATTTGAAAAATATTGCTAACGAAATATTAACATGGCGTCGCTGACAGTTCGCGATGTAACCATATGTGTTATAGCTTTGATGAACTTTGTTTTCGTCTTTGGTACCGGTGCAGATTTCGTTCGTTTCATTTCCTTTCGAGCTATTTACCACAACATCACGGGTGGTGCAGCGCTGTGCGAAGGTAACGTTGTGTCCTCACAAGTCTGCAGACTGTTAGGTTAAATTGGTTATCTTAGCGAAGTTAACAGGGTCACTTGCTAAACTATTTGTAACAGAAATGAACTTTTAATTATACGCACTTCAGTCTGCAAAGCAAAATCCGTTTTGTTTAGCGAAGCATTAATCTAACTTTGCTTTTCAGATAGCTACGAAGAGTGCGCTTGGCTAAGCAGCTAGCATAGCTATCTTAGCTAAACCAGCCCATCCCATGGTTTAGCTAGCATACTTGGCTAGTTTGCTAACGTTAACTGGTAGTGTTATTCCTAACGGAGCTCCTATTACAGTTTGCATAACGTTTCCTTTAATGTGCAGTTTTACTTTTTTGCGTTTAATTTACTTATTCAATTTTATATGGGGTAGTTATTGTGGATGTCGATAATCTGATGCTCCTTATTAAGACACCATATCCGAGCCCGGCTAGCTCAGTCGGTAGAGCATGAGACTCTTAATCTCAGGGTCGTGGGTTCGAGCCCCACGTTGGGCGCATCGTTTTTCTTATTCATCACCAAACAGTTCTGCCTTTATGTTCCAATGCTAGTTTACAATTACTTAAGCATATTTGTAGTAAAGTGAGATTATGTCCCTCAGATGCAGTTCCATGGTCCGTTGCTCTACGGGACAATGTGGTCCTGAAAGCTCTGGGTGTAGATTTAGCACTTTTGGCCCTATTCAGTGCGCAACACAGCCTACTTGCTTGGACACCGGTGAAGAGAGTCAGCCAGTCTGTTCTGGGGGTCCTAAACCGGGCCATGTACTGTTTTACTACAGCACTCGCACTGCAGGTAAGTAAAGCACGCACACACACATAGTAGGTATGATGACAAAATTTTCAAACAGCCCCAAGCTTAAAAAGAATCACACATCTAGACAGAGCTGAAATAGACCTTTAGAATGATACCTGGATTTTTAAAATTGGTTTAGAATTGATAAAGTTATGATATTTATAATATCATGTATCACATTAAAATATAATACATTAATTACAATAGAAGTCGTGTGACTGAAATTCACATAATCTAATTCTAATTAATCATAATCATAATCTAATTCGAAGTGATGTTAACTATATTACCTGAAATCGCCTCAGAGTTGACTATAAATAGTGCCTGATGATTGGCTGGGTTGTGCTTAACGAAGTCACAGTATTATTCAGGAAAAATCATACACCTGCTAGGCGGTGAGGAGTGATGTTATATGACACCCTTACAAAAGTACAACGTAGTTTGGAACACATTACTGAGCCAGAATTTTCCGCATCGAACGTTGGTTCGTCAGCATACCTACACATAGCTACAAATCATCTAGAAAGGTTTATACCTTATAATATGCTCATATTGAACGTGTTAAGTTTTTATTTACTGAAATTTGTTTCTAAGCGCAATACTAATTTCTGGCTCTTGTTTGTATACTGCTGCAGGTGTTAATGCATTGCTGGCGGCCTATTACCAGCGCCCCCTGTCTGTGGTCAGTGCGCACTGCACCTTGGGATATCTGGTTCCCCCTCATTTGCTTTACAGTGCATTTCCTGTGCTGGGCCGTTATCTGCAGCATCCTGCTCATATTTGATTACCCAGAGCTACTTGGCCTCAAACAGGTGAGTACACACACACAACAATGTAGATTTATCTGTCTAGCCTTAACATCTTAAAATCAGGCAAAATACATGGAGTCTGAATACAAATAAATGTAGATAGATAGATAGATAGACACACAGACAGACACTTTATTGACCCCAGGCGAACATTCCTGTTTCAACACAGGAAAAGGGATTATTCTCCAGGGGGGAAGAATAGAATAATGATCACCTGCCTTTCTCTTTGACTCCATTCTCTCTCATCCCGTGCTCATCTCCATCTCACCTGTCTCTCAGGTGTACTATGAGTGTCTAGGACTAGGTGACCCACTCTCTATGAAGTCGCCACGTGCCCAGCGACTCTACGCCCACCTTCGTCACCCCGTCTGTGCAGAGCTGCTGCTGGTGCTCTGGCTGGTGCCCACGCTGTCGCTGGACAGGTGTGTGCTGGCCATGTACCTGTCACTGTACTTGGCTCTCGCACACACACTGGACGCCCAGGACTGCGCCTACCTCAGCGCGCAGCTCCACAGCAAGCTGCAGCTCTTCTCTAATCCACAAGGGGGCAGCATCCAGCCTAGTGACAACAATGATCACAAGCAAGATTGAACTAATATGCCATCGTTTTTTATTCAAAGAGAATTCGTTGATTCTGATTGCGATAATGTTTAAAAAAAATTGTATTGAATTCTTTTATCATTACTTTTTTTTATGTGGACAACGTTTTTATAAATTCACAAATGCTGAAGAGGTCTTTTGGCTCTTTAATACAGGACAAAGGTCAATAACACATGAAAAGTTGTGAGATTACAACATTGTTTTGACCTTACTTGTTGACGACAAATTATAATAAAAAAAAACACCAAACATCTGCTTCATTGCTACGAGAGAGTGTCAGAGAACGCACACAGTTGATGTGTCATGTCAATGCATGTGTTCTTACTTTAAATGACCATGGCTCATAAAAAGCATTTTGACATTGTACAAGGTGTCAGAACTTCACGTGATGATGTCACACTTTCATGTGTTTTTATTACAGTATTCCCTGCTTTTGTTTAGAAGTGCTGCTCAGACATGAGTCGGCTCATAAGAACTCCGCTCATAGGAACTCCACTCATAGAATGCACGGGGGGGGGGGTGCCTGATCGGGTTATTTGTGTCATGTTTATATGGCAAACAAGCACCACCTATTCCATTTCTTAAACACTGAGAGAAAGACCAGCTCCCCCCCCCCCCCCCCCCCCAAAAAAAAAAAAAAGAAAAAGGCAAGATATTCTCATGGCTGTGAACATTCAGAGTGAGGATTGCTAGACATATTACTTCTAGGGGGGCACACTGTGTATATGTGTATATATACTGCACTGTATATATGTATAAGTGCTCTTATAAAAGCATTAGATTCTTGATACCATGTGGTTCCTGTGATTCTGATTCTGGAATCTCCTGTTACACAATGTGGCAGCATAAATGTATGAATCATGTACGGCAATCTGTTACATGATTTTAAAAATTTTGAAATTGAAGATAATTAAATGTTATTATTCTGTAACATACTTGTGGGTGAATAGTGATTTGTACCTCGAGGTGCAGTACAATTGCAAAGTGAGCATATTTATAAAACTAAAGGTTTCAGAGTGCTGTAATGTGCTGATAGCTACACTGACTACACTAAACGGACATGAGATCTGAGCTGGCATGATCAGACACAAGCATTGTTGAGCTTTTCATACATCACCGTTGGGTCGATCAGATACAAAATGTTTGCTGAGCTTTTCACACCTCACTGTGGGGGTGATACACTGGACACTGTTAGGCTGGTTGTGATGTCACTGTCCCATAACCGATTCTGCATGTTGGAGAGGCGGAGGAGGGGAGGGGAGGAGAGGCAGACAGTGACAGGTGGTGGTTCAGAGGAGACGAGGTGCCAGAGAACTGGACAGACTGAAGGAACGGAAGAGAGGGAGAGGAATGGCAAGGGAACAAGCATGCACATGCAGAGGGTGACCAGGAGGGGGCGCCCAGAAAACCAGGGGGTGCTCTGCTTAGACGGTGGAGACACGTCCCGTGGAATACAGAAATTAGACCTGTCCTGCAGACTGGGGACAGAGATGAGAACAAGAGAACTACAGAGAGTAAACTAAAAATGCTTAATTTCTCTCCTATCTAAAAATAGAAATTATCCTTAGAGAAGGAAAAACAGCACATCTGTGTAAAATACGTGGCAACATTTCACAAGAGAGAGAGACATTCATCACACCTCTCAATGATGTGAACTTTACCCAGTTCAAATATTTACCTTTATTATAGATTGTTTTATTTATTGTTACAATGTGTTTATTTCTATTTATATTGTCATAATCATGTCCAGTTTGCTTTGGCAAAATTAGACCTGATATAGTTTGACCAATCAGGCCACCTGAAGGATGAGAGGACATGATCTGTAAAGGGATCATGAGATGTGAGATCAGTGGAGATTGAGGAAATGACCAACTCTACAACATTCAGTGCAAAAGGCACGTCAGGCAGACCAGACCACACAGACCAGACCAGGCAGACCAGACCACACAGACCAGACCAGGCTGAACAGACCAAACCAGGCAGACCAGACCAGGCAGATCAGGTCAGGCAGACCAGCCGTCCACAGCAGGCAGCTCTGCCATGAAGCTCCTCCCAGCGGGAGATTATACCACCACAGGCTGCTGTTGGCATGAGAACTGGGTGGCCCACATTGTACCTACACATAACACATGATCTTATCTCATGATCTTATCACATTGTGGCATAACTGAGCTCAACAAGGCACAGGTGATCGGAGAGCAGACACTCCTGCCTGGACTGGGAGACGCTTCAGGCAGGTCGGAGAGAGGGAGGGGGCTGAACAGGAATCTGCACCAAACGCACACAGTTGCCACACAGGACCGGGGCAGGAAGCAGGCAGGACCACACCTGCAGTTCTGAAGGCCCAGAAACACCATGCTGCCTGGCAAGACCTGTATCTTCACAACGGAACTCTACAGGGCCGATGAACTGGTTGTGTGCAGGCCCCCCAAACCTCTATAAGGGAGATGGACAAATGGAGGGAGGAGTGGTGGTGGCAAGACAGAGATCAGATGTACAGGGTGCGGTAAGCAAAGTGTTGGAGAAGAAACAGGAAGCAGCCTCACCGCAGACTGTCAGCCTGCTTGACGTCACAAAGGAAGTGAATGTGTCACAAGCTGCAACTTCCTGCTTCAGTTCCTCTCGCACTGGCGCAGTGTGTCTCCGCTGGAGAAGAAGCCCCGACTCTCCAGAGAGGTAACCCACGGCGACAGGCAGTGCTGCACAGAGCAACATGTGTAGGAGACTGGATGTAAGCAGAATACCAACAGTGTGATAGCAGAACCAGGAGAAGAAGGAGGAGGATCATCTGGACCATCTCACCCATCCTCTCCCTCAGCCCCTCTCCCCCTCTACGCATGCGCCATGAGTCGGATCTATAACCTGAAGCCTGTGGTTCCGAGGACTGGGGTGTGTGTCACTGACAGGAGCTCCGATGTCTCCGCACACGGCAGGAGGCTCCGTCCAGAGGGCCGTTTCAGCCCTGGATCACAAACTCAGCCACCTCTCCAGGAACAGACTGTTCAGCAGATAGACAGGACGATGAGGGACAGCCAACCGGCAGTCACTGTGGAGACAGCTGGGCTTCGGTCAGTGCAGCGGCAGGTCGAACAGCTACAGCTCAGAGTGCAGGAAGTGGGCGGCTGTCCCCACGGTGACGGGAACCCACGGCATGGTCCACAGAGAGAGGACAGGCTGAAGATGACTGAGCATCAGAAGCTGGCAGACACACAGACAGAGATACACAAAGCCCAGACACCCTCCATATTACAGCATTCAGGTCCAAGGCTACAATCGAAACCTCACCACGCCAGATCTTTCTCCATTAATGCCCAGGGTGCAGGACCCCGCAAAAACCATCCAAAACCCCTGGAAGGAGACATCAAATCACCACCCACTGCTCTTTCCTCTGTCTCTCTCTCTCCCTCCCCCTCTTCTTCTCCCTCTCTCTCTCCCTCCCCCTCTCTCTCTCCCTCTCTCTCTCCCTCTCCCCTCTTCTCTATCCGGAGTGCCTCTGGTGGCCCAGGCAAGAGGGGCACCACCATAACTATTGCCCCCAGAAGGCCGGCGGTAGGAACCCAAGCTCCAGGGGTCACTCCTCAAACACCAGCTCCTGCCCCCAAAGCTACAGGGGAGGGGCATAAGAAGAGGTTCCCTACAGTGGAGGAGATTGAGGTGATTGGTGGGTACCTGAAGTTGGAGAACTCCTGCTTGGTGAAACACAGAGGATCCCCCAAAGCGGTGAGGATTTGTCCAGGCTTGTTATGTGTTGTAACGTGTTGGTTTCAGTTTCGTTTTAAGTGAGACAAGCGCTGTCTTCATTAAGTTAGCACTGCATTCACATGAACCTCAACTTTGCATTTGCTGCACCGACATTATGAAATGGTAAACAGAAAGTTAGGAGATCAGTATCTACCTGGCTGACCAGTCGTTAGTCAAACCTACAAATCGCCAACACAGACATTACAACACAACCACATTCACATTACAACCTTACAACCTGACCAGCCATATCAGTTGTGTGGAGAGCAGAGGAAACTCTTACAGTGCATTATATGACCACCAAGACACGATGCAGGCAAATACAGTGCAGTGCTCTTGCTAACTAAAGCCTCCTGCACACATACACACTGCAGCTGAACCACCCAGAGGGGTGTGTGTGTGTGTGTGTGTGTGTGTGTGTGTGTGTGTGTGTGTGTGTGTGTGTGTGTGTGTGTGTGTGAAGAGATTTAGGAAATCCGGGGCTGTTGAATCAGAGCTGTAGTCTTTTGCTGATTCTGCCAGCTGCTTCAGTCAAGGCCCAAGAAGCATCTTCAGAGCCCAGAACAATACAGATGTGGCTACAGCACTGAGGCACTGCAGACTCCTGTAGCATAGCTGGAAACCACAAAAACACTGGCCCTCCACACTCCCTACACACTCCCTCCACACTCCCCCTACACTCCCCCTCTGCCCTTTATCACCCCCATACGTCAACCTGCCCTGGGAACTCACTCCTGCACACGTACTACAGCTTGTCACGGCTGACTAGTGTTCTCGTGGTTGCCTCAGTGCAGTTCAGTGGTCTCAGTATGGTCTCACCATTACAGCAGTGGTCCCAGTGTGTTTGTCCTACAGTGGGGTCTGACCTACAGTGGGGTCTGACCTACAGTGGGCTCTGTCCTACAGTGGGGTTTGTCCTACAGTGGGGTCTGTCCTACAGTGAGGTTTGTCCTACAGTGGGGTCTGACCTACAGTGGGCTCTGTCCTAAAGTGGGGTTTGTCCTACAGTGGGGTTTGTGCTACAGTGGGCTCTGTCCTACAGTGTGGACTGACCTACAGTGGGATTTGTCCTACAGTGGGGTCTGTCCTACAGTGTGGACTGTCCTACAGTGTGGTCTGTCCTAAAGTGGAGGTCTGTCCTACAGTGGGGTCTGTCCTACACTGGAGGTCTGTCCTACAGTGGGCTTTGTCCTACAGTGGGCTCTGTCCTACAGTGGGCTCTGTCCTACAGTGTGGACTGTCCTACAGTGGGGTTTGTCCTACAGTGGGGTCTGTCCTACAGTGGAGGTTTGTCCTACAATGCAGTCTGACCTACAGTGGGCTCTGTCCTACAGTGGAGGTTTGTCCTACAGTGGGCTCTGTCTTACAGTGTGGACTGACCTACAGTGGGGTTTGTCCTACAGTGTGGACTGACCTACAGTGTGGACTGTCCTACAGTGTGGTCTGTCCTACAGTGTGGTCTGACCTACAGTGTGGTCTGACCTACAGTGGGGTCTGTCCTACAGTCTGAACCGACCCTGGAGCTCCTCAGACAGACCGTTCTTTCAGTCAAGGATATCCCTGTCAGGAAGTATCAACTTCAGCAAAACGTGTCTTAAACATAAATGAGTTGAAAGGCATGAAAAGTGACTGTGACTTCAAATGCAGTGATTTACTAATACATGCTAGTTCACCACAGCCAAATGGTGAAGCTGTTATTCCTTAGCTGTGTGTCCACCCAGTCCTGTACCACACACACTGCTGACACTAGCTCCTCCCCTTCTGTCTGCACTTCTCTATAAATCAGGTCAGCTGATGGCTGCAAATTAGAACTGTAAGAAAACGATAAACAAGTAAACAAAGACAAGTGAACAGAGAGGACAGAGAGAAGCTGATGACCTATAGCTGCAATGGCTTGTACTTCAGTTCACGTGACCCCCTCACTGACAGGACTAAAGGTACTTCCTCTTTAGGGACGGCTCATATCCTGTTCCAAGCACTGACAAAGAAAAGCAAAGCAGACTTAATCCTAACAGCCAACAGTGGGGTCATTTGTCTTGACAGAAACATGCAAATCTGACATCACAACAAGGGTTAATTAACTAAACACAGGGATGTGTCACATGATGAGCACTGGTAATGTTCAGCATTTTTACTGTTGACACTAACAGACTTTTAATCAGAGGATGCAAATGACATCATCCCTCACAAATGCCTCCTTTACACACAAACACACGCGTGCATACACAAACGCGCGCATAAAGAAACACAAGGACACAAGCATACACACATACACAAACACACACGTGCATACACTTCCACACAAATGCGTGTGCATACACACACAAACACACACACGAGCATACACACACAAACAGCAATCAAGAAATTAGTGAGACCACAAAAGGTTATTTTTTATGATATAAAAAGTGGAAAATGAAAAGGAAAAAGATATTTTGTTTTGTAATTTACTGTATATTTTGTAAGGGATGTATCGCAACATGAAAGTTAATAATAGCATAAGCGTAAACTAGCCCCAAAACTTTCATTATTTCTTCTTTTCTTTTTCAACCAAGAGCCACGCTACAGCACCCCCAATAGGTATTCTACCCATAAATCTGTTAAAATTTTTATATAAGCGATTTTCTTCTAAGGTTGATCTTCGCCTTATGAAATAACCTGCCCTTTGCACTCTATATGCTGCGTTCCAAAGTCTAGGCTGGGTAGGCCGGGCCCTCAGTAAGCTGGGCCCTCAGTAGGACGGGTGCTCGGTAGGCCAGGTGCTTGGTAGGCCGGGTCCTCGGTAGGCCGGGTCCTCGGTAGGCCGGGTCCTTGGTAGGCCAGGCCCTCAGTAGGCTGGGCCCTCGGTAGGCCAGGTGCTCAGTAGGACGGGTCCTTGGTAGGCCAGGCCCTCAGTAGGCTGAGCCCTCAGTAGGCTGGGCCCTCGGTAGGCCAGGTGCTCGATAGGACGGGTGCTCAATAGGCCGGGTCCTTGGTAGGGGCGAGTCCTCAGTAAGACTGTCCTGGGAAGACTCCTTCATAGAACAGGCTGTGTGGTGACGTCACAAGAGAGGTAACGCCTCCTGTAATTACAGTGCGAAACTTGAGAGAACAAGATGTCTAGATTGTGGGGTTTCAAAATAAGCTACCTTTAAATAAAATATATGCTAGCTTAGTGAGGATTTGATCTGGTAGCTAGCAAGGTTAATATGCCAACAAGCTTATGTAATACTCCAAACTCAATTATTTTACAGTAAATCGCTTTTATTAAATATTTTGCATTTTATCAGGTAACTAAGATAAATCCAACTAAGTGAAAAAAACATTGCAAAACAAACTGGTGCAGAGGGGTCCTCAGCCATTTTCGTGGTGCTATTTGTGTTCGCCTTGGCTTGGATAGAGCGTCACTACTGCCCCCAGTGCTGTGGAGAGGTTTACACTATCACACAAGCTGGTTCACAGTACCAAATCCATATATGATATGGTATTAGGGCCAGAAATAAACAAAAGAGACATTTCTGACTTAGATTTCTATGTATGTAGCGTAAGACACCATCCAGCATCATCCAGTTTCGTAGAAATTCCTCATATTTGTGCTAATAGTGTCTTTATAATACTACTATATATGTTTATGAACACAACTCTTACACGTCTTACATGCATCCTGTACCTTTAATCTGAGCACATTAGAGGTGCAACTAAAACACTAATTTATTGATTTTTAATAGTACTTAAAGGCTGATAATTTCACAGAGCACTAGTAGTTTGTCTTAAGTTGTATTGGGATGATTGCTGGAACAGCCACAAACGATATCTACCACCAATTTGCTGCCATCCACAATGTTGGTCCTTCTCTAGTGACCATACCACTGAATCTTTAAGTGAGTCAGATCACTATCAACCCAGCAGTGAGACTGTCACATGTATAAATAGACATTTCACACTTCAGTGCCTGTAAAACCTGCACCAGCTCTATTCTCACACCACATCACCAATGCGTTGGAAATGGTGTTCCACGCATATAACAGCAGGAGATCTATCAGCTATATCTACAACACAGGAGACAATAGCTGATAAATTAGTACAAAAGCAGTTTAATATTAATAAATGATGAATGTATTTGTTTGTTTCTCTCTCCCTCCCTCCCTCTCTCTCCATCTCTCTCTCCCCCTCCCTCTCTCCCTACCTCTCTCTCCCTCACTCTCTCTCTCTCTTTTCTTTCTCCCTCTCTCACTCCTCCTCCCTCTCTCTATCTCTCTCCATCCCTCCCTCTCTCTCTCTCTCTCTCTCTCTCTCTCCCTCCCTCTCTTCCTCCTTCCCTCCCTCCCTCCCTCCCTCCCTCTGTCACTCTCCCTCCCTCAATCTCTCCCTCTCTCTCTCCCTCTTTCCCTCCCTCCCTCCCTCACTCCCCCTCCCTCTCTCTCTCTCTCTCTCTCTCTCTCTCTCTCTCTCTCTCTCTCTCCCTCTCTGCCTCCTTCCCTCCCTCCCTCTGTCACTCTCCCTCCCTCAATCTCTCCCCCTCTCTCTCTCTCTCTTTCCCTCCCTCACTCCCTCCCTCCCCCCTCCCTCTCCCTCACTCCCTCCCTCCCTCTCTCTCTCCCTCACTGACTCCCTCCCTTTCTCTCTCCCCCATCCCTCTCTCTCTCCCTCTCTCACTCCCCTCCCTCAATCCCTCCCTTTCTCTCTCTCCCCCATCCCTCTCTCTCTCCCTCTCTCACTCCCCCTCCCTCAATCCCTCCCTCTCTCTCTCCCTCCCTCTCTCCCCCTCCCTCTCTCCCTCTCTCTATCTCTCTCCCCTCCCTCTCTCTCTCTCTCCCCCTCCCTCCCTCTCTCTCTCCCCCCTCCCCCTCTCTCTCTCCCCCCTCCCCCTCTCTCTCTCCCTCTCTCTCTCTCCCTCTCTATCTTTCTCTCTCTCTCTCTGCCAGGTGAGGGTGTGTTTTGATGACTCTCAGCTGGAGCGTGTGTGTGAGTACCCATCGGAGGCGTCCATCCTCGCCTCCCTTCCCGGAGCGGAGGAGGAGCATGGAAGCGATGAGGTAGTGAGGGCGGAGCCTCAGACTGACCGACAGGACGAAGAGGAGGAGGAGGAGGAGGGCAGAGTGTTTCTGGTGCATGGTTCCAAGAGTTTGGGGGCAGGGACAGGAACGGCTCGCGTACTCCGAGTTGGTCAGTGCACTCTTCTATGTATATATATAAACAAAGAAACAGATCAGTAAACCAAAACACATAAAACAACCAAGCAAACTGAGATACACCATGCAGTTGATGTGAGCGTTTGTACAACAGCACAGGCCTGTACCAGAGTCTCAGAGGTGGATTTACCAGAGTCCCAGAGGTGGATTTAACAGAGTCTCAGAGGTGGATTTAACAGAGTTTTAGAGGTGGATTTAACAGAGTCTCAGAGGTGGATTTAACAGAGTCTCAGAGGTGGATTTTCCAGAGACTCAGAGGTGGATTTACCAGAGTCTTAGATCTGGATTTACCAGAGTCTCAGAGCTGGTTTTACCAAGCGCTGTAAATTCAACACTGCTCCTCCGCATGGTTTAATCTGCTGCAGCTCTCTGGTGTGGCTTTGACATGTCAGTGATGCTGATAGTGAAGGTGTGAGATTATAAAGTGTGTAGCAGTGTAGCATGTATCAGTTCATGATACCATCAATATAATACACTATACAGGCAGAGCACTTATTAAACTCCTCCTATTAATTTTCATGAGAAAAATACATTATTCATGTTATGGAATTTAAATACACTAAACAGTATGTGCCACATATACAATAAAACCTGTTTTAGTTTTTAATATGCAGAAGTATTCAGCACGGGAAATTAAAATCCCTATAAGTCTCAAGGCTGAGTCAGGGACAACACTGTGTAGCCCAATGCTAAAATAAATCCCAAAGAAGGATGCATGAAAGTAGTCAGAAACTAGAAATCTCCTTCTTGGATTAATGTTTGGACTCCTATTTTGGAATTAGAGTTGGATTACTGCAGAAACTTGGCTATATTCTTCAGAAGCTACGCCAGGCCACAATAACCACGATTATGTACACACGTGACAAGCTGAGTTGATTGAGCTGTTGTTGAAGACACTGCTGTGGTTGAGAGAGCCTGTAACGTTAGTCTATTAGAAGCAGTTATGCAACTCAGACCAATGGATTAAGAACCTTTCACCTCCCTCTCAGATAGATTATTAGGTTTATCTGCCTCTAAGGTGTTCACCACAGGTCACTACCAGTCTGTCGTCATACACCCCTCAGGGTCCTCACAGATTCTGCCTACAGTAGCTCAGGTAGAACTGGATGGTCATAATGTTTTCAGACCCTCACTAACACAAGGCGGTGTAATTGAAGTCACCTCTCATGTGCCCAGAGTGCTGTGCTAACTGCATCTTTTTATCACTCTTTTTCAGATGAGTCATGTCGACGTTAATGCTCTCGTCTTTCATGCTGATCCAGAAGTTGAGGATGGACCTTCCAGTTTTGAAGAGCATGTTTTTTGCTGTAAAATGTTAATTTCCTTTTTCTTTGCTTGGATCTGTCATTTTAATACTGCACTTAAAGTTCAGGCTTTCATCATACTAAAGTTCTGCAGTTATATCCAGACAGATAACACCTAATCCAATATATCAAGAAATTCTGAACGTTTGGTACTAGAATTACAGATTAAATTTGATTAAAGAGAAACCTTGCAGGGGTTTGTGATAGACTCCATTTTGTCCATCTTGCGTCTTCTGGTCCTTTGTGATTGACATAAATAACAAACACACAGGAAGCAAAGCTGAAGAATAATCAAACCAACATATCAGAACCCATATAGCATAGTTAAACTGTTCAGTGTTTTATGATGTGTGTATTCAAGAAATACATTTTTATCCACTATGCCAATCCAATTCTTTATCCAATCTAATTCTGAAAATCAAATGAATGGTAATTATAGGCTTTTAGGTTTGACAGACATGTCCTTATGTTCCGTTTTAATCTCAGGATTAGATTTTACACAGACAGAGGATCTATGGATTTTTTCATGTTACCTCAAACACAAATACACATTATTCATTAAAGGTTTTGAGGAGATAACTGTTGTCACTTTGAGAACCCCTGCCCCTCCCTTTTGGGCGTGTGTCAACGTTGTCCACGTGCTTTGTCTGCGTCAGTGGATATCCGTGGTTAGGGTTATGTCGTGTGATTAATAAGTCTCACCTGTGAATCGTCTCGTAATCACGTGGGGCTAATGTGGTTTGTCTATTTAATGTGCGCTCGCGCAGTGTCCTGTGCTCGTCTTTGTCTATGTTACACGTTGCTGTGTTCAGTATATGTTCTTCGTGCGCTATATTGCGCAAATCTCTGTTAAAATAAAAGTGACGTCTGTGAGAACAAGGACTCTGTGTCTCGTCCGTCTGCCGCCTCCTAGCGTCACAGAACGACGAGCCGACCTGAGACACCCGAAGATGCAAGGGTACACCACCCGGCCTAAGAAGGCGTTACGCACCAGCAAGAGGCACCACCGCTCTTCCTCCTCTCCCCCGCGCCGCATAACCCCGCCGACTCGGGAACAGCTAATGTCGGACCCGGTATGCGCCCTCCAGCTGACCTCAGCCCAGAAGCTCGAGGAAAGAAACCCCGAGTTGGCGGAGCTCTTCCGCCAGGGCGCGGTCAGGATTTGGAGGGAGCGACACTCCCCTCCATCCCGCACCCTCGTGCCGACGGAGAGAAGTCCCGGTGAGATCTGCGTTGCGGACTCAACCCCGGAGGCAGAGTTTGGGGAGGGGGACTCCGAGGAGGAGGAGCAGGACGAAGAGGAGGAGGCATACCCTCCTTCGCTGTACGATGCCTCCACCGTAAACTACGGTGGGGAAGAGGAGGAGGACTACCCCCCCTCGCTGGACGACGCGTCCACCATTGACTATGGGGAGGAGGAGGAGGAGTCCGAGGCAGAGGACTACCTCCCTCTGCCCGTAGGTCCCTCTTCCGTCGTAGAGGAGGGGAAGGAGGATGACGACGAGGACTACCCGCCGTCGGAGCGCTCCGCACACCCCGCTGATTACGGGGAGGAGGAGGAGGGGTATGAGGAGGACGATCGTCCTCTGTCCGTGCGCTCGGGCGTTTCCGAGTGCACGGACAGCGACATGTACTCAGAGGAAGAGGGCAGTCCGCCCCCCTCTGAGTGTTCTGTTGGGACGGTAAAGGGGAGGAGGAGTTCATCCTCCGGTCGCTCCGGAGGAGAGAGCATGGACTGCTCCCGGGGTGGCAGCCCGGAGCAGCCCATGAGTTGGAGCCGGGGCAGCGAGGCGGAGGAGATGGAAGTGGACGCGCCCACAGTCGACTCCGGAGGGCGGTCGCGAGGCGAGATGGACGTCCCATACGACCAGCTGGGGGCAGAGTTCGCCAGCCGCGCTGCACCGGGCACGTCCGCCAGCCGCGCTGCGCCCGGTGGAGGGTATGCAGCAGGGGCAAGCGGAACACCGCCCACTGCAGCGCCTGTAGCACCAGTAGCTCCCGGTCTCTCTCCCCTACTCGCCCTTCTCCTGGCGCGCAGCCTGGCGCCTATGTCGTGTGGTTTGTCTATTTAATGTGTGCTCGCGCAGTGTCCTGTGCTCGTCATTGTCTATGTTACACGTTGCTGTGTTCAGTATATGTTCTTCGTGTACTATATTGCGCAAATCTCTCTTAAAATAAAAGTGACGTCTGTGAGAACAAGGACTCTGTGTCTCGTCCGTCTGCCGCCGCCCAGCGTCACAACTGTTATATTGTTAGGTAAATTCTGGTAAATAGATTTTTTTACATCTACATTGTAACTACACAACTTAACATAAACTTATGAAATATATTTTATACTCAAACACTGTTCTATAAATGTTGCAGTTAACTCTGGTTGTGAGTTTGTTTTTATAACAAATAATGTTCCCTTCATATGACTCTTGAAAATCTTGATGAACGTGTACATTTTGAGCATCCGAACATTTAAAATGCATGAAAACTAATTGAGATCCATGTAAGAAATCTGCGATTTATCTGCAACAATCACAATTACAGCTCTGTGTCTACCTGCTTGACCAACAACAGGAATTCAAATAAAAACAATTTATCTTTTTATGGAAAAATTAGGTATGTATGTAGCACCATTTTCTTACTCCTTTGTCTTACTCCTCCTGTCTGTGAGAATGAAGGAGGCCTGTATGAGTCTTCCTGGGGTGAAGCTAACTTTTAGAAAATGTGTGTTGTCACAAAGCATTAACGTTTGGGTCCATAACTCTGAAGAGCAAGGGGTGTTGGGGTCAAGGAAAGCCTGCATGGGTTATTAAAGATACCTTGGGAGGACCAAGAGTCCAGACGGAACCCGCCCAAACATACAAACAGTCTGTACTAGTGTACTACAGCATTAGGCAAACAAGGTCTATAAGTAGTAATAACATGCACTGAGTGGGAAAGAAATTCATGTCACTCATGTCATTCCACCTCTTCACTGGCATCCCGTGGCTGCTCGCATACAGTTTAAAATTCTGATGCTTGCCTACAAAGCCAAAAATGGACCAGCTCCTTCATACCTTATGGCAATGGTCAAGAGTCGATCCGCACCTCGAGCCCTTCGCGCTTCAAGTACGGCTCGGCTTGACCCGCCATCCCTCAAGATTCATGGAAGACACACGACAAGATGCTTCTCTGTCCTGGCTCCCAGATGGTGGAATGAACTTCCACTGGCTATCCGAACAGCGAACTCTCTCGCGGTTTTCAAACGAAGACTGAAGACCCATGTCATTGTAAAGCACTTATAAGCACTAACCCAGCAAACATGCGACATCAGAAAGACGTTAAAATCATGTCTGTATCACGTCGGTCAGTCCAGACCCACTTTTGCACGTCTGGTGGACGTTCAAAACTGTTTCAAAATCTGACAGGCCGACTAGGACCTCAGCTAGACGTCTATGGACGTGCATGACGAGTTTTCTATCTGAACGTCTGACTAGGACCTTTATTGGATGTCAGTTGACGTGCAAAAGGGTTCAGTATTCACACGTCTGACTAGGGTCTTGAACATCAGTGGACGTGCAAACGGGTTCACTATTCACACATCTGACTAGGGTCTCTATTGAATGTCAGTGGACATGCAAAACGGGTTCACTATTCACACGTCTGACTAGGGTCTCTATTGAACGGCAGTGGACATGCAAAACGGGTTCACTATTCACACGTCTGACTAGGGTCTCTATTGAATGTCAGTGGACATGCAAAACGGGTTCACTATTCACTCATCTGACTAGGGTCTCTATTGAACGTCAGTGGACATGCAAAATGGGTTCACTATTCACATGTCTGACTAGGGCAGGGTATCTGCACATTTTTAAATCTCAAATTCAATGACTTTTAAGACCTTTTTAATACCTCTCATACTATTACTGGGGATGCAGGTGTGTTCCACATCGTTGACGGGGGGGGGGGGGGGGTGGGGGGGGGTGGCGAACGAGAATTGTTGATGGGGGGGGGGGGGGTGTTTGGCGAACGAAAATTGTTGACGTTGTTGAGGCCGTATACTCCAACGCTAGGAATCTAGCACTAGGACCCTGGAGCGGTTATTTTCTGCATTAGCGCTAGATTCGGCAAAGTTCACATCGCGCCAGAGCAACTGAACAACACACACTTATAATAATTTAATGCCTCCCCTCATAAAATTCCAGACATTTTAAGACATTTTTAGGCCTTGAATATGGAAAACTAAATTTAAGACATTTTAAGGACCCGCGGGTACCCTGTAGGGTCTCTATTGAATGTCAGTGGACATGCAAAACGGGTTCACTATCCAGATTAATATTTTCACATTATATTTAGCTATTTGTTATATAATAAATATACTAACTACTGCATATTTAATGTTCAATCATTTACGATTCTATGCCCCCCTACACACACACACTTTTTTATTCTCGTACTGGCTAGTTTCAGCTCTCACTCAGTAATCATGCACTCACTGCACCTCCTGGCCTCTGTCTCACCAGCGTGACTCTGGACTGTCCTGACTACGGGGGTACTCACACTAGGCACGGTTTGCTGGTTCCGTGCTGGGGCCCGGTTATCCCCCCTCCCCACTCCCCCTCTGGCCTGCACTCACACTGGCTTCATCAACCCGGCCCGAGCACGCTTACGTCACCACAACGTGACTTTATTTGGGAAAAAAGCGCGCTCGCACAACACTATGGAGTTCACGATTCTCTTTTTATTGTATTTTTGGAGTCGTTTTGGGAGTGCAGAAACACGGTGCAAGCACAGATTTATCGATAATTTAAGGGCGTACTCACACTAGGCTCTGTGATCCGGGCCCGGGCACGGTTGCCTGCCGAAGCACGGTTCGTTTGGCTAGTGTGAGCGCTCCAACCGTGCCCGGGCCCGGATCAGTTAACCGTGCTCGTGCCCGCTTGAAGAGGTGGGCCAGGGCACGATTCATGTGAACTCGGGCACGGTTCGCTTCTAGTGTGAGCGCTATCCGTGCTCGGGCCCGCTTGGTGCCTCGTGTGATTGGTTCATTTCGCTGGAACTCAAACATGACGTCAGTGATGCGACGCTCACGTTAAACAGTCATAGCGGCAAAGCGATTAGCAGACAATCGTTGTGTTAAATTATCGATAAATCTGTGCTTGCACCGTGTTTCTGCACTCCCAAAACGACTCCAAAAATACAATAAAAAGAGAATCGTGAACTCCATAGTGTTGTGCGAGCGCGCTTTTTTTCCAAATAAAGCGGCGTTGTGATGACGTAAGCGTGCTCGGGCCGGGTTGCTGAAGCCAGTGTGAGTGCAGGCCAGAGGGGGAGGGGGGATAACCGGGCCCCAGCACGGAACGAGCAAACCGTGCCTAGTGTGAGTACGCCCTAACACAACGATTGTCTGCTAATCGCTTTGCCGCTATGACTGTTTAACGTGAGCGTCGCATCACTGATGTCATGTTTGAGTTCCAGCGAAATGAACCAATCAGACGAGGCACCAAGCGGGCCCGGGCACGGATAGCGCTCACACTAGAAGCGAACCGTGCCCGAGTCCACATGAATCGTGCCCTGGCCCACCTCTTCAAGCGGGCCCGAGCACGGTTGGAGCGCTCACACTAGCCAAACAAACCGTGCTTCAGCAGGGAACCGTGCCCGGGCCCGGATAACAGAGCCTAGTGTGAGTACGCCCGTAGGGTTAGGGTACGTTTTAAAAAGACGTTTAAGGGCGTACTCACACTAGGCACGGTTTGCTGGTTCCGTGCTGGGGCCCGGTTACAGGGGCGGTTCTAGACCAGTTTTACTGAGGGGGCCTGGCTGGGGCCAGGGCTTTGGTCAGAGGGGCACATTCAACCCAGGGCAAAAAAGACAAGGATTCGAAATCTTATTTGGTTTATTTTTATAAAACTAACCAGTAACAATTGTAGCCAAAGTGAATGGCTCAAAATATCACATTTGAGACAAAAAAAAAAAATCAAAAAAACACTTTACAGACTGTATTGACTGGAGAAAATAATCAGCAGATGAAATGACAATGAAAATAACTGTTAGGTGCAACCTCGGTTCAGTTTCTCAGTCCAAAATTATACACATTAGCTGCCCTACTATTATAGCAACTGTATTCTGCGGTTTTGGTGATTTCTGGCAAACCGATCAACAAACAAGTCAAGACTCAATGCCTTTGCCCTCTTAGACTCAATACAGTACATTCTTTCATTCTCAGTACATTCTTTCATTGTATTCTAAAGCCTGACCAGGGACTAAGACTGCAAATTAGCTTAAGATAGACGTTTTGTATGCATCACACTAAGCAAGCGTTTTCTTCAGCATCACAAACCTGATGGTCCAGTGCTTGTGGATGCACATATATTCTCTGTCTGTGTCTCACACTCTGCTTGTATCTCACTCTCAGCTTCCTCACTCTCAGGATTTTCATCTGTCTCTCTTTCCTGCTCTGTGCCCTCTCTCTGAACACCGGTGTCTCCAAAGACCTGCTCGCTCTCTGTGGTGCTCTCGACTTGCTTCTCTTCAGCTCTAACACCATCTGGCTCTGTCTCAATGTCTGCCTCATTGTAATTCATCTTTTTGGTACAGAAATAGGACGTAATGTCCCTTTTTTCTCTTCATTTTGAACTATGGACAAAAAGCAAAGTAATGAAGAGTAATGTAATGAACACACAACACTTCGTAATGAACACACAAAACTTCGGCAACCCAGAATATAAGTAACATTTAACTATAATAATAGGCTACTGTTGCGGGCTTGCTTGGTTTTGTGTTGTGGTAATGTTAACTAACGTTAGCTAGAAGCATGCAATCAACACAAGCTGACATTAACGCCTGGCCAACAACATTTCTTGAACAGAAATCTTACCTTGTAACAATTCAAAGTTTGTCCTGGTAATCGTTTCTTGCTTCCGTCTGCTTCTCGTTGGGTGGATGGAAAACTCGCGCTCGTTTATTCGCGGTAAATCTACAAGCCAGTTCCGGATTCAGTGGTGCAACGCACTAAATGATCCGACTAAAATGTTGAGCCACGCGCATTAGTTCCACCTTTCGCGTCGGCGCGATATCACAATTTTAATAATTACTGTATAATCTTCGTTTGGAGGGGGGGCCACGGGGGGGTCCTGACTCACTTTTACGGGGGCACTGGCCCCTGCTGGCCCCCCCTCAGAACCGCCACTGCCCGGTTATCCCCCCTCCCCACTCCCTCTCCGGCCTGCACTCACACTGGCTTTATCAACCCGGCCCGAGCAAGCTTACGTCATCACAACGCCGCTTTATTTGGAAAAAAAGCGCGCTCGCACAACACTATGGAGTTCACGATTCTCTTTTTATTGTATTTTTGGAGTCGTTTTGGGAGTGCAGAAACACGGTGCAAGCACAGATTTATCGATAATTTAACACAACGATTGTCTGCTAATCGCTTTGCCGCTATGACTGTTTAACGTGAGCGTCGAATCACTGACGTCATGTTTGAGTTCCAGCGAAATGAACCAATCAGACGAGGCACCAAGCGGGCCCGGGCACGGATAGCGCTCACACTAGAAGCGAACCGAGTCCACATGAATCGTGCCCTGGCCCACCTCTTCAAGCGGGCCCGAGCACGGTTAACTGATCCGGGTCCGGGCACGGTTGGAGCGCTCACACTAGCCAAACGAACCGTGCTTCGGCAGGCAACCGTGCCCGGGCCCGGATCACAGAGCCTAGTGTGAGTACGCCCTAAAATAAGACGTCGCAAAAACTTTCATTCTGGCTTTTCAGTGGACGTCTTTTAAACGTCTGACGAAGACGTTTAATTGACGTCTTTTGGACGTGTCTTTGCTCAGTGGGAATCTACTGAAGCATTGGTATAAATCGTAATTGCACTTTATCTCTGGGAACACTTGCTAATTATTGCACTCATACTGCATGTAGTCTTGTAGGTATTTCAGTCTTGCTAGGTATTGCTCTGTGTCTAATCTTATATTTTGTTGTCTTCTTTCTAGGTATCAGCACTGGCAACTGTTTATGGCAGTGCTAGAACTCGAGTAGTTTGGACTTAAAACTGTTTATACTAGATAGAGGTGCATATTCTGACTAAACACGTATCACTTTTGTAAGTCACTCTGGATAAGAGCGTCTGCTAAATGCCGTAAATGTAAATTGTTTTAGGAGTTTGATTCCTCTGATGCAGCAGGAAGATTGATTGATATGCAGATCCTGCCACCTAGTGGCCATTAACTGACAGTGGAACCCAAATGCATGAGAACTGCCCTGAAACACTGCAGCCCTTAAAGCTTACAGTGCTAGTCTTTGTAGTTTTGATCCATATTGCACAGATTTTAAATGAAATGTATGCACGTCCTTATTCAGCAGTGTGTGTAAGGACATATCATATCAGTTCAACAGGGTTGCCAATTGATTTGACCGTTTTCACACGCTCTCACGCCGAAGAAAAAAAATCTAGTTTATTTACCTCTGATCTACATCTATGAGTTACTAGTTCGCTCTGGCGCCAACCACTGGCGATCGATCGATCGCGATATAATACTTAATTTGTGTCCGACAACTTACGTTCGCCACCCCCCCCCCCCGTCAACAATTTACACTCGCCACCATGGACGTAATTTTGTAATAAAAAGTGGGGGGGGACATGGATTCGTCGCTATTTAAATATTTGGTTTTAACCGTAAAAACTGGGGAGGACCAAAACTGGCTTTTGAAAAAGTGGGGGGGACATGTCCCCCCCGTCCCCCCCAAAATTACGTCCGTGCTCGCCACCTCCTCCAGGTTCAAATCTCACTCCAAGCCATCTTCAAAAGTTGGCAACCCTGGTTCACTCTGATTTCCAATGACAAAGGCAGTTTAGTTACACATTAGGCCTACTGTATTTATGAGTATTTATTGTATTTTATTGATTATGTATTTATTAATGAGATACACGACTACCATGCAATATGCATGTTTCATATTTTTACTGCATATGCTCTTCGCAATTCTAATTTGTTCACAGCATTGCTCAAATTCAAAGTACAGACATATTTACAACAAACATAATAAACAACCTTTGGGTAGAGCTGTGCACAACTGTAAACAATATTGCAGTACATATTAGAACAGAACTGGAACATATACAGTACTGTAATCATTCTTGCACATTGAGACGTTCCTGTCCACCTGCTCATGTCGAATCAGTCAATCACATGGCAGCAACTCAATGCATTTAGGCATGTAGACATGGCCAAGACGATATAGTGCAGTTCAAACCGAGCATCAGAATGGGGAAGAAAGGTGATTTAAGTGACATTGAGCATGGTTGTTGGTGCCAGACAGGCTGGTCTGAATATTTCAGAAACTGCTGATCTACTCGGATTTTCATGCACAATCCAGTACCTTGAATCTATGCTACGAAGGACTACATTTTCATTTTCCTAAATTTCTCTCTTGCAGAGGTCAGTTATCAATGAGATTTAGAGGGACAAAATTGTGGAATTATTTTAACCATTTGGCAAAAAAATGCTCTTCTATAAAACATTACAAAAGATGTTTATTGTAATTGCTTTTTTTGGTATGCATACACATTCATTGGTTTGCCTTTATGTTATATTGATGGAATTGGATATTCTCATGTTGCAGTTATGTTTGTTATAATATGATTTCGATTTATGGTAGAGGCTTTATATAAGGTTTGTGTTTCTACCTGCACTGTATGTTATGTTATTTACATTTTGTGTGTTTTATATTGTGCAAAAATAAAATTCAAATTCAAATACAGTGCATTCCAATAGGATTGTCTATTCCGGCCAAAGCAGCGTGATACTTACATTTTAGCAAGTTCTTTGCTTGCATATCAGACCTAGCTTTCATCTAATTTCAGCATAGATGTAGAACACGCCAGTATCTTCCAGTTAATAGTTTCAACCATAAGGCATTTTCCTCTATTTTCATTTACTTTAATCATCTAGCTTTTGGGTTGGTTAATATTGGTTTAAACGGTCAGGGGATCTGATGCTTCAAGTGTAACGGGTTAAAAGAACATGGTTTATATGAAATTCCTGCTAAAAGGGAGTTTTGGCACTACTTGACATCATCGCTGCACAGTCCTCTGGGACTCTGGGATATTAGCGGCAGAATAGACAGTCATGGCAGTCATGGCCTGGTGGTAGGGAGCTGGTCTTGTGACCGGAGGGACGTGGGTTCGATTCCCAGACCTGAGGCCATGACTGAGGTGCCCTTGAGCAAGGCTCCTAACCCCAACTGCTCCCTGGGGCACCGGGAAAGGGCTGCCCACCGCTCTGTGCATGTGTGCACCACAGCCCCCTAGTGATCACTAGTGTGTGTGTGTGTGTGTTCTAACTGCACTGATGGGTAAACAGCAGAGGACAAACTTCGATTGTGGTGAAAAATCACAATTGACAAAATATGGCACATTTACATCTGTATTGTGTCTTTATGGTACTTCACAGATGTGCCTTAAAAGCATCATTAAAGCGATGATTGGCTCTGTCTGGTGCTGCTCGTGTGTACTCGTGTGTACATTCGTTTTCTTTTTCGCTTCACTTTGGTACATTATTCATCACGTTGTGTTGCAGCTTCTCCTGTAGCCCAGACCTCAGAATAAATGTGTTGCAGGGGAGTGCTAACCAGCACTAAAGGTTGGATTATTTCTGTTGTCAGGTATGCATAATTATGCATATACACATGTATAAAGTCTGAACATCCACCTGTTATGGATTAACCACACTGATGTTCAAGCTATTCTACAAACAACTGGACTACAATGATGTGTGGATTTACAAGTCCACTCCCCCCACACACATGGAGTAATGTTGTCTGTATTGTGTCTTTATTGTACTTCACAGATGTGCATTACGTTTGTGTTACTATTATGTTTGTTTATTTGTGAGTGAGTGTGTTGTTTCCTCTCCTGCAGAGTGTGTCATTGTGCTGTATCACATCCTCCCCCTCAGCACCTGTAGTAGGTCCCAGCTGCAGCAGTGCAGTCTGACTGAGAGAAGTTTTTGTACGGCTCTCCAACACTGTGTGAACAGATCTGTACTACTGATATAATGGTAACTCTGACAGTAATAATCTCCTGCATCTTCAGTCTGGACTCCACTGATGGTAAGAGTGAAGTCAGATCCAGATCCACTACCACTGAAACGAGTTGGAGTTCCTGACTGTAAGCTAGTAGCATAGTAGATCAGGAGTTTAGGAGCTTCTCCAGGTTTCTGCAGGTACCAGGCTAGTCGGTCATTACCATACACTGCAGGGTTGGTTCTACAGTTGATGGTGACTGTGTTTCCTGAAAGAGCAGATTTCACTGAATCCTGAGTCACTGTTACCTGACCTCTGGATCCTGGGGAAGATATGAGTACAAAACACAGAATATTTAACATTTACCTGTACAGATACTTTTATTTAGTAACACTAACACTGTGAATCAGGGCCGGAGTGGGACACATTTTCAGCCCGGGAGTTTCATGTCCAAATCCGGCCCAAAATTATTTTTCCCTCCCAATCGGCCCAAACTAGAGACTGACATGAGCCGGCCCATCGGGAATCCTCCCGAATCTCCCGATTAGCCACTCCGGCTCTGCTGTGAATAGAGCATTTTAATAAGAGTATTAGACCTGTGTGACATGGACAGGACACCACAGAGGTACATCAGTGTGTTACCTTGAGTCCAGAGGACCAGTGTGCAGATGAAGATGGGGATCAGAGTCATGGTTGCTGTGGGTGAAGTTGCTGGTGCAGGCAGCTCTCAGTCATGAAGTGTTAAACTCACAGGACTATAAACACTCCCAGAGCACTGAAGCATGTGCTGCCCATGCAAAGTGTCCTCTCCCCTTCCACCCAGCACTACACTACTGAACACTACACTACTGAACACTACAGCTGGAACTGCTCTCTCTATGAGGAAAGGTCTCTGCTGAATATTTTCATTTTTAACTGACATGATAATACAAAACAAAGTTGTTCTAGTTTACAGAGATATGGAAAAGATATTAGACATTTAAATCCTAATTGTCAGATTATGCATAAAATTTATTATTATCTATTTGAAATTCTCTTGGTGATGTCAGTGTGCGTCCCCGAGATGTCTCCTATGTTGGGACTAGTGATCAGGCGTCCTAGTACAGAAAGTTGTGGTGGTTTTCAGTCTCATCTCTGGGACTGTTGTTAACACTGTCTGGCTGCAGAAATAAGCTTTTTATTAAGTAAGATGTATATTGATAATGTGTGTAATGTTAGTAAAAAAATATTTTGCAAGCACCTTTGACTTTCAGTACAGCGCCTACATGCTTCTTGTGTGTTGACTCTCTTGTGGATCTTCATGTGGCTGATTGGAGATCAGTGGTTTGGCTGAGTTCAGGAGTGTGTTTATGATGAGTGTCACCTGGGCCTCATTGGCTCTGTTCTGGGTGCTGTCTAGGGTCCTGAAGCACCTTGAGTTCCTTGTTGATGAAACAGAGGAAATGAAGCTGTATGAGGAGATTCAAAGCTCAGTGGTTGCTGGACGGTCTCAGTGGACAGAAAGCAGACAGCCTGATCCTGAATCAGTTTGTGGACATGGACAATATGTTTACCCATTCACATATACAACCCAGGATGTTCATAGAAGCAGCATACTAGCAGTGTGGAGAGGAGAGACAGGAATGTAGATACCAGCAGTGTGGAGTGGAGAGAGAGGAATTTAGATACCAGCAGTGTGGAGAGGAGAGACAAGAATGTAGATACCAGCAGTGTGCAGTGGAGAGACAGGAATGTAGTGTAGTCTTGTCTCAAGGTTGCCTCACATTGTTCAAGGCTTATTTTTATTTATTTAATATTTTTAAGTGTGACACACTAGACAGCTCATGATTCGTTAAAAAATGTTTGTATTAATGAGCTAGACAAAGAAAAATAAATAAATAACAAACATTCATTTGTTATATCAGGATTTCACAGTAAAACTAATAGGATAATTCAAACGAGGTTATAACTTAGTATGCGCACTTTTTCAATAATGTTAACTTATTTTGTTACTGATATTGACACGTCCATAAACTGAAAAAAACGTATTTTTCATTTAAATATTTTTGACATTTTAATTAACATGTTTATATAAGTAAATAAACAACATTCGAAAATTGTGAAAATTAAACAAAGACGGCATTAAAAATATGAGTTCATTTATTTTTGATATAGTTCATATTTTCCTGTCTGTTTAAAAAATACAGTAGCAACTTGTCGCTGTTCTGAAATGGACGCTTTCTAAAGCGCAGAGAGATCAACTTCTTCAGAGCAGGTTTTTGTACGACCACTGAACGAGTTTGTATCACTGTGGTTCACTTTTGGTGGCGGAACGAAACTCTCAGTTGGACGTAAGTAACTTTCACTATTTATCCAAAAGTTGCATTCCAAATGTATTTTCTGAAATCACAATCGATGTGTTTAATGTCTGATAATTATGCAGGGTTGTAGACGGAGCGACAGCTATTGCAATGTAATTTCTCTAATAATGGAATATATATATATATGGGTTTTATATTTTATTATAGAAAAATCTAAAAAAAAAAGCTTCTGTGTCGGTGTTAAAACGTTAATTTCGAAGCTACACGTCGCGGTAAATAGTGGAGAGGGCGGCATATTTCGAGCAATAGGTTTTTGTACGGACGGTAAACGAGATTGTATCACTGTGGTGGACTTTCGGTGGCGGCACTAAACTATCAGTTGGACGTAAGTAGACTTTCAAATTTCCTTCACATTTACACATTAGGTAGCATCGCGTCAATGCACGATGGTTTTGTAAACTTTTATAAACGTATTCGTTTATAGTTTTTGTGACTTTTATCTTCCTACATCATGTCTGATGTGTTTCATTTAGTGTTTGTCAAATGTCGCTCATTAGTAAAAATATACAGGTTTGATCAGTCTCTCAACAAGTCTTCATCTGTCTGCTGGGTTAATTTTAAAAGCAGTAATATCGCTATATGACTGTAGTTTATCGGTGCAACTCACTCACCGTAATTCTCGTATAGTATGTTAAAAATCCTCGAATTCATATTTTATATAGGCTATCTAAGCCACATTTAAATTTCTGTAGGTCTTTAGAAAAAACAACAACCAAGATATGAATTGCTTGTTGGCGCATTAATGTTGTCATTTTTAGTGTCCAGAAATGTGAAGGTTGTCTCTAAAACATTTGTGTAACCAAAATGTGATTCTATAGACTCTATCTAACGCATAACGATTACCGTATAGTTTAAACGGAGCACAGAATTCAGTTCTCTGAAACACAGGCACCCCCCCCCCCCCACACACACACACACACACACACACTTCTTGCGGCATAAAACAAATTGAGCGTAACATTCACTCCTTATTCAAAGTAGATTTGTTTCTGTCTTGACTTTTCTGTCTTTATTTATCTTATTTCTAATAGAACATTTAATAACATGTAAGTACAGGATCATAAATAAAAGACGTTTGTGTTCTCTCGTGCACTAATGAAGCTGAACTAGTGCGATGTAAAGAGTTTGTACGGCAGTGTGTTTACAGCAGGTTTATAACTTCAGTCAAACTTATTAGATGACACTGGAGAATGGAACTTTGTATTCGGAGTAAATCACAATTTTAATAACATCGCACCAGTATACATGACGGATTTTAAAATAATGTATGTAATTAAAATTTAAATGGTTTCAATACATATTTTATAGAATGTAATCGTTTTAGATAAAGGCGAAGGTTTTGAGCAGTGTTCTTTCGAGAGCATAGTGTAAATCGTTTTATCGGTTTTTAGTAGAAGCATAAATGTTTCATCAATATCCCTCTACAAGCCTTTATTCTGCCTAGTGTGTTTATTCTCATAAGTGTCTCCTTAACTGGAGATCATCTATGCACTTGAGCCGTAATACTGAAGGATCACCGATTGTTATAAATATTTACATTTTAAGTTTTAATATGATGTGATATATGATGTGCAGCTCTTAATTATATTGATTTGAATATTTCATGCATTTCATATTTCATAAATATCTATGGTTTGATTGTCCAGGCCAAATAGGTTGTTTGGATGAAACATTTCTGACTTCAGTTCCACTCTAACCAAAGAACCAAAATGAGGAAGTGAAATACACAACTGATTTTACTGCTAACGGTTCCTGTATCTGAGCAGTAGACTGTGTTGTGTCTCCTAGGTGACGCCCCGCCCACCCTGACGGTCCTGCCCCCCTCCAGTGCGCAGCTGCAGCAGGAGAAGGTTACACTGGTGTGTCTGGCCAACAGGGGCTTCCCCTCAGACTGGAAGCTGAACTGGAAGGTGGGTGGTAACAGCTGGAGCTCGGGGGTGAGCCAGAGCCCCGTTCTTCTGCAGAAGGACGGCTTCTACAGCTGGAGCAGCACCCTGACCCTCCAGAAGGAGGAGTGGCTAAAGAAGACAGTGACCTGTGAGGCCACCAAGGACTCCCAGTCTCCTGTCACACAGACACTGAGCAGAGAGGAGTGTCCTGAGGAGTGAACTCACACATGTGTACTGGAGTGAACTCTCACTCTAGAATGTGCTGTGCTGTCTGATTGTTACTCAAATATTGCTCTGTTAATTGATCAAAATGAAATAAAACATTGAATAAACAACAGTATAGACTCTTAAAGGTTTTTTTTCCAACATTACACATCACAGTAAAAGAATTTAAAGCCCTAAATGTTGACACTTTATCACATTAAATATGTAATGAGCTGTATGAATAAACTTTGATAATGTCATTTTATTACTCATGGTAAAGAGAGTTTAGCAGCCAGGAAATATGATGGTTCAGCACATTTCAGTCAGTAGAAACAGCAGCAAGAGGAAGTCAGTGTGTGTTTAGAACATCATGGACTGGAGGATTAACCATTTATCATTCTCTCCATAAACCATAACATTATTATTTTTAGGAAATCTGTGTCCCATCATGTTATAATTCAACTCATCATACTGTACGTCAATCTTAGTACAAGCTGGGCCATTTCCATAAAATACTGGCCTGAGACAATAATAATAATAATAATTTTGGTTTATATAGGACCTTTCAGAATACCCAAGGAATTATGGGGTCAGGTAGGAGTTACTACCCAAAAAAGACCACCGCATGTACAAATGTTTAATGAAAAATACGAGGGGGTTTTTATACACGGAAACACGATGGTGGAACAAGACTCAGGTGTACGAGACTGATGATGAGGGCGTGACAGACAGAGGGAGGAATGAATGGGAGCGGGGAGCTAGGCGGGACCAGGGAGGAGGGAGGGGCTGGACATGACATAACCCCCCCTCAAGGCGTGCAACTCCGGGGCACGCCAACCAGGGAGGGCCGGACAGACGCTGGGGACAGAGACACCACGACACAGAGGGAGACGAGCGGGTGAGGCCGGGGCAGGGACAACAGACACGGGGCAGGACGGATACAACGGCCCGGACTCCGGACGTATGGGAGGACCGGGACAAGGAATGGGCGGTGACGTGGGAACGGGGCCAGACGGCATAGGACAGGGGGTCGACACAGGAGGCGGGACCAAGGGGGCTGGACAAGACGGGGTCAAGGGCACAGGACCGGACACCAGGGAGGACTGAGACACAGAGGCAAACAGGCGGAGGACGACAGAGACAGGGACGGGAACAAAGTGGGCGACGATCTGCGGAACAGAAACAGGCACAGGGATATGGGGGACACCACCACGGACGGAAACAGGGACAGGCACGCGGACAGAGACGCACACAGGAACGGGGACCAAAAGGAAGCCAGGAAGGGGACAGGGCAACAAAGGGAACATAGGTAGATGTAAAACAGGAACAGTACGAGGGTCAACGTCCAAACAGTTCGGCAAGGGGTCACCCCCAGACCCGAAGGCGGGTAAGGCAGTCTCTGCGGGGGCACTCATGGACAGAGGATCGTCCAGGGGCGCCGACGAAGCCGAAGGAGGGTCCAGGTGAACGGGTAAGTCAGACTGAGGGACAGCGGAGACCGGGGAGTCTGGAGGAGGGGTTGCAGGGACCCGAGAGGCCAGGCGACGGGCCGCAGGGACCGGTCGACGGGCAGCGGGAACAGGCGGGGCCCGCTGGCGGGCAGCGGGAGCAGGCGGGGCCCCCTGGCCGGCAGCGGGAACAGGCGGGGTCCACTGGCGGGTAGCGGGAGCAGGCGGGGTTCGCTGGCGGGTAGCGAGAGCAGGCGAGGTCCGCTGGCGGGTAGCGGGAGCAGGCGGGGCCCGCTGGCGGGCAGCGGGAGCAGGCAGGGTCCGCTGGCGGGTAGCGGGAGCAGGCGGGGCCCGCTGGCGGGCAGCGGGAACAGGCGGGGCCCGCTGGCAGGCAACGGGAACAGGCAGCGACTTCCTCCGGGCTGCGGACACAGGGGGCAGAGGCATCGAGGAGGCCCCCGGAAGTCTGGGGCCCGAGGATGCAGAGGAGTTGTCGCTGGGGGCAGAGGCAGGTGGGCGGGCATCGTCGGAGATGAAGGAGATGAAATAAGAGAAACAGCAATACATATGCGGCTAGTTTGCAAGCGCAGACATCACGCAGAGCACAAAGCATGTAACGGCCAGAAATAAGTGTACTGTCTCTTTAAGGGAGCGAGTTGAGTGCGCGTATGGAATATTGTTTTTTTAGCTTTCTGCCGTAGACCGAGTCAGACCACTGCTCTTTAATTTATTTCTGTAAGTAACGCATTAAATGAGCTTTGGACAACTCACCAGTTCATGTATGAACCAAGGTTATAATAGTTTTGGATTTTTCATTATAGTTTAGTTTTTATGTCATTGTGACTTTTTTCTAATTCAGTTAGTTTTAATTAGTTTTTAGAGCATGTTTGCTAGTTTTTATTAGTTTTAATAATTTTTTTAAATCTTAGTTTTAGTTTAGTTTTCATTAGTTCTAGTATTAGTTTTAGTTTTTTTTATACTTTGGGTTATTTGTCAGGTGCAGGATTCAAAAAGTCCAAAGTAAAACGCGTAAGGCGAAAAAAACGTTTGTCGTTTCAGTCGTGTCGTCTCGTCTAAATTTTTTGTTGTTGTTTGCTTTTAAACCCCGTTACTTGAACCTTTCCTTGTATTTTTTTGCTGTTGTGTGGCAATTTTTTATATTTTCAGGCAGGCATATTTTATTTAAAATATTTTTGACATTTTGCACAGTGCCTGTCTGACAGTTCGATATGCGCAATGCGCACTGACGGTTAATGTTCTCTAACGTTTCATAAAAAAATAAATAAGTAAATAAATAAAAGCTGAATAAAGCATACCTACCGTGTTTATTCATTTATCTGAGTGTTTTAGGTTTTTACTTTGAAGAGGAAAAAAGTCCTGAATGAGAACGGGATCCCGTTTAAGGTGCTCTAAAAATAAATAAATAAATAAACCCGATTCGACTATTAGTCGACTAAAGGGAAAAGCAGACGAATCAGATTCGACTATGAAAATCCTTAGTTGAATACACCTCTAATAATTTCAGTACGTTTTAGTTAGTTTTCTAAACAAGTAATATACACTGTAAAAAAAAAAAGTGTAAAAAAACGGTAATTTTCTGGAAATGGGGGCGCCAGAAAATTACTGTAAAAAAACAGATAAGTACTGTAAATTTAAAAACATACATAAACTGTAAAAAAACGGCAATTTTCTGGCGCCCCCGTTTCCAGAAAATTACCGTTTTTTTACAGTTTATGTAAAAAAACAGATAAGTACTGTAAATTAAAAAACATACATAAACTGTAAAAAAACGGTGATTATAACACTTAACATGCAACACTGTCATTTTAAAGGAAATATTCCTAAAATTGAATGTGGTCTTTACTCTAGTTCACATTCAATTATAACAATATTGCAGTGTGGTGTAGGAAGGAGAGGTATAGTTATAGTTAGTTATCGTTTTTTTCTTTTAATTACCGTTATTATTTATTTCAGTTAACGAAAATGTTTTTTCAATATTAGTTTTCATTTTTTCGTTCGTTTTCGTTAACGATTATAACCTTGGTATGAACAGTGAAGTATTACTGGAGCCCAGGTTTATTTTGGTCAACCAGCAAATAAACGACTAAGTGGAATACCACCAGCGCGGGTATTAAGGTTGAACTAACTCCGAAAAGCAAGCAATACAAGCATAGAATTAGACTGAATAGATCTGTTTTTATGGATCGGTCACATTGTCTCCGATACCCGATCTAGATTTTTTTCAGATATTAATATTGGATCGGTGCATCCCTAATATTGACACATGTGCACGTTTTACTTTCAAGCTCCACGCCCCCCCTGCAATAGCTCCGCGGCCCACCTAGGTGGCGCGCCCCCCACTTTGGGAACCACTGCCTTAGACAGTGTAGCTCCAGTTAACCCTAGATTTCTCTTCGCGACTGTATCAAAACTAACAAGAAATATCAATGACACTAGTTCTAATACGGCACTTACACACACTAGTGATGAATTTTTAAACTTTTTTAGTAAGAAAATAGATATTATCCGACTACAGAGTCATAATACATCACAGCCTAACCTCCAATCCAACCCCAATAGTATAGGTATTAGTAACTACGCATCCGAAAAATATTACTGAGCTAAATGGCTTCGATCCTATATCGGAAAAAGAGCTCACAACACTAATTCATTCGTCTAAGCCTACATCATGTATATTCGACCCAGTTCCAACCCGTCTATACAAAGACCTACTCCCAGCTATTGCAGGGCCCCTAGGATATGTGCCCAAACAATTAAAATGCGCCTATAAAAAAAAAAAACTATAGACCAATTTCTAATCACTCATTTATCTCTAAAATTCTAGAAAAAGCAGTTTACAGTCAGTTAAACCATTATCTCCAATCAAATAGTATCCATGAAAAGTTCCAATCAGGATTTAGACTGAACCACAGCACTGAAACAGCTTTACTCAGGGTAGTGAATGATTTACTAATATCGTCAGATAATGGGCTCATCTCGTTCCTTATACTGTTAGATCTTAGCGCAGTTTTTGATACTGTAGACCACAACATTTTGCTGGATCGACTAGAAAACACGGTTGGTATTAAAGGAGTTGCACTCTCCTGGTTTAGATCATATCTGACCGACCGCTTCCAATGTGTAAGTGTTAATAATAAAACATCTAAATCTGTTCAGGTTAAATATGGTGTCCCACAAGGGACAGTCCTAGGACCACTTCTATTTACACTTTACATGTTACCCATAGGCGAGATTATGCATAAGCACGACATCAGTTTCCACTCCTACGCAGACGACACCCAACTATATTTATCGGCTAAACTCGATGATTTAGGTGTAAACAGTAAAATCGAGAAGTGTGTAGAAGAGATAAAACATTGGATGGCGTGTAACTTTCTAGCACTAAATCCAGATAAAACAAAGCTAATAATAGTTGGGTCTAGGGCAGCTAGAGACAAGATACGTAATGTAGCATTGAATCTACATTCCTTTACTATAACCCCCAGCGCAGAGGTAAAGAACTTAGGTGTTACAATAGACCCAGATCTCTTGTTCGATTCACACATTAATAATATAACTAGGGTAGCGTTCTTTCACTTACGCAACATTGCTAAAATTAGAAATATATTAAATACTAGTGATGCGGAAAAACTAATCCATGCATTCATATCCTCTCGCCTAGATTATTGCAATAGTCTTCTAGCTGGATGTTCTGGTAAATCGATAAACAAACTCCAGCTGGTTCAGAACGCAGCAGCACGAGTTTTAACAAAAACTAAAAACATTTATCACATTAGTCCTGTACTATCGTCATTACATTGGCTGCCAGTTAGATTCCGTATTGACTATAAAATACTTTCATTAACATATAAAACACTGCATGGCTTAGCTCCAGAGTATCTTAGTGAACTTATTGATCATTACAACCCAGCACGTTCACTTCGTTCACAGGACGCAGGCTTATTAAAAAGATCAAAAAGATCACAGCAGGTGGAAGAGCCTTTCCTTTTAAAGCTCCACAACTGTGGAATAATCTTCCTGCCTTTATTCGGGACTCAGACACAGTCTCAATGTTTAAAACTCAACTAAAGACTTATCTGTTTAGTTTGGCCTTTGAATAGTCTGTTACATATTTACCACATCACATATCTTTCTTCTCCGAGGTTCACTGCAGTTGGAGCCTACAATAGCAGTATGATCGCTCCGACATGTAATGAAAACTTGGCGTTCATCATAAGACATTTACATTGACAATATCAACACCCAGAACTTTCATTCTAGTTACCTTATACTTAGCCTGATTGTGTGATTTGTTTGTAACTTGTGCATTCGTCTGTATCATTTGTTTTTGTGTAATTTGTGTGTTAACGGGCCGCCCAATGGAGGATGGGTTCCCTTTTGAGTCTTGGTCCTCCCAAGGTTTCTTCCTATTCCCCACCATCTAGGTAGTTTTTCCTTGCCACTGTTGCCTTTGGCTTGCTCATTAGGGATTTGGACCCATAGTATTGTTAACCTTGTAAATCCTGTAAAGCGCTTTGTGACAACATATGTTGTGAAAAGCGCTATACAAATATATTTGATTTGATGTGTTACTGAAACTAAAGTGACCTGCTGTAAGTCACTCTGTCCTCCTGGAGACACTGAACATCTGGACACTATAGTGAGTTGTACTGGAGTGAGCTGTTCCAGTTGAACTGGAGTGAGTTGTGATTGAGAGAGTTTTGTTAATAAATGTTCAACATCTGCTGAAAGTTGAACATCTGGGAAGAAGCAGGTTACTCAGGGCTGGAAATGCAAATCTGTTACACCCCACTGCGTTCTCTCTCTCTCTCTCTCTCTCTCTCTTCTCTCTGTTGTTCTTCCTGAAGTAGCTGTATTTAATTAGACTTATTTGCATACTGGTGGTTTCACTTCTTCATTTTAATATGATCAGTATTTGCACAAGCAAGTGACGAATTACCAATAAAACATTTAGGAGATTGTGTCAAAATTAAGTTGCTAACCAAATATTATTAGATTAGATAAATTTAAAATGTTTTAATCAAATGGATGAATGAAAATCCATATAATCAGATTCATATTAATTACTTCTCCATTTCAGTGAGAGTTTGTGGAACATTATTGGATTTCACACACATCAGTTCATCATGCTTTTCACCTCCAGGTCAACTGCATTAATGTCAGTTAAAGTTCCCAATTTTATACCTTAAAACGAAGTTTAATTGTAAATGCTGGTAATCTTGAGTACCTCAGTGTGGAGGTGCAGGTGTAGTCAGTACAGTTCAGAATCAGTCCTCCTCTCTCTGTTCTGTAATGGGAATTTCTATCACTGGCTGTGTGGAAGCACATGAGTACGGGGACACTTTAGGAGGAGGGACTTCCTGATGTGGGGACGCTTTAGGAGGAGGGACTTCCTGATGTGGGGATGCTTAAGGAGGAGGGACTTCCTGTCTGCTGTTGTATTGGAGTGTGTGATGCATGTAGATCAGCTTGATTGCTGTGTGGTTGTTGTGGTTCTGGAATATGATTATTATGTCTCTCAGTACTGAACCTGAATGTGTCCATGGGGGAAATTCCTAGCAATTCTACACCCAGTCTGTCCCATCACCTGCCATGATCCAGAAATTCAGCTAAAAGGATTTTCAAACTCCTCAGTGCACTTCCAGTGCCATACCGTTACAGTAAAGGGGCTCCTGACGCCCCTTGAAGGACCAGTTCACCCCAGGCTCATGGTCCAGCAGGGTGCCTAAAGAGAGCCTTGACCCCTGACCCTTGGGACACTTAGCAGTCAAGTCCAGATGATCTATGATAATCCGCTACAGCAGATCTGGGGCAGCTTCAGGTGCAGCTGTGACCAGCGGCAGAAGGTCAGGTCCCAACATTTAACACAAAAGCTCTCCTGTGCTAGTGCTACGGTGACCAATCAAACCAGTCAGCAGCCTCCTCCTAACCCCAGCCCGAGAATGGCGGAGGAACACGTCTGCACTCCCAGCAGGTTCACTCCACTGATGGCTTTGGCTATGTGGAAGGTCCCTGCTTGGGACCCCCCAAAATTCCAGGGGGATCTTCCTGGGTCTGGAAGGCTGGGCATCCTGGGATCCTCCATCTGGACCCTGAGGTTGGAGTCCAGGACAGGAGAGCAGTGATACTCTCTGCCTCCCCTTATAGCGGTCGGGAGTGGCGTGCACAGACATTTTGGGGGCAAGTGCTCGGGAGGGGGGGGGGGGGGGGGGGGGGGGAGTGAAGGGCACTTTTTAGCGCACGTGGAACACTTCATTATAAAAAAAATTCATTCATTCATTCACAAGCACATGTTGAATGAAATTTGACTTTTATTTGTCACATTCTCTAAATGTGAGTTTTCAATGGAGAAAAAGTCACGCATCCAACTGATATAATTCATATCCAATATACAGTCATGTCAGGTAACTTCTGTTTACCCTCCACTGTCTGCAGGCCTTGTTGCATATATTTTGCAATTAGTAAATCAATATAGGCCTACAATTAAGACAGTAAAAGACCGTAAAGTAGGAGAAGGAGTTATAGGCTACTGAGTGTTGTCATTACATGAATGCAGATGGACATTTTTCACAGGTAATGGGGAACTTCCTGTTTCTTCTTTCACAAATGAATGTAATTTATGTTGCCTACCAAAACCTATACAACTGAAGACGTTCAGCTTAACACATAGATTTGCAAACTCTACCGTAATTATTTGTATGTGGTCGTCCTCACGTTATCTATCATTGATTTGGGCTAGTGCGACTAGTTTATCAGGTGACCAGTCGGCTAAAAATGCTTAGTAGTTTAGTGCTGTATAAGACATTTTACAACACAAGAAAATGATTTCACGTTGGGCTTAGAGGGCAAACGGTACGATTTGACTTGATGTGTATGTGACCTGGCTGGTGGGGACGGGAGAAGAAGTCTATCTGTGAGCGTGTGTGCTGTGCTGAAGACGCTTCCTTCCACTCGCTGAACTGAACTGCTGCTGCAGCGCATCTGGTGTTAAAGGAAGAGAGAGGTCGGGTGTGTGTGAGGTGGTGGCTCATTTCAGGGCATTGTTTTTAATCCCTCAGGTTTTCAAAAGATCATTTCAAACCGACCTCAGTAAAATGATAATAATAAAAAAAAAAAAAACGAAGTTTCAAAAGGGCACTTTCGTTGATAAAGGGCAGAGTTGGTGGTGCTTTAGCACCACCTGATGTCTATGTGTGCACGCCACTGGCGGTCGGTCTGTCACGGTACAGCACCCCATTCCCACCCCACCACACAACACAGTGCACCTTAATGAATGTGACCACATTCACATTCTCAGCATTCTCTCCTGGACATTTCCAGCAGGCTCTCTGACATTTTCCTCATGACTCTCACAGGTGTTGATATATTCCTGCCAGAGATCTGTAACAGATTTCAACAAGTTAGACACTTGCAGATTTATTAGACAAATCCAATCTGTAGTCAGACAATAAACAGGCGAAGGAGAAAACCAGCATTAAACTATATTTTAACAGGAATAATATGACAGTAAAATGGAAGTATAAGTCAAAACCAGGTAAAGAAATGGCCAGGCAAACAAATCCATAAATACAGACAAAAGAGTAATGATACACAAAACAGTTAACAGAATGATCAGGAGAAGAAAATACTTGATGCACAAACTGAGAGAGGCAAAGAAGTGAAGTACAGGAGAGACAGTATATAGGTGTCTAGTAATGGAACACAGCTGTGGTCAATAGTGATGGAGAACGGTGGAATGTTCTGTGATTGGTCCTAGAGCTTGGTCAGGCATTCCGGGGGATGTAGTTGTGCAGCTCCTCCCCAGATGAGGAAGTAGAAGAGGGTGTGACAGGATGAATGAGCCCTGGACCTGAAGGTGAACTACTGTGATCTTTGAGGATGAGGAACATCTTCTGTAGGACAACATGTCAAGTGAAATATTCAATCAATGCTTTAAAGCTGAGCTGTATCATTTTGTAGTGACTTACTAACAATTATGACTTCCAAACGGAGCCGTATAGTAAAATGTGAAATGCTTCACCATTTATTAATGAGTCACAAATACTTGTGTGTCATGATTAGCCCCGCCCCCACCTGTCATGAGTGATTGTTTATGTAGCCACGTGTTTATATATTTGTTTATATTCGCTCCCTGACACCCCGGTGTTACAATGTGTCAAAAGGGAACATTATTGTAAAGGGTTTATACATTATTTATGAATGAATTGCTAATTACTAATAAAGAATTAATTTGAGCGGAGTGTAAAACAAAAACGCATCACACAAATTACAACAGCAAAGCATCTACTGGCACATGGGTGTCATTTAGAAATCAAATCAAAACGTTTTCAATTCAGAATCAGTTCTGACTCAGAAAATCTCAAAGACAAAAAAAATGCTCAAAATCAATCAGCATTTTAAATAAATGTAGAACTAATTATACAATTTTAATATAATTATACATAATTATATTTATAATATTTAGGTATTGTAAATGGAACTCTGATCTCAGATCAGTCTGTGCTGATGAGGCAGAAACAGAGCAGTTCCTCTACAGCTGAGGGAGGTTTTTGTACGGTGCTCTAACACTGTGTGAGCGGCCAGCTTGCACTCTGCTGACAGTAATAATCTCCTGCATCTCCAGTCAGGACTCCAGTGATTTTTAGAGTAAATTCTGTACCAGATCCACTACCACTGAAACGATCTGGAACCCCAGACTGACGGGTTGATGCACTATAGATCAAGAGTTTAGGAGCTTCCCCAGGTTTCTGCAGGTACCAGTGGAGGTAACTGGAACTAATGCCCTGACTGGACCTGCAGCTAAGAGTAACAGACTGTCCTGGTGTAACAGACAGAGATCCTGGAGTCTGAGTCATGATTATGTCTCCATAGGAGTCTAAAAAATAAACAATCACAAAACAACTTTTATGTAAGGAAAAATGTACATAAATAAAATAATATTTGGATGAAAAACACTGAACATTGAAAAAAAACAGTGCAAATGATTTTGTAGGAAAATAATAAACAAACCCAAAACATAGTAAACATTAAATTAAACTTATTCCGGTTTGTCTCACCCTGAATGAGGAGTACCAGTGTTCCCAGCAGTAGAACCAGTGACCTCATCATTGTGCTGTCAGTGTGTGTAAGGACTGAACACTCTCTGATCAGCACTACAGCTCTTAAAGTATGTGGAGCACTGAAGCAGCTCACATATGCAAACACCACAACTGTCATTTACCACAGAAAACTACTGTGTGTCTTTATCAGATAAATGATCAGATCTCTCCTCTTAGAGCTCTCAGTAACCCCCACTAATGTGTTACAGTCACTTTCACACTCAGTCATGGTGTTTCAACACTAAATGAGTCATGACATATCTGAGCTCATGTAGGTACTGATGACCCCTGGATATCATGTAGTGTGTGAACACTACACTTTCATCTCTGTGTCTGAGTCTCTGTCATAGTTCCTAGTTGCTCCTCAGGTTCTGTTGATGACATTCTCAAAACAACATCAATCAATCAAATTTTATTTATATAGCGCTTTTTACAACAGTTGTTGTCACAAAGCAGCTTTACAAGTGCCGAGTCCTAGCCCCCAGTGAGCAAGCCATGGGCGACAGTGGCAAGGAAAAACTCCCTAGTTTTTTTGCACAAGGAAGAAACCTTGAGAGGAACCAAGACTCAGGGGGGGAACCCATCCTCCTCTGGCCGACACCGGTCACCATGACAACAACAACAATTTAGACAGAAATAAAGAAATAAAGAAAAGGAAAAGATCTAGTATTGTCCATCATGGTGTAGCACGGACGTAATTTGGGGGGGGGACACATGTCCACTTTTTCAAAAGCCGGTTTTGGTCCCCCCAGTTTTTACAGTTAAAACCAAATATTTAAATAGCGACGAATCCATGCCCCCCCCACTTTTGAAATCAAAATTACGTCCATGTGGTGTAGGCTTATCCGGTCAGCCAGTAGGTGGCTGGCACTGGATAAATCGCTTGTCTCTCCTCATCTCATTTTTCCTCGAGCAGGCGGGCAGCCATGTGGAGAAAATAAAACAGGGAAAATTAGCTCTGTATGAGGACATATACAGGACAGATGAAATTAAACACATTTCTGGAGTGTGGCAGCAACTCCGGCATTAAGTTAAACTATTACAGCCTAGCTAAAAAGGCAGAACCAGAAGGTAACATAGGCTTGGGGGCATTCTGAGACAATGGCATCCATCCACTGCACTGTCAACAAACTTGAGTGACCACGAGCAGTGACAGGACGACAGCACCAGCACCCCAGTCAACCATAAAACCCTTCGTCTATGAACCCCTGGATCTGTACCTTTATCTAAGGGGGGATGTTAATTATCAAACGCTAAACCAAATAGGTGGGTTTTCAACCTAGACTAGAAGATTGTGACTGTGTCAGAGTCCCGTACGCATTTTGGAAGGTTGTTCCAAAGCTGGGGGGCCTTATAAGAAAAGGCTCTTCCCCCTGCTGTTACCTTATTAATTTGTGGAACTAATAAAAGACCAGCACCCTGTGATCTTAGTTGACGTGGGGGTTCATAGTAGGAAATAAGTTCCTGGAGGTATTCAGGAACAAGCCCGTGTAGTGCTTTATATGTTAATAATAGAATTTTAAAATCAATACGAAATTTAACTGGGAGCCAATGCAGGGCTGATAGGACTGGTCTAATATGCTGAAATTTTCTAGTTCTGGTCAGAACTCTGGCTGCGGCATTTTGAACTATTTGAAGTTTATTTAGATTCCTATTTGAACATCCTGACAGTAGTGAATTGCAGTAGTCTAATCTAGAGCTAACAAAGGCGTGCACCAATTTTTCTGCATCATCCTGTGATAATGCATTTCTTAATTTGGCAATGTTGCGGAGATGTAGAAAAGCTATCCTAGTAGTATTATCTATGTATTTATCAAATGATAGGTCAGAGTCGAGTATGACGCCTAGTTTTTGACTACTGTGCCAGGTGTAATGGGATAGTCTGCAAGATTAAGCATTAAATTTGGAATTTTTTGTCTTGCGGCCTTAGGGCCCACAAGGAGAACTTCTGTTTTGTCCTCATTTAGTTGGAGGAAGTTTAGAGACATCCAGCATTTAATATCTCTTACACAGGCCTCAATTTTTCTTAAACTGAGTTTGTCATCAGGTTTGGCTGATATGTAAAGTTGAGTGTCATCTGCATAGCAGTGAAAATTGACACCATGTTTGTTTATAACTGTGCCCAATGGTAGCATATATAATGTAAATAATAGTGGTCCTAAGATGGAGCCTTGCGGGACCCCATATTTAACTATTGTACGTTTGGATGGAATATTATTGAGCTCTACAAACTGATAGCGATTTGTTAAGTAAGAATAAAACCATGAAAGGGCTGTGCCTGAGACTCCAACCCAGCGTTCTAACCTTTCTAGTTAGATCCTATGATCAATTGTGTCGAATGCTGCACTAAGATCAAGAAGCACTAACAGTGATACATAGCCTTGATCTGAAGCAAGGAGGAAATCATTTGTTACTTTAACTAATGGGGCCTAAAACCAGATTGGAAATTTTCAAATATGTTATTCCTATGCAGATATAGGCATTGCTGGACAACAGCTTTTTCTATGATCTTAGATATAAATGATGTGTTTGAAATGGGTCTATATTTAGATAGCACAGTCGGATCAAGATTTGGTTTCTTGATCAGAGGTTTAATAATTGCTAATTTACATGATTTGGGCATGTGACCTATTGTAATGGATGAGTTAACTATAGTTACAAGAGGTTCAGTTACAGCTGGTAATACCTCTTTTAATAACTTTGAGGGAACTGAGTCTAGTGTGCAGGTAGTACAATTTAAGGAAGAAATTATTTTCTCTAATTCTGATTGTGGGAGTGGATGAAAAGCATCAAGTTTTTCTCCCGGTATGTAATTTAAATCAATATCAACCAAACCAGATGACATACCAGTTGTATCGCTAATAAAGGGTTTTATATTTTGTCTAATATTCTCTATTTTATTATCAAAGAAATATATAAATACATTACTAGTGAGGTTTACTGGAATCTGAGGTTCTGTGCCTGCTTGATTTTTTGTAAGTTTAGAAATGGTATTAAAAAGAAATCTAGGGTTGTTTTTATTTTTCTCTATCAGTGAGGCTAAGTATGCTGAGCGTGCTTTAGTGAGAGCCCGTTTGTACTCAATAATGCTATCCTTCCAGGCACAGTGGAATACTTCCAATTTAGTAGATCGCCATTTCCGCTCTAATTTACGTGCTATTTGTTTTAAGTTTCTAGTTTGGTCAGTGTACCACGGGGCGAGCTTTTTGGATCTAGCTTTTTTATATTTTAGTGGAGCTACTATATCTAGAGCTGCATATCTAGAGCTGCAGGTATTCTCTAAGCAGTCGGATAGACTATCTAACTCTCCTGGATCGGATGGAGAGTGGGCTAAAGCAGTTAAGTCAGGGAGGGTTTCAATAAACTGTGTTGCTGTTGATGAAATTATCGAGCGCTTTATACACTGCCGAGGAGACGGGCGGGTATTTATGTTAAGATTAATCTCAAATTGGACTAAATAGTGATCGGAGATTGCTACGGTGTCAGGAATGCCACCTGATCTTCCATAATCAGCCTCACCTGCCCCTCATTACCACGACCCCTTCAGTCTTACTTAAGCACTTCACCAGCACGTCTCAGTCGCGAAGTATTGCCGACACATGCCGCGTACCAAGCCTTTCTATTACCTGTCTGCTCTCCTGTGTTCTGACCCTCGCTTACGTCCCCAACCTTGTCTCCTGCCTAGTTCCTCTGTACCTCCTGACTTCTGCTCCCCGGTATGACCCTGGACTGTCCTGACCACGCCAAGAAAACGCTGTTACTTATCCTAGTGCTCGTGATTCACCTGCCTATTTCTGTGCCAGCGTCTCATTTCAATAAAAGCGGTGTTCTTCCGCATTTGGATCCCTCTCTGCCTGTTCAATACGTTACATACGGTTTGCAGAAGTATATTTATATTATCTACGTCGATACCCAGCGTTAAGATTAGATCTAGGGTATGATTTCGATAATGTGTAGGTCCTACTACGTTTTGTTTAATGCCGACAGAGTTCAATATACAGGTAAAAGCCCTTGTCAGTGGATCCTCCGCATTATCAAAGTGTATGTTAAAGTCTCCTACTATTATTATTTTGTCACTACATACTGCTAAATTTGCTGCAAAATCGGTGAAATCGTTTAAGAAATCTGAGTAAGGCCCTGGTGGTCTGTATACATTAGTTAGGGAAAATGTACTTTTATTTTCAGATGGACAAATTACATTAATAGACTGCATCTCAAATGAGTTTGAGATATCTAAGTATTTCTGATGAATTTCTAAACAATCATGATAGATTATACATATTCCTCCTCCTCTGCCTGACAATCTAGGTCTATGTATATAACTATATCCCACAGGAGTGGCTTCGTTTAGAGATAAATAGTCACCAGATTGAATCCACGTTTCACTTAGACATAGAATATCAATTTTCTGGTCAGTTATAAGTTCATTCATAAAAACTGCTTTAGAGTTGAGTGATCGAATATTAATTAATCCAATTTTCAGATCGGTCATATAGGTAATAATTGGATGTGAAGTTTGAATATTAGTTAAAAACTTAGGACGGACTATTTTCTTATGATTTGATTTAACCCGGGGCACAGACACAGTCTCAATCCTATGGGATCTTGTGACGCCTCTAAGCAGCTCGCAGACAGGTTTAGCCCGTTAGTCTGCGGCCTGGTCGCAACTCTGGTTAGTCAGCAGCTCCTAGTAGTACACTGCCCACTAACTAACAGACTACGGGCTATGCTGCAAGATAACAGGGCAGCGCCATCCCGGGTGGGGTGGACACCGTCCCTGCCTAAAAGACCAGGCTTGCCCTCGAACTCTTTCCAATTATTAATAAAGCCCACTTGATTTTCGGAGCACCACTTGGACATCCAGCGGTTTAGCGACGTGAGCCTGCTGTATTGCTCATCACCGCGCCGCATTGGGATGGGGCCAGAGCAGATTACGGCATCGGACATCGTCTGGGCTAATTTAACCACCTCTTTAACATTAGCCTTAGTCACTTCTGACTGCCGCAGACGTATATCGTTGGCCCCTACATGAATCACTATCCTAGAAAACCTCCTATGAGCTAACAGTCTAAGGTTGCCACTAATGTCCGGCGCTCTGGCTCCCGGTAAACAACTATCTGTAACCGCTGGAGCCCCTACAGGAATAGCGACTTTCACGTGCCGAACTATAGAGTCTCCTATCACCAGAGTCTCCTCAGCGGGTGTAGCACTGAGCGGGGCAAACCTGTTGGACACGTGAACCGGTGAGTGGTGCTCTGGTGGGCTAGCGCTGGCGTAGCTGCAGCCCTCGCTCTCCGACTACGCCGCCGAGACGTCACCCATTCGCCCCGCTGTGAGGGCTCTATCGCCGGAGTCACGGAGGCGCTAGTTCTCCCTGGCGCGTCCACACCTACTACTGACCCTGTCTCTCTATCCCTCAATAATGAGTGGACGCGGCGCTCTAAACTTTCCACTTTCGCCACAAGAGAAGTAACTAACTGGCACCTCTCACAAATACTATCACTATTACTGTCAGTGGCGAAAGGGTCTATACTAAACATGCCACACTCCGAACAAGGAAACAAACCAACACCAAACCAACATTATTGTGTACTCCTCTGATTTTTCAAATCATTTGCAGCACCTAGATGCAGTTTTCATGCAGTTGTGGCAACATGGGCTGAAGTTGCGGCCTGATAAATGTAAGTTGTTACAGAGGGAAGTCAAGTTCTTGGGACATGTGGTGGACAGACGAGGGGTGAGGCCCGATCCTGAGAAGGTTAAAGCAGTTCAGGACTGTATTGCCCCAGTTACTGTGAGGCAGGTACGAGCCTTTTTGGGCCTTGCTGGGTATTATCAGCGGTTCATTCCAGGGTTTGCCCGGACGGCTTTGCCATTGACACGGCTCCTCTCGGGTACTTCGGCCGCTAGCTTGTGACTGCAGAAGGTTGAGTGGACTGCGGCATGTCAGGATGCATTTGATCAGTTGAAGGTGGCGCTGACACAGGCCCCTATTTTAGCCTATGCAAATTTTTCCCTACCCTTCATGGTGTATACCGATGCAAGCAATCAAGGGTTGGGTGCCATCTTGGCTCAGGTTCAGGATGGTAGAGAGCGAGTAATTGCTTATGCCAGTCGAACTCTTCACCCTACCGAACGCAATGACTCTAATTATAGTTCCTTCAAGTTGGAGCTGTTGGCACTAAAGTGGGCGGTTATGGAGAAGTTTAAAGATTACTTAATGGGTACAAAGTTTACTGTGTTTACAGATAACAATCCTGTGGCCGAGCAGCGGTGGGTGGCCCAGTTGTCATCATTTGATTTTGAGGTGAAGTACTGCCCTGGTAAGTGTGTTAGAAATTCCGAAACCCTTAAATGGTGAGCACAATAAAAGTCAGAAGCAGTTGGGTTAAATAATAAAGTACAATGATTTATTTTAACAAAGCATGGATTAACCCCTGAGATCTTCGTTACAAACACGCCAGGTGTCTGTCACAGAGAGAGCTAATTCCCCATTCCGAACTCTCATCTTTTATACGTTTAATCATTAATACACACGGTGCCCACGAGGTGAACACGAGGTGATCAACCAAATGTGATTGGACAATACATGAAATAATTAACGTTGATTTGACAGATGCATATGACGCATGTCCCCTCCACGCTCAGCATCCTCGGGATGTAACGACAGACTGAGTGTCGCCGTAGTCCCTTCCAAGCAGAGATTTGGCGTCTCCAGCGAGGTCAGTTTAGGAACACCAGAGGAACATCAGATTAGGCCTCAGCTGAGGCCAGAGAACACACACACACACACACATCTGAGGCCTACTGAAGTCACGAGAATGGCTTCAGTGCCCTGATCAACACACGTATATGTAAAAGATCTTTAACACCTATCCCTAATGTCTTAAATGTATACTAAGAAAGCCTGTCATAATGTGCAACATGCAGTCTGCAGAAGGATAAAGCCGAGGTTCGGGCCCCCTTGAATCCAATAGAGGTTGAATCCCTTGAATCCAATGATGCTTATCAGAACATTCTGGTGATCACAGACATGTTCACACGTTATGCATAGGCCATCCCGACACGGGATCAAACGGCCCTCACCACTGTGAAAGTGCTCTGGTCCCATGTGACTTTTGGGTGCCCCATGTGGTTCCATTCTGATCAAGGTGCAAATTTCGAGTCTGCATTGATGAAAGAGCTGTGTACTTTGTATGGGACAGTCAAAAGTCGGATTACCCCATATCATCCCAGTGGAAATGGTAGAACAGAGAGGTTGAATCAGACTCTGTTAAACATGTTGCAGACCTTAGAGGAAGAAAAACAGAACCATTGGCCTGAATACCTCCCAGAGTTGCTTCTAGCCTATAACAATACTGTGCATGGCGCTACCAATTTCTCCCCTGCCTTCTTGATGTTTGGAAGACACTGTTATCTACCTGTCCACATTGCACTGGGTATAGATTCCCCTGTAGATAGGCTAGCTCACGGAGAGTGGGTACAGGTGCATAACGGAAAAATGTCGTATGCTTTTCAGCTAGCCAGACGGAGAGCAAGTGTGGCTGCCGCCCAGGGTAAGCATCATTACGATCGTAGAGCTGACGCTCTATGTCAGGTGTGGATTAGAGGGGAAGACAAGGTAGAGGCAAGTTGGGGGGGTTTTGGAACCCAGAAGTTTATGTGGTTATAGGCTTAGTGGGGGAGACGGGGGTGGTCTACCATTTAAAATCAGAGCAGGGTGGGAAAGAGAGGGTTTTACATTGGAATGCTTTGAAGCCATGCGTGTCAAGTCCAGAAGGTGCAACTGCAGAGGTAAGGGATGAAGTGATTGTTGGTGAACGCCCTGTACCAATATGTGGGTTGTATGTAAATGTTGCCCCAGAAGGAGGAAATGGACTGGGCATTCCCCGCCGATCAGTGTGGACAAACTTTGGACAACCTCCTGCCCGTTATAGAGAGTGACTCCTCCCTAATATGTGTACTTGCCAGGAACTGACAAGATTAAAGAATGGGGGGGGGGGGGGGGGGTATGAGGAGTGACAATGTTTTAATTAGTGTAATTCTGGTTATAATAATTGATGGAATTGTTACCTGGTGTGGACTGTTAGGAGGGGAGGAGTCTGGACGTTGTCCCTATAAATGGGGACAGAAGATAAATGGAGGGGGCGCACTTTTTAAGCAGTGGAAGCAGTGGAAGCAGTTTTGTCCGTGGTTTTTAACTGGAAAAACCACGACAAGAGCTATGACTAGGACACGTCGGTTTGACTGTGGAACGGCATTACAATTTCAAGCATTTTAAAGTAGGCTACGTTAGTCAAAATTCCAGCACAGGAACGAAGTACAAACAACGAAGTACAAGCTACCAAAGACTAGGGATATACACAAAGCAAACATAAACGCCAAACATGGGGAAAACCAAACTAGCGAAGGCTAAGAATGAAACAGAGAGGGGGTACAAGAAAAACAACATGAACAGATAAATCCAGGGCAAGGAGAAGCAAGGAACTTACATACAGGGACAATAGCATGAACAGACCATAGGCAAAACAGAGGAACGGCGAGGGACTCACATACAGGGAATGACCGACAAGGGAGTGAAACACCGGTGGGGTTATATACACAGTACTGGACGGTGAAACGAGACTCAGGTGTGTGTGTGTGCTAACGAGGAAGACGTGACAGACAGAGAGAGGAATGAATGGGAGCAGGGAGCTAGGCGGGACCAGGGAGGAGGGAGGGGCTAGACATGACACTAAGTAACGCGTTACTGACATCACTGGTGACATCGCCTGAGCGAGGAGTCAGTGGGTTATGCAGCTGGCTGAGACTGCCGGAGTGAGTTCTACCTGCGCTGTGTACCGCTTCACTGGGAGTAGGCGTTGCTTGCTCCCGGGCAAAGCGTGAGTATAGTTGCTGCGAGTTGAAAAGCCGTGATTAGAGATTTACTGCTTCCACAGCTCTTGTGGGCTGTGGTTTTGCGATCGAGTACTGCTCCCGTTCTCCTGTGTTTCAGCGCAACGTGACCGAAACGGTGACGCGAGACCAACTGGATTGGTGGTGGAGTCCTCGTCGCCTCCTCCCCTGGATTTTTATTATTTTATTATTTTAATCACGTATTGTGTTGTGTTGTGTGGACCGTCTCCTCCGGTGGTTGCCGGTAGACTCCGTGTGTGATTTGTGGTGCTGATTATATTTTAGTGCCAACATGTTTGTGTATTCTTTAGTTATTTTAGTTTGCTATGTGGGTCTTACTTTGGTGGGTTTTACTTTTGGTAGGTTGTCTGGCGGCATCTATTGTGAGGGCAGTTCCAGTGTGTTTCCTTTTATATTGTAATAAATATTTGAAATATATCCCTTAGTGGTTTGATTGCTCACCACCTGATCTGGGACCTGTGGGTGAAACGCAAACATTTTATTAAGAGTTCCTAGGGCTCTCTTCCTCCTAGGTGGCATAGTCGGGGTTAACGTAGTCCGTCCAGCTTGGACAGGTTACATACAACTTTATATAAAAGTGGGCACTAATTCCTCCGTAACTTCATCATCATCATCATCTTTATCCATGCTTGATACATGCTTTGACAAGGTAGAAATGTGGATGAAACAAAACTTCGTCCAGTTGAATAGCGCCAAAACCGAAGCCATCTTGATTGGCACCCCGCACCAGATTCAGTCATCGTCCATAACCAGCATTTCATTTCTTGGTCCTTTAAGTACATCAATTACAAATCTTGGAATAAGGTTTGATCCACAACTCACCTTTGAGGTCTATATTAAACATCTTTGCAAGACTTATTTTCTGCACCTTAGAAATATAGCCAAACTTCGTTCCACCCTCTCTCTGTCAGATGCTGAAAAACTGGTCCATGCATTTATCTCTTCTAGGCTGGATTACTGCAACGCACTCCTTATTGGGATTTCTAGCAATAATCTCCAGAGATTGCAGTATATCCAAAACAGCGCAGCTAGGGTACTGATGAGGGTACAAAAATATGAACATATTACACCTGTATTGTACTCACTTCACTGGCTTCCAATATCTGTCCGCGTTGAGTACAAGATCTCTCTACTCACACACCAGTGCCTTTATGGTAATGCCCTTCCATATTTGAAAGACTTACTCACTCCACTGGCTCCATCAAGGTCCCTCCGGTCTACAAACTCAAATCGCCTTTTTATCCCCAGATGTAAGCTTAGCACTATGGGTGATCAGGCTTTTTGTTCAGTGGCCCCTCGCCTATGGAATACTCTCCCTGATCATTTGAGACTACCGCAGACCATTGACTGCTTTAAAAGAGGACTCAAAACTTTTCTTTTTAGAAGAACCTATGATTCTAACTAACCCGCTAATCACTTTTTATTATATTTATACTGTAATAGTTTTTATGGTCATGTTTTAGGTTGTATCACTTTGAGATTTACCTAATGTAAAGTGCGTTATAAATAAAATGAATTATTATTATTATTATTATTATTAATAATAATTATTTATTTAATGTTTTTAAGTGTGACACACTAGACAGCTCATGATTGGTTTAAAACATTTTTGAATTGTTGAGCTAGACAAAGAAAAAAAATTAAATAATCATTTTGCCACATGAATTTGTTATATCAGGATTTCACAGTAAAACTAATAGGATGATTCAAACGAGGGATAACTTAGTATGTGTGTCACGGTGACAGCTCCGGACCCCTCCTTGTGGGTGTGTCGCTACGTTGTCTGCGTGCCGTGATGTCCATGTTTGTAATTCCGTGGGTGTGGGTCGTCTGTGAGCGTATTCGTTAATCTCACCTGTGCCTTGTCTCGTGATCACGAGGGCATGTGTTATTCACCTATTTAATGTGCGTTCGCGCAATGTCTTGTGCTCGTCTTTGTCTAAAGCTCGTGCCGTTGTAAGTGTTCTGCAGAGCCGGTGTTCTGAAAATCTGTGCTACCCCTCGAGCTGTCCTACCTTGGGCTACTGCGCATGCGCATGCTAAGATTACGTCACTCTCAGCGCACATGGCGCACACCCGTAGCGCAAAATTATAGACATATCTATCGATTCTTGCTACCATGTCAAAATGTAGTACCACAGCAGTAGCTGTACGTACGATCATGTTATAGACTATATTACCTTATCCGAACGTGCTTCTACCATTGATACTGTATGTACGATCATTTAATAGGCTATATTACCTTATATGAACGTGCTTCTGCCATTAATATTGTAGGTATGATCATATTATAGGCTATATTACCTTATCCGAACGTGCTTCTAGCATTGATACTGTATGTACGATCATTTAATAGGCTATATTACCTTATATGAACGTGCTTCTGCCATTAATATTGTAGGTATGATCATATTATAGGCTATATTACTTTATCCGAACGTGCTTCTAGCATTAATATTGTAGGTACGATCATTTTATAGGCTACATTACCTTATCCAAACATGCTTCTACCATTAATACTGTAGGTGCGATCATTTTATAGGCTACATTACCTTATCCAAACATGCTTCTACCATTAATACTGTAGGTACGATCATTTTATAGGCTACATTACCTTATCCAAACATGCTTCTACCATTAATACTGTAGGTACGATCATTTTATAGGCTACATTACCTTATCCAAACATGCTTCTACCATTAATACTGTAGGTACGATCATTTTATAGGCTACATTACCTTATCAGAACGTGCATCCAGCATTAATACTGTAGGTAGGTACGATCATATTATAGGCTATATTACCTTATCCGAACGTGCTTCTAGCATTAATACTGTACGTACGATCATTTAATAGGCTATCTTACCTTATTTGAACGTGCTTCTGCCATTAATATTGTAGGTATGATCATATTATAGGCTATATTACTTTATCCGAACGTGATTCTAGCATTAATACTGTAGGTACGATCATTTTATAGGCTATATTACCTTATCAGAACGTGTGTACAGCATTAATACTGTAGGTACGATCATTTTATAGGCCACATTACCTTATCAGAACGTGCATCCAGCATTAAAACAGTAGGTACGATCATTTTATAGGCTACACCTTATCAGAACGTTTGTACAGCATTAATACTGTAGGTAGGTATGATCATTTTATAGGCTATATTACCTTATCCGAACGTGCTTCTACCATTAATAAAATCACAAGTCATTACTGAAACAATGCACTGGAGCAAAACTAATTTTAATTATACATTATGATACAGTTATTGCAAATTATTCTAGAATAAAACTGTGAACATTAAAAATACTACAAAAATAACACTGCAGTCTTGCTCTCTCAGCGTTGGTCTGTTAAAATTTCTGTACTGCATCGGTAGTTGTACCATTTCTGTTATGTTCTTGTCGTCAGCATCACCTTCTAACATGGAGAAATGACAGTGCAAACGTCATGAACGTTACATGGTTATTTGCTTGTATTTAAGAAAATTGCTTCAGAAATATAAAATAGCCAAACTGAACAAATGTTAAGCGTTAAGAAGTGCTCGTTTTGAGATGAATCAACTAAAACCAGTTAGTTGAAGAATGACTAGACACTAGAATGAACAGATGGATAAAATAGAGTACGGCGAGGCTAAAACAGACATTTGAAACCTCCTCTTGTTGGAAACACTCGAGCAAATAGTAATATTTACGAGGTCTTTCCTAGGATAATCACAAAAATATTTAACAATTGTCGAAAAAACTCAATAAAATGCAAAAAGATTTACATTGCAATATGATTAAATACAATAAATGGGTAAAACTCACCGTTATTCCAAGACAAAAAACAGCTGGTAGCGCAAAATTCTCGGCTACGCTGACAGTGCATGCGCAGTAGCCCAAGGTAGGACAGCTCGAGGGGTAGCACAGATTTTCAGAACACCGGAGTGGCTAATCGGGAGATTCGGGAGGATTCCCGATGGGCCGGCTTATGTCAATCTCTAGTTTGGGCCGATTGGGAGGGGAAAATACTTTTGGGCCAGATTTGGGCATGAAACTCCCGGGCTGAAAAAGAGGCCCATTCTGACCCTGTCTACATTGAGACTCTTCAATTTCTTCGTGTGTAACTTCTCCGCACCCCCTTTCTGCCGCTTCTGTTGCTCCATGCGACCTCTCCTTTAACAACACTGAGGGACTCCACTTCTGAGTCCACTTGTCAGTCTATAACAGTAATCAATGTTAGTGAGTGCCTGGTCTCTGTCCACATCTGACACGTATTCACTCAAGTAACCAGGCTTCTTCCTAGTTCTTGTAGAATATCTCTTTCTTTTTACTTCAGGGTTAATCTCTTCTGGCTCATCCTGAGTACTCTTTGATATCAGGTCTGGTTTTGATGTGGTTCTGTCTGTCCTAGTTACTTCAAAATCATCATCATCTGTCTGGACTGTTTGAGTCTGCTGCTCTACAGTTTTCTTAGCCACAAACTTCAGCAATCTGTGTTTCTGTACTTTGTCACTCTCCGGGTAATAGACTAAGTAAGCCGGGCTATTCTTGTCATACCCTATGAAGATCCCCTTCGCGCATCTAGCGTCTAGTTTCTTTGTGTCATGCTTGTATGCATAACACACTGAACCAAATTTTTGCATTCTTGAAATGTCTGGTTTCTTTCCAGTCAGCATGAAGAAAGCTGTTTGTTTTGTGCGATTATTAAAGCACCTGTTCCTGACTACTGCTGCTGTCTGTACAGCATAGGGCCACAATGTCCTTGGTAAGCTACTCTCAATGAGCATACACCTGGCCATATCAAACAGTGTTCTCCAGTTATGCGCTGTACCGTTTTGGTGTGGTGAATATGGTGCAGACGTCTCATGTCTTATGCCATTTTTGTTCAGAAGGGTTTGGTATTCCTTTGACATAAACTCTGTACCATTGTCCGATCTGATGCATCTAATCTTTCCATAAGGGGCAGTGTCTGCAAAGAACTTCTCCGTAGCATACACTGTGTCACTTTTGTTTTGAGGAAATACACAAAAACTGCACTGGAAAAATGATCAGTGAATGAAAGCGCAAATCTGTAGCCCCCTCTAGAAGTAGAATCTATTGGTCCTGCAAGATCTGTGTGCACTAACTCCAACACATTTCTAGCTTGTGCATCAGGCTCTCTGTTTCTTGTCTGTACAAACTTCCCTTGGATGTATACCTCGCAGTCAGGTTGTTCAGTTTTACCCTTAATGGTCATGCCATCCACCACTTTTGGTAACTTTTGTATGTCCTCATAATTAGTGGCCTAGTATCTTGTGCCATGTGTGTAAGTCAAAACATCCATTACACTGGTCATCACCCTCATCAGCTGTGGGGAAGTAGTAAAGCTTATTCTGCACATTAATGTGGAAAACAGTACCGTCCTTGTGTGTCAGAATGTCTCTCCCTTCCTTGGAGATCACTGTTGCTCCACTTGCTGTAGCAGCCCTCACAGAAAAGATATCCTGTGGATACGATGGAATAAACAATGCATTTCTGCGCATCGCTGGACGGCGACATCCCTTACCATCGATCAGGAACACCTCGGCGTTTCCTCTGCGCTTGGCCACGTCCTTGCACTTGGTGCCATCTGCTAGCTCCATGCAGTGTGTCTCCGCCATGAAGGTCTCATCAAAGGTTTTGAACTTGGTCACATCTGTGATATGTGAGGTCGCCCCAGCATCTACCATCAGTCCTTTTAGCTTGACTCCTCGTCCTGGTCTGATGTTCACATCTCTGTCCTTGGTTAGGAACGCGTAGGATTTGCTATCAGTGTCCTCTTCTGAAACTTGTCTCACATTGTCCTGTCTCTGTCTTCTTCTGCAATTTGCATCTCTATGTGTGGTGCTTTTGCAATAACTGCACCACTGCTTGCATTGACAATTTCTGGCTTAATGCCCTTTAAGTCCACATTTGAAGCATATTATTTTTGCCTCATTTTTACCTGTATTTCTCATCGTTGAAATGGGATAAGACTTTGTTTGTATTTTCATTACATTGTCCTCACTTGATGGTGCACACATTTTCACTGTGTCTTCAAAGCAACGTAACTTCGTTTTAAAATCTACAAACGGTATTGTATCGTCTCTTTGGGTCACATGAATTGCAAACGGCTTAAATGACCCTGGTAGGCCTTTTAGCACCTTTGCTATGAGTAGGTCGTCACTCATCATCTCACTGGCACATCTCAGTGCTGTTATAATAGTCTCCGCTCGGATCACATATTCTGTAACACTCTCGTTGCTTAATTTCTGTAGGTTGGTCAGTTCGGTGTAAAGACTTATTATACGTGGCTTTCCTTTACCTGCGTAATATGTTCGTAGTATTGTCAGTGCCTTTCGCCCATCGTCGGCTGCCTCTCTCATGACCAAACTCAGGCTCTTATCATTATGCTAAAGCACCACCAACTCTGCCCTTTATCAACGAAAGTGCCCTTTTGAAACTTCGGTTAAAAAAAAAATATTATTAACATTTTACTGTGGTCGGTTTAAAATATTCTTTTGAAAACCTGAGCGATTAAAAACAATGCCCTGAAATGAGCCACCACCTCGCACACACCCGACCTCTCTCTTCCTTTAACACGGTCACAGATAGAATTCTTCTCCCGTGCCCCACCAGCCAGGTCACATAGCTACACATCAAGTCAAATCGTACCGTTTGCCCTCTAAGCCCAACGTGAAATCATTTTCTTGTGCTGTAAAATGTCTCATACAGCTACTAAGCATTTTAGCCGACTGGTCACCTGATAAACTAGTCACTCTAGCCCAAATCAATGATAGATAACGTGAGGACGACCACATACAAATAATTTAGGTAGAGTTTGCAAATTTGTGTGTTAAGCTGAACGTTTTGTTAGGCAACATAAATTAACACATTCGTTTGTGAAAGAAGAAACGGGAAGTTCCCCATTACCTGTGAAAAATGCCCATCTGCATTCATGTAATGAAAACACTCAGTAGCCTATAACTCCTTCTCGTACTTTTTGGTCTTTTTACTGTCTTAATTGTAGGCCTATATTGATTTACTAATTGCAAAATGTATGCAACAAGGCCTGCAGACAGTGGAGGGTAAACAGAAGTTAACTGAAGGACTTAACAATGACTGTGTGTAGTGTGACTTTTTTCCATTGAAAACTCACGTTTAGAGAATGTTAAAAATAAAAGTCAAATTTCATTCAACATGTGCTTGTAATTTTTTTTTTTATGAAGTTTGCTAAAAAGTGCCCCCCCTCCCCCCGAGCACTTGCCCCCCAAAATGTCTGTGCACGCCACTGTACGCAATAACAACTTCCGAAAAAAGTTAGACAAACACAACGGCACCGGTATTTATTGAATCAAAAATGGATACCCACACATCATCCTTCAAAATAAAAGAACTTCAGAGTGTACATATTAACAAATATTAACAGTATAACTGTGGTACACTTTTGGTGGCGGAACAAAACTCTCAGTTGGGCTGTGACGTTCGTGGGTCGACAAAGGATGAGACATGGAATCCTCCTTATAATGGACGTCACTTTTATTCCACTTAACATATAGCGCGTAAAGCGCACAAAGAACAGGCAACAATTACACAGAAACGTGTAAACTTTAGACACCGACGAGCACAGGACACTGCGCAAGCGCACATTAAATAGACAAACCACATCAGCCCCATGTGATGACGAGACGAGCCACAGGTGAGACAGATTATCACAGGACTAAACCACAACCACGTAGATCCACTGACATAGACGAATAGACGCGGACGACGTAAACACACGCCCAAAAGGGAGGGGCCAGGGTCCTCAACGTGACAGACTCCCCCACCAAGGGCACTACCCGTCCTGGGGTGCCCTGAACCCACGTCGATGGGCGGATCCGACGCGCTCAGTCCTGCGTCTGGGAGGTGACCACACACGTCGATGGGCGGATCCGACGTGCTCAGTCCTGCGTCTGGGAGGTGACCGCCCTCGGCGAAGGAGTCTGCCACGAACCGCCTAGAACACCCTCCCTGGAAAGACGGGGGAAAAAAGTTAGACAAACACAACGGCACGGTTACAAACACACAAACAGGTACACTTACACAAATAGGCACAAACGGGAAAAGGGGGTTTGGAAGACATACGGGCAGACTTACAAACACTGGGACAGACAAACACGAAACAGGCGCCAAGCTACGCGCCAGGAGAAGGGCAATCAGAGGAGAAAGATCGAGAACTGCCGGTGCTGTGGAGGGCGGTCCTCCTCCTGCCCTCGCCGCGAACCCTCCACCGGGTGCAGCGCAGCTGGCGAACGCGCCTGGTGCAGCGCGGCTGGCGGACGCGGCTGGCGGATGCATCTGGTGCAGCACGGCTGGCAGTCAATCCAGAGTCCGTTGTTGGTCTCCATCGGCCGCTCCTCCTCTGCCTGGCTCCATTTCATGGACTCAACCGGGCTCTCACCCCGGGAGAAGTCCATGGCACTGGCGTCGGATGGTCCGGCGGACGTGTCACTATACCGCTTCCTCCCTCCCCTCGCGGTCCCCGCGGATAGCTCAGAGGGGGGAAGGCTCTCCTCTTCCTCCTCTGTGTAGGAGCCCTCCTCATCCTCCTCACCGTAGTCAACGGCGGGCGCGGAGCACTCCGACGGAGGGTAGTCATCGTCTTCTTCCTCTCCCCCACCGTAGTCCACGGTGGGCGCGGAGTACACCGACGGAGGGTAGTCCTCGTTCTCCTCTTCCTCCTCCCCACCGTCTTCTATGGTGGGAGAGGGGCACACGGGCGGAGGGAGGTAATCCTCTTCCTCCTCCTCCTCGGAATCCCCCTCTCCGAACTCGCTCTCAGGGGTTGACGCGGTGGCACCGATCAAGCAGGCGCCTACCCTCAGAGGCGAGACGGCGCGGGAAGGAGAAGGGTGTAGCTCCCTCCATATGCGCACCACGCCCTCGCGGAGCATCTCCGCCAGCTCGGGGTTACTGTTCTCGCATCCCCGTGCAGTAGCCAGCTGGTATGCACATACTGGGTCCACCTCTAGCTGCTCCAGTGTCGGCGTGGCTTCTCTGCGCGATGGAGGGGGAGAAGCGCGGTGACGCCGCTTGCTGGGGCGCTGTCCCTTTTTCGGCCGGGTGGTGTAGCCTGGCATATTCTTGGTGTCTCAATCGGCTCGTCGTTCTGTGACGTTCATGGGTCGACGAAGGACGAGTCACGGAATCCTCCTTATGACGGACGTCACTTTTATTCCACTTAACATATAGCGCGTAAAGCGCACGAAGAACAGGCAACAATCACTCAGAAACGTGTAAACTTTAGACAACGACGAGCACAGGACACTGCGCAAGCGCACAATAAATAGACAAACCACATCAGCCCCATGTGATGATGAGACGAGCCACAGGGGGGACAGATTATCACAGGACTAAACCACAACCACGTAGATCCACTGACGTAGACGAATAGAAGCGGATGACGTAAACACATGCCCAAAAGGGAGGGGCCATAACTTTCACGATTTATCCAAAAGTTGCATTCCAAATGTATTTTCTGAAATCACAATCGATGTGTTTAATGTCTGATAATTATGCAGGGTTATAGACGGTCGTTGCGGTTGCATTTTTGCGGTTTACAGGGCGACAGCTATTGCAACGTAATTTCTCTATCTCTAATAATGGAATATATGTGGGTTTTATATTGTATTATACAAAAATCTGAAAAAGCTTCTGTGTCAGAGCTAAGACACAAAAATTGTTACCGGAGCAGAGCTCAGAGCGGTCGTTTTCTGTCCCCCCTGCCCCCCCCCAAATTACTTAATCTAAAGTCTTAATCTGTCTGCTGGGTTCATTTTAAAAGCAGTAATCTAGGGGTGTAACTAAGGATTTTCATAGTCGAATCTGATTAGTCAGGTTTTCCCTTTAGTCGACTAATAGTCGAATCGGGTTTATTTTTATTTTTTTTTATTTAGAGCACCTTAAATGGGATCCCGTTGTCATTCAGGACTTTTTTCCTCTTCAAAGTAAAAACCTAAAACACTCAGATAAATGAATAAACACGGTTGGTTGGCTTTATTCCACTTTTATTTATTTACTTTTGTCACGTTGTGGGGGGGTCCCCCTACCGGTCGCCCCCGGTTACAGCGGCAGCGGTCCTGTTTTTGGTCACGTGATGTTCGTTGCTCAGGTGGGCGGGACCCGTGATCCGTCTCACCTGAGGGTCGTTTGTTCGTCTATATACGTCTTGTCTTTGTACCAGTTGACTGCTGGTTATTATTTCCTTCATTTGGAACAATGCACGGGTTTTTGGTTTGCACACTTTCTATTAAACCATCCTCTTTCCCTGAGACTTGGCGTGATCGCTTCCTTTTTGAGTTGCTCACCCTGCCCGTCACAACTTTTTTATAAAACGTTAGAGAACATTAACCGTCAGTGCACATTGCGCATATCGAACTGTCAGACAGGCACTGTGCAAAATGTCAAAAATATTTTAAATAAAATATGCCTGCCTGAAAATATAAAAAAATTGTCACACAACAGCAAAAAATATAAGGAAAGGTTCAAGTAACGGGGTTTAAAAGCAAACAACAACAAAAAATGTTTATAGGACTACTTGTCGAAACGACAAACGGCTAAACTGTTTTTTTTTTTTTTTTTTGCCTTACCCGTTTTAAATGGTATGCCATGTTGGTTGTTGTCGTGCGAAATGAAAGACGTTGATGACATAACTTGCACTTTACTTTGTTTGATTCATCTTTATCTTTTTCAAAATACTTTTGAAGTTTTTTAGTAGCCATTTTAATCTTGGCAGATGCTGATACTGTAGCGTGTTCATCTCCGCTCATTTGGACTGTGCAACTGCAGGGTGTGATTTATTAATGTGTAGTAAGGAAGATGCCTATTGTTAATGCGCAAACATCATTTTTAAATATTTATTAACAGAAATTAGGATGATTTTATTTGATAAAAGGCTATATATAATGAAAACAAAGACATTTCATGTAACAACTAGTGCGTAGCTGCATCCTTGGGCACCCCCATGCAGTTAGAATGGTACATTCGACTATGACGTTCATAGTCAACTAGGGGGTATAGTCGACTATAGTCGAATCAGCGACTATTGCGGTCACCCCTAATAATAATAATTAGGGGTGGGGCATAGATTAATTTTAATCTAGATTAATCTCACTGAAATCTTGAAATTAATCTTTAATCTAGATTAATCTAGATTAATCTATATTAAAATGGCTCATATGCGTGCTACCCAAGTAATGACTAAAAGTTTTAACCAAGTATGTCTCGCTGCAGCCTGCAGGAAGGCGGAGTTGGACATCCAACCCCGCCCACATCCAACTCCACCCTCTAATGCGCTGTCGTGCGCCAACCCACTACTTCTTCATTCGAGAATAACTGTGTGGTACTTGAAAATATGCATAATAACTCACAAGTGTTCAAGAGACACGTCGTTGCGCTTAATTTACACATACCTCGTTTACTTTGTGTATCGTTCCACGTATGTTATTCATTATTTTTATTTATTGGGTGGCGAACGTAAAATGTTGACGGGGGGATGTAAAATGGACACAAATTAAGTATTATATCGCGATAGATCGATCGCCGGTGGTTGGCGCCAGAGCGAACTAGTAACTCATTGAATCATAGATGTAGATCAGAGGTAAATAAACTAGATTTTTTTCGGCGTGAGAAATCAGATGTGTGGCGTGAGAGCGTGTGAAGACGGTCAAATGCGTGTGTTGGCAACTCTGCTACTATAAGTACACAATTAAAATGGTAATGTTTACTGTTTACTGATAATGTTGGTGATAGAGAAGGGGGTATGTTGGTAATGTTGGTAATGGAGAAGGGGTGTAATCAGGGCTTAATTTGAACCGGATCCTGCCGGAACAGGATCTGAGAACTCTTTCATTTTGAAGGGTGCATTCCAGGAACTGTCTGCCTCGATCCGGTAACTTTCAAGCCTACTAATTATAAGTTATGAAGAAATCTGTCTGCGTTGAACCAATTAATTGAACAAATAATTCTATAAAAGACATTTTTAAACACAAGATCCACATTCCTAAATCACATAAGAGCTCTCCTTTTTAGCGAAGCCTTTCCGTGTCTCCCCTATAAAGCTAGTTATACTTTTGTGAGTGACCATAGCGCGCGACTCCGCACCACCTCGCGCGCGTCACATTCTTTGCAGTGTCCTCCTGAAACGATATGTGGTAGTATAAAGAAACACCCCTCAAACACAGGGGAAGGAACATTTACCTGACCAATTTTAATGTTGTATTGTGTTTCAGATTTGAAAAGTGCTGGAATTTAGGCTAAAGTACTTGAAAATGCACTTAAAATGCACTTCTGCACTTAAAACACTTATAAAACACACGTAAATAGTTCTGGAAGTTCTGTTTACTGGGAGCAAAAACAGTCAGAGTTTCGAACGTAACATGGGCGTGGCTTCAGTCTTGAGAAGAGGGTGGAGTTGGATGTGGGCGGGGTTGGATGTCCAACTACGCCTTCCTGCAGGCTGCAGCGAGAGGCTTCTCGTTTTAACGGTTAAAAAGAAATATTTATAGCAACGAGTCTAGCGCTAGGACCATGCAGAAAACGACCGCTCCGAGCTCCGCTCCGGTAACACTTTACGTTCCTAAAAATGAATTTTCCATGAAGCAAACCTGGCGACTTTGTGGTTGTATCCATCTAAACACACGTACGATTTGTAATTCACAGGTTTGAAAACTCGTTCTCGCCCCTACTGTGCAATTTGGTTAGGAATACAGCTGAGCTAAACTATCAAGTTGAAAGTCATCATAGTTTGCTTACCCATTTTGACCCAGTTCCCAACCCAACTTTAAGAATAGATTAACGGCGATAATTTTTATATCGCCCGATAAGAGTATCAAATTAACGAACGCCGTTAACGCCTTTAACGGCCCACCACTAATAATAATAATAATATTTTTTACTTATAAAGCGCCTTTCAGAATACCCAAGGAATTATGGGGTCAGGTAGGAGTTACTACTCAAAAAAGACCACAGCAAGTACAAATGTTTAATGAAAAATACTTTTTTGTTGAAAAGCCAGTCAGCATTCCAGGTACCAGAAGCATAATAGAATCCCTTGTAGCACTGAACATCTGGTCACTGTACTGGAGTGAGTTGTTCCAGTTGTCCTGGAGTGAGTTGTGATTGAGAGAGTTTTGTTAATAAATGTTCATCATCTGAAAGTTGAACAGTTGAAGCAGGTTACTCAGGGCTGTAAATGCAAATCTGTTACACCCCATTGCTCTCTCTCTCTCTTTCTCAATTTGACTTGTTCTTCCTGAAGCTGCTGTATGTTAATAAGATTTATTTGCATAATGCTGCATATGGGGGTTTCACTTCTTCATTTATGATTAGTTTTTGCACAAGACAAGTGACAAAAGTGATAAGACATTTAGGAGATTGTGTCAAAATTAAGTTGCTTTTTGTGGAACATTACTGGATTCACTGACATCAGTTCATCATGCTTTTCACCTCCAGGTCAATTGCATTAATGTCAGTTAAAGTTCCCACTTTTACACCTTAAAATGAAGTTTAATTGTAAATGCTGGTAATATTGAGTCCCTAAGTGTGGAGATGCAGGTGTAGTCAGTACAGTTCAGAAGCAGTCCTTTTCTCTCTGTTCTGTAATGGGGATTTCCATCACTGGCTGTGTGGAATAACACATGAGTGACAGCACTACAGTTGTGTGGTGAATACGGGGACACTTTAGGAGAAGGGACTTCCTGATGTGGGGATGCTTTAGGAGAAGGGACTTCCTCATGTAGAGACGGTTTAGGAGGAGGGACTTCCTTATGTTGGGATGCTTTGGGAGGAGGTACTTCGTGTCTGCTGTTGTACTGGAGTGTGTGCTGCATGTAGATCAGCTTGATTGCTGTGTATATGGTTCTTGTGGTCCTGGAATATGATTATTATGTCTCTCAGTACTGAACCTGAATGTGTCCATTGGGAAAATTCCTAGCAATTCTACATCACCTGCCATGTTCCAGAAATTCAGCTAAAAGGATTTTGAAACTCCTCAGTGCACTTCCAGTGCCATATCGTTACAGTAAAGGGGCTCCTGACGCCCCTTGAAGGCACAGCTCACCCCAGGCTTATGGTCCAGCAGAGCCCGGGTGCCTAAAGAGAGCCTTGACCCCTGACCCTTGGGACGCTTTAGCAGTCAAGTCCAGATGATCTATGATAATCCGCTACAGCAGATCTGGGGCAGCTTCAGATGCAGCTGTGACCAACGGCAGCAGGTCGGGTCCCAACATTTAACACAAAATCTCTCCTGTGCTGGTGCTACAGTGACCAATCAAACCAGTCAGCAGCCTCCTCCTAACCCCAGCCCAAGAATGGCGGAGGAACACGCCTGCACTCCCAGCAGGTTTCTGGTACGTGGAAGGTCCCTGCCTGGGACCCCCCAAAAATTCCAGGGGGTTGTTCCTGAGTCTGGAAGGCTGGGCATCCTGGGATCCTTCGTCTGGACCCTGAGGTTGGAGTCCAGGACAGGAGAGCAATGATACTCTCTGCCTCCCCTTATAGCGGTTGGTCTATCTGTCATGGTACAGCACCCCATTCCCACCCCACCACACAACACGGTGCACCTTAATGAATGTGACCATTCAAATTTCACCAAGTTAGACTCTTGCAGATTGTTTTATTAGACAAATCCAATCTGTGGTCAGACAATAAACAGGTGAAGGAGAAAACCAACATCAAACTATATTTTAACAGGAATGATATGACAGTAATATGGAAGTATAAATCAAAACCAGGTAGAGAAATGGCCAGGCAAACAAATCCAAAAATACAGACAAAAGAGTAACGATCCACAAAACAGTTAACAGAATGATCAGGAGAAGAAAATGCACAAACTGAGAGAGGCAAAGAAGTGAAGTACAGGAGAGACAGTATATAGGTGTGTAGTAATGGAATGGAAATGGGTCCTAGAGCTTGGTCAGGCATTCTGGGAGATGTAGTTGTGCAGCTTCTCCCCAGATGAGGAAGTAGCAGAGGGCGTGACAGGATGAATGTGCCCTGGACCTGAAGGTGAACTACTGTGATCTTTGAGGATGAGGAGCTTCTTCTGTAGGACAACATTTGAAATGTAACATTCAATCAATGCTTTAAAGCTGAGCTGTAATTATTTTGTAGTGACTTACTAACAATTAAGACTTCCAAAAGGAGCCTTATCGTAACGCAGCGTGCGCTGCCGAGCGAGGGGACGGACATGCTGAGAAGAGCGAGATTTATTACAGGGCATTCTATAAACAAGGTCGTAGTCATAGGCCGGGGTCATAACGGGAGAGCCATCCAGGTTAGACAGGTACAGGGGCAGGATAACAGATAGACACTAAACAGGGCAGGGTAACACTGAACATAGAGGAAAACAACAGAGAATGCAAATTACCACGAAGGCAGAACAAAGATCCACGAAATACCGAACTACAATAGAATAATAATAATAATAAACATTTTATTTAAAAGCGCCTTTCAAGCCACCCAAGGTCACTGTACATAAAGCAAAAATATAAAACCATACAAAAAATTAAAGTAGAAGAAATAAACATCAGCAAAAATAAGTCATGGTACAGAAGCTCAAGTAGGATATGCTAATTGAAATAGGTGAGTCTTAAGGCCAATTTTGAACATGGACAACGACACACAGGCACGGAGCTCTGGTGGAAGGCCATTCCACAGCTTGGGACCGTAGAGTACGAACTGGAGAGTAAGCATGGAGTAAACTACTTAAATAGGGAGGAGCAGTGCCATGTATGGATTTATATACCAGTATCAACAACTTATACTGTATTCGATTCTGCACAGGAAGCCAGTGTAGGTGTTTCAATATAGGTGTAATATGAGCCCAAGATTTTGAGTGCGTCAAGACTCTCGCAGCTGAATTTTGCACAGCTTGCAAGCGATTCAGTACTCGAGCTGGGAGACCATACAAAATAGCATTGCAATAATGGATTCTGGATGTTACAAATGAGCGAATAACTTTTTCAGCAGCTGTAGTAGAGAGGAAAGGGCGAATCTTCGCAATGCCCCTTAGATGGAAAAAAGCAGTCTTGCATAGATGTTTAATATGAGGTTCAAAAGACATGGCAGAGTCGAAAATAACACCCAAGTTTCTGATCTGACTTGATAGTGAGACAGAAAGATTCAGGACAGAGAAGACAGCACCAGCAATTTTTTTCATAATTGCTTGTGTAGATATTAACATAACCTCAGACTTGCTCATGTTCAGGCTAAGGAAATTCTCCTTCATCCATACCTGAACATCAGTCAAGCAGTCGCTCAAAATAGATGGCGAGGGATTAAGAGTTGGTTTGGTACATAAATAAATCGGAACATCATCAGCATAGCAGTGAAATTGCAATCCATGCCTCCTAATGATATCGCCAAGGGGAAGTAAATACAGTATAAACAGCAAGGGGCCAAGGACCGAACGCTGCGGGACACCACTGGTCACAGTACATGGCTGGGAGCTAAAGCCTCCCATAGACACAAACTGTTGTCTGTCAGCAAGATAGGACTGAAACCAAGCAAGAGCAGTCCCAGTGATGCCAACCAAATTGCTGAGACAGGACAAAAGCCAACCATGATGGACAGTGTCAAATGCAGCCATTAGATCTAACAGAATAAGCATGTTCATCAGCCCTTGGTCAGCAGACAGCAAGAGATCATTGACAACTCTTAGCAACGCAGTCTCAGTACTGTGATTCTTCCTAAAGCCTAACTGAAATACTTCAAACAGGTAATTAGATTCAACATGCTCACATAGTTGGGCAGCTACAGATCTTTTCAATAACTTAGCAAGGAAAGGATGATTAGAGATTGGTCGGAAGTTTGCCAGATCCTCAGGATTTAAACCATTCTTTTTCAGAACAGGTGTTATGGCAGCTAGCTTCAAGGGGGTGGGCACAAACCCAGAGATAAGCGAAGCATTAATAATCTGAGTGATGAAAGGACAAACCAAATGGGAACAATCTTTAACCCATTGGGTTGGTGCTGGATCTAGTTTGCATGTGGTAGTCCTAGAGGTCATAATGAGCTTTAGAACAAAGTTTTCATGCACAGGGGTGAAGGAAGATAGACATTCACCATCATACACAGTGGACACTACATACGTTGAAGTGTAATTAGGAGGAAACTGTCGATAGATGTTCTCAATCTTCTGATTAAAAAATGCCATAAACCGAGAACAGAGTACATCAGAAGGGACAAGTGGAGAACGATTAATGGGATGCAATAACTTATTAACAGTTAAGAACAGGGCTCTGGGGTTATTATTTGTACCTAAAATAAGATTTGAATAATACAGAGTTTTCGCTTTCTGCAACTCCTCCTTGTAACCTAAAACATGATCCTTATAGGCAAGAGCATGCACAGTTAGGCCAGTTTTTTTACAACGACGCTCCAGCTGTCGTCCAGAAGCTTTAATTTTCCGCAACTCAGGTGTAAACCAAGGAGCAGTATGGGAAAAGATAACAGAACGAATTTTAATAGGGGCTAACTGATTTAAAATAGACAAGAATGTGTTGTTATAATGAGCTACAAGATGAACAGGATCAGCAGATTGAGGCATGGAAACTTGACTAAGGAGATCCAAAACAGCTGAGTCATTGATATTTTTGATATTTCTGAACGTAAGCTGGCGTGGCCCATGCAGCCCTCGCTTGTAACAAGGTACATTTAAATTAAATAAAATGCATTTGTGTAACGCGTTACTGTAGTCGGACTACTTTTTTCAGTAACGTAGTCTAACGCAACTACTATTTAAAAACTAGTAGTCAGATTAAAGTTACTTATCTAAAACATCGTGCGTTACTATTTCTGCATTTCGGGGGAACGTAGGTTATATTTATTCATTCTTATTTTTTGGCTACACGTTTCTTACACGGTTACGTCATCTCTGCTCTGCGGCACCAAAGTCAGATGGAAGGAGAGGTTCGCCTTTAGCAGCTGGAAATACAGGCATTATTTTGATTTTATTTCGGCTAAGGAAGACAACATTAAGGTCCGTTGTACACTCTGTCCTGGCGACAGAGTGCTGTCTACTTTCAAAAACACAATGTCAAACCTGAAAAAAAAACGGGGCTTGGCGGCGAACGTAAATTGTTACCGGGCGGGTGTAAAATGGACTAAATTCAGTATTATATCGCGATCGATCGATCGCCGGTGGTTGGAGCCAGATCGAACTAGTAACTCATTGAATCATAGATGTGGATCAGAGGTAAATAAACTAGGTTTTCGGCGTGAGATATCGGAAGTGGCGTGTAAGCGTGTGAAGACAGTCAAATGCGTGTGTCTCAATGCGTGAGAGTTGGCAACCCTGTAAGTGGGCGGAGTTGAACAGAAAGACTGTCTTATTTATTTATTTTAAAAACATGTAAGCCTATTTCAAGAAAAAGTTTACAAATGCCAGTGTCATTTTTGATGTTCCGGTTAAAATACATGTCAATAAAGTGAGTATTGGCAGAACTGGTAGTCATTTTCATGTTATAGGGGTGGGGGATCAGCCTCTGCTGAAAGTAACTAAAAGTAATCTAACTTAGTTACTTTTAAAAGCAAGTAGTCAGTAACTTAACTGAGTTACTTTTTAAAGAAGTAGTCAGTAGTCGGATTACTGTTTCAAAATTACAGTTAGACGCTTCAAACACAAGGTGGACCGTAGGAGAAGTGAGGCGCCCTCCAATCAAGTCAGAAACAAGGTGTGGGTGTCTACCGAGGATGGGCACTTGGGCAAAAGAGGCAAGCTTTGAGACTGTTATGCAGGTCCTTACATCATAGTTCAACGCCTCAACCCCGTGACCTACAAGATCTGCTTGCCGGCGGACCGTCGTTTGTCCAGGGCGTTCCGCGGCTCTGCCCTAAAGCCATTCCTGGAGGGCCCCTTGGACGACGTGGAGGTCAGACAGCTGCAGGCCCCGCTTCCCCCCTGCAGCTGGACTGGGTGGGCTACGGTCCAGAAGAGCGCTCCTGGGTGCTGGCCTCATGAGTACTGGACCCCACCCTTATCGCCTCCTTCCACTGGAAACATCCAGACCGTCCTGCTCCGCATCGGCCATGGAGACCGCGTGGTGGTCGTCGGGAGGGGTCCCGGGGGGCGGGGGGTTGGGGGGATCTGTCACGGTGAGGAGGCCAAGCCGCTGCCAGAGGGCACATGCACCCACACACACACACACCCACACTGCACACTCCTTCTAGCACTAAACCACTCCCTAGGTCCCAATCACCGCACTACTAACACCTTATCACGTGTTTTACCTTCAAGACCAAAGGTCACGCTGTCCAGTGCTGCACATTCATCCGAGAGAGCTGCTCATCACTGGACCTGCTCTATGTCACTTGTGTGCTGAGGACCTGCTAAGCTGGTTTCCTTGTTAATGCTTGAGCCCTTTGTTGGTTGCTTTGGTTCACTTGTCACTTATGGATAATAAAGGACACAACGTACAACCTCTGCCTCCAGCTGCCTCTATCGCATTACAGCTAGACCTCGAGTGGCTACTTCTCCTCCACACTATGCTAAGATAGAGAGAGACAATCAGCACCCGAACACAGTTCCAATTCTTCCAAATTATTCATTAGATCTGAGTCATATGACCAAAGCCCTTACGGCAATCCTTCAGCAGACAAAACTTGAGCCTCCTGGATTCACCGGAGGAGGTGATGTTCAGCCGGAAGAATGGCTGCAGCTAGTGAACATTTACAAATCCTCTATTGATTTGAGTGACGATCAGTTGCTGCTTGAACTTCCGAGATTCCTTGCCAAAAGACTCTAGTGTAACGAATGTCAGAGACAGGTGATGCAAACACAAGTTACTGAATATTTAATGAAAAGAAGAAAGCAAGACACTAGAATTAAACACCAAATACAGATAGGGACGGTACTGCACAATGAAGTGATAACGCTAAGGAGCGGGACTGCACAACATCTAGGAAGAGATAATACGCATGGGAACATTACTACAACACATAATACAAAAACACAAAAGAGTGAAGCATAAAACAACAAGCGGAGCAGCGTTGGATGGGAGAGAGAGAGAGAGAGACTAAAAATAACAGAATTAGGCTATAGATGAACAACTAAACCAGACAACCAAAAATGTAACTAGAATCAGACATGGCAAAAAAGGAAACTAACAACCGACCCGGAAGGCAGAGCCAGAGGGACTAAAATACACTGAGGCAGGGAAACTAAACAAGACACAGGTGGGAACACTGAGGAGAGGGGCGTGACAGACAGAAGGAAAACCAAGGGAACAGGGAAGCTAGGTGGGACAAGGGAGGAGGGCAGAGCTGGATGTGACACCTAAGAAATGGTTCAGTGTCCTTAGGAAACACATTGTTTAATGGGACCAGTTCTGCAACTTATTCAAGAAGATTTGTCCTCCTGCTGACCTTCTAGAACGCATCCTGCGGAATATATTGGACCATTTCCAGTTGCATAACGAGCAACTTTCGTGGCTCATATGCTCGGTGAGTTTGACAAACTAAGATGTCCGCCACCTGAACACGAGCAGATTATGATTAACTGCAGACAAGCCCATGAAAAATTCAGAGTTGCACTTTACAATTCAGAGTCGCAACCATTTCCTCGGTGGTCGATCTGCTGATTCGAGCTCATGAATTTCTCTCTGTTCTCGGATCATGCTATACAGACCAACCCACAGTGTGGGAGAAAGGTAAACCCAGCAGAGATAAATTCTGCTTTAACTGCTCTTTGCCTGGCTTTATGTCTCATCCCTGCCCAAACTACAGTACTACATCAGACGCATTGTCCTATTCCAATCATGATTCAACAGATGGGGTTGCTCGAAGGCAAGAGGAAGGTGACTCCGACCGTCCTGGTCATGGGGTTGCTATGCATGGTGCTTATGTGAGAGCAAGTAGGCCTCCTGGTAAACAGCCGGAAAACTTCAGAGGAGGGAGGACATTTCACACAGGCAATCCTCTCTCCAGAATTTAAGTCTGCCTCTCTCAATCCTTGATTCACCACCAAGCTTGCCGGTTCTTGGTCATGTGGAAGACATTTCTTCTACAGCATCCTGGAACACACCATTCAGAGTGAAAGTCAACTTTAATGCTAAGGCTCTGGATACTACTCTAGACACAGGGGCTTCACTGTCAGCGGTAAAAGCAAACCTTATACAGCAATCACATAATAAGACTCGAGCCTGATCGGCCTCGCCAATTCAACTTGCAGATGGCACATTCTGCAATCTCATTGGCATCACATGGCTGACAATAGGCTTCATGGGCAAACATTTCTATCATCGTTTCATCATCCTCCCAGTCTTCTCCGCCCCTTTGATATTGGGCATGGATTTTATGCTGTGAACCTCCGTTAGCGTACATACCCCGTCCAGAACTGTTGTTTTGGATGATTCACCCAGGTACTCTGACTGCTCTGAAGTCAAGGATTTTGTGGAGGATGACCTTGAAGTGGAAAATTTAATGAACATGGATGCCTCACCAGTAGCTCTACGTGAAAAAATTTAGAGTGCCTGATTGGAAGCAGATGACAAAGTCAAACTACAGAATCTCATGGAGAGCTTTAGCCATATGTTTGACAGCCATCTTGGGCAAACATCACTGACAGCTATTGATACAACTGATGAAAAACCAGTTAACCTACCCCCATATATCATTCCTCCCCGGCTAAGAAACTTGAGGGATATAATTGAGGGACTAGTCAAAACAATGCTGCAAGATGGAATTATAGACCCAGCTTCTAGTCCTTGGGCAGCACCTTTGGTTATTGTAAATCGCCCAGGTTCAGAACCCAGATTTTGTGTAGATTCCAGGGGCCTTAACCAACTAACAGTTAAGGATTCTTATCCACTCCCTAGAGTGGATGAATCTCTGGATTTCCTTGCTAGGTGGAGGTTTATCACCACTCTAGACCTTGCCCGAGGCTACTGGCAAGTTTCTATGGAAAAGGAGTCAAGACCCAAGACAGTGTTCATCTCGCATTGTGGCCTATTCCAGTTCCGGGTCCTCCCATTCGGCTTGCGAAACGCCCCCGCAACATTCCAAAGGCTCATGAACAACATTCTTGCTGGACTCACATACAAGAGCTGTGTTGTTTACCTGGATGATTTTGTCATCGCTTCACCAAGGTTTGAACATCTGGAGGATTTGCGGGAGGTTCTTGCTAGACTAGACTCTGCAGGTCTCTGAAATTGAAGAAGTGTCAGTTTTGCCTAAAAGAACTCACTTTCCTTGGGTACCGTGTTACCCCTTCAGGTTTTTTTCTGGACCTGGAAAAAATGAAGGTGGTGGTTGACTTCAAAACTACAAGCACAGTGAGGCAATTGAGGCAGTTCCTGGGGCTTACAAGCTACTATCATCGCTTCATCCAGGACTATGCATGGCACATTGAGCCTCTGTTTGCTCTCACAAGACATGATTCTCCATTCCTCTGGGACAGGAAGTGCGATGCGGCTATTAACTTCCTAAAAAAGCTGCTTAACTTCTGCACCCATTTTGAGGTTCCCTGATTTTGGCAATCCTTTTTTCATCCACACGGATGCGTCTGATGCAAGCCATGCCCTCCACAAAGCTGAAAAACCATACTCCACCACAGAAAAGGAGTGTTAAGCTGTTATTTGGGCACTACAATATTTTAGGCCACATGTTGAAGGTCTGCATGTGACCATCTTCACTGACTACAGCAGCCTAAGCATGTGTGCTACACCCCATGAAGCAGCTGAAACTCTTTGCTCCTTTGTCCCTAAGAGGTATGCTAATTAAGTACTATTATGATCACCCAACAGCTGGCCACTTAGGGACAACAAAGACCTTAGCCCGGCTTCGTCTCAGATTCTTCTGGCCCAAGATGCTTGCGAATATCAATAGGTATGTTGCTAAATAGTATCCATGAAACCACAGCACTGAAACCGCTTTAATCAGGGTAGTGAATGATTTACTAATATCGTCCGATAATGGGCTCATCTCGTTCCTTATACTGTTAGATCTTAGTGCAGCTTTTGATACTGAATATTTTGTTAGATAGACTAGAAAACACGGTAGGTATTAAAGGAGTTGCACTCTCCTGGTTTAGATCTTATTTGACCGACTGCTTCCAATGTGTAAGTGTTAATAATAAAACATCTAAATCTGTGTCGGTTAAATATGGTGTCCTACAAGGGACAGTCCTAGGACCACTTCTATTTACACTGTACATGTTACCCTCAGGCGAGATTATGCATAAGCATGACATCAGTTTCCACTCCTACGCAGATGACACTCAACTATATTTATCGGCAAAACCCGATGATTTAGGTGTAAACAGTAAAATCGAGAAGTATGTAGAAGAGATAAAACATTGGATGGCGTGTAACTTTCTAGTACTGAATACGGATAAAACAGAGGTAATAATAGTTGGGTCTAGGGCAGCGAAAGACAAGATACGTAATGTAGCATTGAATCTTCATTCTTTTACTATAACCCCCAGCGCAGAGGTAAAGACCTTGGGCGTCACAATAGACCCAGATCTCTCGTTCGATACACACATTAATAATATAACTAGGGTGACATTCTTTCACTTAGGCAACATTGCTAAAATTAGAAACATACTAGTGATGTGGAAAAATCTATCCATGCATTCATATCCTCTCATCTAGATTATTGCAACAGTCTTCTAGCTGGATGTTCTGGTAAATCAATAAACAAACTCCAACTGGTTCTGAATGCAGCAGCGCAAAAAAAGTTTGATCATATTAGTACCGTATTATCGTCATTACACTGGCTGCCAATTAGATTCCGTATTGACTATAAAATACTTTTTATTAACATATAAAACACTGCATGGCTTAGCTCCAGAGTATCTTAGTGAACTTATTGAACATTACAACCCAGCACGTTCAGTTCGTTCGCAGGATGCAGGGTTATTAACTATTCCTAGGATCAAAAAGGTGGGAAGAGCAGGTGGAAGAGCCTTTTCTTTTAAAGCTCCACAACTGTGGAATAATCTTACTGCCTTTATTCGGGACTCAGACACAGCCTCAATGTTTAAAACTCGACTAAAGACTTATCTGTTTAGTTTGTCCTTTGAATAATCTGTTACATATTTACCACATCACATATCTTTCTTCTCCGAGGTTCACCTGGGGAGTAACACTGCAGTTGGAGCCTACAATACCAATATCATTGCTCTGACACAGAATGAAAACCTGGCGTTCATCACAAGACATTTACATTGACAATATCAACACCCAGAATATTCATTCTAGTTACCTTATACTTAGTCTGATTGTGTGATTTGTGTGTGACTTGTGTATTCGTCTGTATAATTTGATTTTGTGTAATTTGTGTGTTAACGGGCCGCCCAATAGAGGATGGGTTCTCTTTTGAGTCTTGGTCCTCCCGAGGTTTCTTCCTATTCCCCACCATCACAGGGAGTTTTTCCTTGCCACTGTTGCCTTTGACTTGCTCATTAGGGATTTGGACCCATATGATTGTTAACCTTGTAAATCCTGTAATGATTGTAAAGGTGCTTTGTGACAACATGTGTTTTGAAAAGTGCTATACAAATAAATTTGATTTGATTTGCTTCCTGCATGGTTTGTCAACTTTCAAAACCCTCTTTCTGTCCGATTGACTGGTGTGTACATTTGTTTTCTTTTTCACTTCACTTTGGTATATTCACCACCATATTATTGTGTTGCTGCTCCTCTTGTGGCCCAGACCTCAGTATACATGTATGTTGGGGGGTTTAACAACGAGAATGTGAGGAGATTAAGAGGCAAGGCTGCGCTATCCAGCACTAAAGGTTGGATTATTTCTGTTAATTATGTATATACACCAGGGCTGGACTGGTAATCTGGCGTACCGGGCATTTGCCTGGTGGGCCGACAGTCCTCGGGGGCCGATGGATTTTTTTCTTCCCTTTTTTTCTAAGAGACCGGCCCACAATTTAGAGGGCGTGGCCCATTGGCCCATCTTCAATATAGGCAGGGGACTGAACCAATCAGTATATAGGACAAAAGCAGCCCCACCCTTTCTCTGCGTGGTCCGCTGTAACTTCCGCTATGTTCAGTGTTGAGCAGGAGACGCAGCATGGAGCAACAGAAGCAGCTGAAAGGGGGAGCGGAGAAGTTACGCACGAAGAAATTTAAGAGTCTCAATGTAGATGCTACAAAATGTGTAAAAATCACATACATGTTCGCTGCTGTGGCCTCTGCATCCTATGTAGGTGAAGACAGCAGCAGCAGCAGACAGGGAGAGCAGCAGCCAGAGATGCAGGCTTGTGAAAGAGAAACTGAGGGACAGACTGAGCGGGAAAGTATAGTATGTAAGCAGGTAGTAACTAGGGATGCACCGTGTTAACATATATGTTCAGAATTACGGATTTTCTTTCCGGGTGTATCTTGCGTTGTATATGTGTACTTCGTGAGCCACCATAGGTTCAGTGTTATGTGTGCACGAGAGCGTGCTTGTGCATGAGAGCGGGATGCGCCGTCAGTCACATGTAGAAATGCGAGGCTCTATGTGAGAATGAATGCACGTGTGATAAGAGAAAATAAATGAGAGTTGTTCAAGAGAAGTCTGTTTATTTGGAACCACGCAAAGTATAAACCGCTGGAGAAGACCACCTTAACAGGTTATGGGCCAAGGGATTTCGTGTAAGCAGACAAATTTCGGAAGAAGTTTTACCAACTAGCGTGAATAGGCTAGAAATGTTCGGCTAATCCACACATTAACAAGATGGCTAACAGAGCGTCCCAAAGCGTGTCATCGCCGATGAGCATCTCAAGACAACTCATTTTCAATGGAAAGGAAGATAAGTATGACATTTGGGAAATAAGATTCCTTAGTCATTTGCATTCATTAAAATTAAAAGATACTATCCTACATGAACCTACCGCAGATGAAGATGCAGCTAGTTTAGCAGAAGATCTGAGGAAGAATGAGGATTGCTAAGCTGAATTAGTAAAATGCATAGATGATAAGACAGGGTTGCCAACTTTTGACGTTCGCTTGGAGTGAGATTGAGCACGGGGGGGGGTGGCGGCGAACGAAAGTTGTTGAGCGGGGGGGGGGGGGGGGGGGCGAACGTAAAATGGACACAGATTCAGTGTTATATCGCCGGTGGATGGCGCCAGAGCTAGCGAACTAGTAACGTATTGAATCATATATGTGGATCTGAGGTAAATAAACTGGATTTTTTTTTTTCGGCATGAGATATCGGAAGTGTGGCGTGAGAGCGTGTGAAAACGGTCAAATGCGTGTGTTTCACGCTCAATGCGTGAGAGTTGGCAACCCTGGATAAGAGCCTTTCTCTGATCCGTCACGATGCCCCCGATAATGGTAGGAAAGCTTTAAAAATATTAAAAGAGCATTACTCGGAGAGAAGCAAGCCGCGAATAATTAGCTTGTATGCTACTTTATCGAGGCTCCGCATAGGTGACAACGAAACAGTCACCGATTAACTTATAAAAGCAGAGGACGCCATTTCAGCTTTAAGAGACGCGGGAGAAATTATGAGTGAGGGACTGTGCATAGCCATGATCCTAGGAGGACTCCCCGATTCTTTCAAACCGCTTATAATTCATGTCACGCAAAATGAAGACAGTGTAACCTTCACAGATTTCAAGAGAAGGCTGAGGAACTATGAAGAGGCCTAAAGAAGGAGCACGTCTGACACCACGGACAATGTGATGAAGACGATGGCACGACAAGGCCAATCTTCTTCCAAAAGTCCAGGTAACATCAGAAAGGAAATAACAGCGAGCGTCATATGTTACAGGTGTGGAAGAAAAGGACACAAAGCAAATGGGTGCAAAGCAAAAGTGTGGTGTAATCACTGCAAGAGGGACAATCATACAGAGTCCATGTGCAGACGAAAAGGGCAGGACAATGCCAGAAAAGTATTAGATGAAGAGGACGACAACCTTGACCACATCTTTAAAACAAAGCATCGTAAAAATGAGAGAAAAGACACCTCACAACGGGAACCCCCAAGCAAGGTAGAGATGAAGGGTATCATGGTGGATGGTGGCGCAACATCACACATTATTAACGACATAAAGAAGTTCATCAGTTTTGACAGCTCATTCAAGCCCAATAACCATTCGATCGAGTTAGCTTATGGAACAAAATGCAGTGGGATAGCCCAGCGAAGAGGAACAGCCTTGATCTACCTACAAGATAGTGAAGGGAAGCAACACAAAGTACAGTTGCGAGATGCCCTATATATGCCGGCTTACCCCTCAAACATCTTCTCAGTCGCCAGAGCTGCAAACAGAGGAGCAACAGTCACATTCCAAAAGGGAAACAGCTACATGGTCACGAAAGATGGTAACCTGTATTACTTGACCACATTTGATAAAAATGTAGACCATTGTAAAGCATGTTATGATGTACAAACATGGCATGAAATATTTGGTCATTGCAATCATGAAGATGTACAAAAATTGCAAAGTGTAGTAAAAGGCATGGAAATAAGGGGCGGGACTGCAGGATCAAAACAGGTGTGTGAAGTCTGCATTAAGGGAAAATTCGTGCAGACAAGAAATTGGGAACCTGACATTAGAGCTAAAAGGCCATTAGAATTGGTTCATACTGACCTAACAGGACCAATGCAAACACCAAGTATTAAAGGATTTAAATATGCCCAATCATTTACTGATGATTATTCTGGTACAATGATGGTGTATTTTCTGAAATCAAAATGTGACACCGTATAAGCTACGGAGCGTTTTCTGGCTGATATAGCACCTTATCAGGAAATTAAGAGTATTCTATCTGATAATGGTACGGAATTTACCAGTAAGGAGTTCAGAAATTTAATGGTCAAAAATAAGATCAGGCACGAGACATCCGCGCCTTACTCCCCTCACCAAAATGGCACAGCGGAGCGAGGGTGGAGAACACTAAATGATGAGTAGATGCCTACTTATTGGAAGTGGTTTGCCAAATTACTTATGGAATTATGCTATGCAAACTGCAGCATATGTAAGAAACAGGTGTTACAGTAGGAGAACTAAGAAAACACCATACGAAATGTTCACGGGAAAAGTACCAAATGTTTCAAAGCTGCAAAAGTTTGGAACTGTATGTTTCCCATATAAACAAGAGAAAGGAAAATTTGAGGCCCGTTGTGAACAGGGAATTTTCATTGGCTATGATAAAAATAGCCCAGCCTACCTGGTTTACTACCCTGAAACGGAAAAGGTGCAAAAACACAGGTTAATGAAGTTCTCAAACAAAGCAGATAGAGAGAAGGGAACTCGGACATCAGAGTCACACACAGAGGTTGACTATAGTCTGCTGATACCAGCAGGGGTACCAGAGGTTGCAACTGCTGACCACAATGTCAATGATGAAAATGTTGTAAGTGAAAATGTAACTGATATGGAATGTAATGGTACTGAATCGTTACCTGAACAAACTGTTAATGAAACCATTACCAAAAGGTACCCATCTAGGAACAGGAGAAAACCTGCTCACTTCCAGGAATTTGAAATGGAGGACTCTGAGGAAACTTTGAACTTTTGCATTGACTCCTGTTACAGAGCGGTGTGTGATACCCCCCAGTCATATCAGGATGCCATTACGTCCACAAACTCCAAACAATGGAAAAATGAAATGGAGGAAGAAATAAAGTCACTTGAGGTCAACGAGACATACACCTTCACAGCATTACCCCCTGGCAAATGTGCAGTGGGGGAAAGATGGGTTTATACTGTGAAAGAAGATGTTGATGGTACTGAAAAGTACAAGGCTAGGTATGTAGCTAAAGGATACAGTCAAAAACAAGGGATTGATTATGATGAGACATTCTCACCGACTGCTGATATGTCCAGTGTAAGAGTCATTGTGCAGAAAACTTAATTTTGCACCAGATGGATGTAAAAACAGCGTATTTACACGCACCAATTGATTGCGAATTATACGTAGAGCAGCCGGAAGGGTTTGTGAAAGAACGTACTTCAGGTGAAACACTTGTATGCAAACTTAACAAGTCACTTTACGGTCTTAAGTAATCAGGCAGAAACTGGAACGCATTACTAAACGCTTGTCTATGCGACAAGGGTTTCGAACAAAATCCTGCAGATCACTGTGTCTATTAAAAAGAGAACCATGATGAAAAAGTGATCTTGCTGATCTGGGTTGATGACCTCATTATAGCGGCTAGCAATGAGACCATATTGCAAAATGTAAAGAACATGCTCACAGAGAGGTTTGAAATGAAAGATCTGGGTAAATTAAAACATTTCTTAGGCATAGATTTTACCCAAACAGAAGGACGGGTCAAAATGTCACAAAAGAGATATGCCAACAAAATTCTGGAGAGATTTGGAATGCAGGAGTGTAGAGCTAGAGAAACTCCATGCGAACCCAAACTTGAATTCTCAGAAAATTCTGAAAAGATGCAAAATCCAAAAGAATACAGGGAAGCAGTTTGCTTTACTTATCCACATGCACCAGACGAGTTATGTAGTCAGCAAATTATCTAGAAATTTTGCAGAACCTACTGAAGAACATAGGAAAGCTGTAAGACATGTTCTTAGGTATCTTAAAGGTACAATCGATCAAGAATTGACTTTCAGGAAAGATGACAAAAATAGTCTAAGGCTAAGAGTGTTTACGGATGCTGACTGGGCCTCAGATGCTTCTGACAGATGCAGTACCACAGGTTTTTGTGTAAATCTAAGTGAAGGAAGTGACTTAATTTCATGGAAAACGAGAAAACAACAAACAGTACCTCTGTCCACTTGTGAGGCAGAATATATGTCTCTAGCGACTGCGATGCAGGAGTGCCTCTATTTAGAGCAATTCCTAGAAAATCTGGACAACTACAAATATGATCAGACCAAAATCTATGAAGACAATCAGGGCACTATAGCAATTGCTAAAAACCCAGTACATCGACAAAGATGTAAACATATTGATATTAAATATCACTTGATTAGGGAAATTGTGAGCAGTGGTAGAGTGATCTTAGAGTACTGCCCCACAGAACTAATGATGGCAGATTTGATGACCAAACCAGCGACTAAACGAATACTGAGCAAGTTTAATAGAGATTTATTTGGAGCTTAAAGGTGATCAGTGCACAAAGCACAGTGTTTCTTTTGTTGTTTGTTTACATTAAGGTGAAGATAAGACCTTATTTTTGTTTATATCCATTTCCAGGAAAAACCCCAGCAAGTAAAATTTGAGTGGGGGTGTTAACATATATGTTCAGAATTACGGATTTTCTTTCCGGGTGTATCTTGCGTTGTATATGTGTACTTCGTGAGCCACCATAGGTTCAGTGTTACGTGTGCACGAGAGCGAGCGTGTGCATGAGAGCGGGATGCGCCTTCAGTCACATGTAGAAATGCGAGGCTTTATGTGAGAATGAATGCACGTGTGAAGTATAAACCGCTGGAGAAGACCACCTTAACACACCAATTCACATTTTTCACTTCCGATACCGATTCAGATATCTGAGGCTTAGTATCGGCCGATACTGATCCGATACCGATCTGATAGAGTAAAACAGTGATGAATCGACTTAAAAAAAATGTTTTAACACAGACATACTGAATTACAAGTTTATTGAAAACTCTGCACCAGTATAGCACACTTAAACACAAATAAAAACATGTAAAAATAACACAACTTGCATTTGTTCAGTCAGTGCAATTATGAATATAACATTGAATGTAAAATAAATAATGCCAAAGAACCTGAAACTGACAAAAACAATAAGTTCACAACTTTAGTCAAACATGAAAAAAATAAACTGCAAGAAACCTTTGAAATGGTTCAAGAATTCTAAATATCATTTTAAATAAATAAGTAGATGAAATAAGAGAAACGGCAATACCTATGCGGCTATTTTGCTAGCGCAGACATCACGCAGAGCACAAAGCATGTAACGGCCAGAAATATGTGTACTGTCTCTTTAAGGGAGCGAGTTGAGTACGCGTATGGAATATTGTTTTTTTTAGCTTTCTGCCATAGACTGACTCAGACCACTGCTCTTTATTTTATCTTTATTTTATTTCTGTAAGTAACGCATTCAATGAGCTTTGGACAACTCACCAGTTCATGTATGAACAGTCAAGTAGTGCTGGAGCCCAGGTTTATTTTGGTCAACCAGCAAATAAACGGACCAAGTGGAATACCACCAGCGCGAGAATGACTACTACATACTGGATACTGCATACTGGACTCAGTATACACTGGATACTGCATACTGGTCCTCGTAGTAGTATGCAGTACAGTTTCCAGTATGCAACAAAAGCAAAGCATACTACGGGGTCACGTGATCGTAGCGTTGCATGATGGGATGCAGTACACCACGAAGATAGCTCTGTTTGCGTACTGGAATATTTTGCGGAAGTAGTAGGTCATCCGGGTATGTTTCGCGTACTGGAAAATTTCATTTTGGTCACATACTGCATACGGCATACTGATTTGGGGCTCGATCAGTACGCCAGTAGTATGTAGTAGGCTATTTCGAACACAGCCAGTGATTCACCTCTCCTCTGTGTGCTTCGTGTTTCACTCGCCTGTTAACTGTCCAAGTTCACTTCTATCCAGGACAGAGTGGATATTTAAGGTTGAACTAACTCCAAAAAGCGTTACAAGCATAGAATTAGACTGAATATATCTGTTTTTATGGATCGGTCACATTGTCACCGATACCCGATCTAGAATGTTTTCCAATATCGGGACCGATACAGATATTAATATCAGAATAGGTGCATCCCTAGTAGTAACGTTAGGATAACACAGGGACTTTATTACATGAGTATGATGAGCAATGTCGATTGATTAGTATCAATATTAATTGGTATTTGCATACGTTTTTGTTACGTTTGTTTAATTGTGAGTGTGTTGTGTTTCCTCTCCTGCAGAGTGTCATTGTGCTGTATCACATCCTCCCCCTCAGCACCTGCAGTAGGTCCCAGCTGCAGCAGTGCAGTCTCTGTGCAGTCTGACTGAGGGAGGTTTTTGTACGGATCTCCAACACTGTGTGAACAGGTTTGTACTACTGATATAATGGAAACTCTGACAGTAATAATCTCCTGCATCTTCAGTCTGGACTCCACTGATGGTCAGAGTGAAGTCAGATCCAGATCCACTACCACTGAAACGAGTTGGAGTTCCTGACTGTAAACTAGTAGCATAGTAGATCAGGAGTTTAGGAGCTGCTCCAGGTTTCTGCAGGTACCAGGCTAAACTATGACCCCAGCTGCTGTCATGATACACTGCAGGGTTGGTTCTACAGTTGATGGTGACTGTGTTTCCTGAAGCAGCAGATTTCACTGAATCCTGAGTCACTGTTACCTGACCTCTGGATCCTGGGAAAGATATGAATATATAAAACACAGAATATTTAACATTTACCTGTGCAGATACTTTTATTTAGTAACAATTAACACTGGGAATAGAGCATTTTAATAAGAGTAGTAGACCTGTGTGACATGGACAGGGCACCACAGAGGTACAGCAGTGTGTTACCTTGAGTCCAGAGGACCAGTGTGCAGATGAAGATGGGGATCAGAGTCATGGTTGCTGTGGGTGAAGTTGATGGTGCAGGCAGCTCTCAGTCATGAAGTGTTAAACTCACAGGACTATAAACACTCCCAGAGCACTGAAGCATGTGCTGCCCATGCAAAGTGGCGTCTTTGTATGCAAAATAAAATAACGTCTTCCAATATATTTCATACTGATTTATTTAATATATATAATGTATTTATTTAGTATGTCTTCAGCCTACGTACGTATGTTGAAGCCACAGCATGCTTTGAATGTTTGAACACCTAAAAGTCAAAACATTACCTAATAACTCTTTGAGGACTTGGTAACACTAACACTAACATTATTTAATGTTTATAATAAAATAATTAAATACTTTAAATAGTGTTTATTTATTTTAAAAATACCCAAATATTGCTGTTCAAATTCCGATGATAGAAGCAAATTAAAGAGTTTAGAGTTTATTGCAATGTAAAAATCTTAGATGTCTTGAACCCCACTAAATGTGCTGAGGCAGGGAAGTAAAATACACTGTGTGTGTGTGTGTGTGTGTGTGTGTGTGTGTGTGTGTGTGTGTGTGTGTGTGTGTGTGTGTGTGTGTGTGTGTGTGTGTGTGCAGAGCCGGAGTGGCTAATCGGGAGATTCGGGAGGATTCCCGATGGGCCGGCTCATGTAAATCTCTAGTTTGGGCCGTGGGAGGGAAAAATAATTTTGGGCTGGATTTGGACATGAATATCCCAGGCTGAAAAATTGGCCCACTCTGGCTCTGTGTGTGTGTGTGTGTGTGTGTGTGTGTGTGTGTGTGTGTGTGTGTGTGTGTGTGTGTGTGTGTGTGTGTGTGTAAAGCTTCATTGCCGCTACTGGCCTCTACAGTGAAGATCCTTCTTCCTTTGGCGTGTATCTATGGTGTGTTCTTTTACTCTTGTTACATGAGCACCCCATTGTGGCTAAATCATCTTGTAGTTGACTGAGCTTCATGGAACAACGTAGACAGCTCTTTGTGTTGTCTTTACATTGATTAAGAATTTATTCACTATTGATAAAAATCATCATAATAAAGCTCATGCAGGCTGTGCATTAAGTAACGCCTCATGTTATCTCCTCCATGCCGCATTGATGCAGTAATTCATACAAAAGGAGCTACCACCAAGTATTTTACTGTACATACCATTCAGAAGGCCAACATTTGTGAATTAAAAAGATTTTTTTTCAGTTGGTCTTATATAATATTCAAATTTTCTGTGATAATGATTTTGGGTTTTCATTGGCTGTAAGCCATAATTATCAACATTAACCACGGACGTAATTTGGGGGGGGGAGGGGGGGGACATGTCCCCCCCACTTTTTCAAAAGCCGGGTTTGGTTCCCCCCAGTTTTTACGATTAAAACCAAATATTTAAATAGCGACGAATCCATGCCCCCCCCACTTTTGAAATTAAAATTACGTCCATGACATTAACAGAAATCAACACTTGAAATAGATCACTGTGTTTGTCATGAATCTATATAATATATGCGTTTCACTTTTTGTACTGAATTACTGAAATAAATAATTTTTGATGATGTTCTAATTTATTGAGATACACCTGTATATTCAGCCTCTTCATCCCACAAAAGCATGTATGTTGTCTGAAAACCCATCTCAACATACTTCACTGTAATTATGACTGTCAGCACAGAACACATGTTAATAGGCTTGATTCTATTATTTTATAAAATCTCATTTACTGCATGTTACAAATCCCACTGGATAAAACAGTTGAAGGTCTGGAACTGATTTCTGCAACTGGAGAATTTAATGTGAACAATGTGTTACGGAAGTTGGGCTGGATATTGTTGTGTGTGTGTGTGTGTGTGTGTGTGTGTGTGTGTGTGTGTGTTCTTTCTCTCTTTGTCTTTTTCCTCCTATTCCCTTCCCTGAATCCAGGTGGAGCTGTGCTCAGGTGTGGCTGCTGTGGGCGGAGTCAGTCCCCCAGAGAAGGATAAAGGTGAAGTGATCCAGAAAGTGGGAGAGGGAAAACGGCGGGAATGGGTTGCCCGGAATGTGGGCCTTTAAACTTGTGTGTGTTTGTTGGCAGTGTTGGGGAACTGTGTAACCTGTGTGTGTACACTAGCTGGTTGAGACAGTGTTCTTTTGCTAGATGCCTTTTACAACTTGGCTTGTATATGTCCATTTGTAAACATGTTGGGTTCCTTTTTGTTATCTTTTATGTGGACTGTAAACACCTATGGCTGGAAGGGGGTAAGCGCCAGTTTTGTTCTGATTTTCTCCTGGTTTTGGCTTAGTTAGGGAGCTAGGCTGGATTTCTGTCTTTTTGTTGATTATTTGTTTTGATAGGTAAAGTTAGTGTTTGGGTTGGAGTTAGTGTTGGGTTCTGTTTGTTGTGTTGGCCTTGCTTATCCCCTGGAGAAATGGCCTGTTTTTTCTTTTGTTGGTTTGGTGCAAGTCATGACAAATACACATGAATGAATCCATGCGGGATCTCTGTGGTTTTCATTTATTAGCCAAACACCCACCTCCACCTCATCGCCTAGACTGACTGGTAACAAATGGGGGCTCGTCCTTGCGTCTAGAGTTTTTTTTGTTTGTTTGTTTGTCTTTTTTTTGGTGGGGGGGTGTTTGGTGGTGTTTTGTTTGGAGGTGTATTCTCCTTTTCGGGTGGGTATGGAGTTTCATTTGGATAGGTTTGTGTTGTCTCCCTCTGTGGAAAGTTTGGTCCAGTGTAGAAAGGCTGATTTGCTGATTGTAGCCGAGTTCTATAACGTGCCTGTCTTGCGCTCTGCTAAGAAGGCGGAGATTAGAGATGTTTTGCTTGCTAAACTGCATGATGATGGTAGGTTGCCAGTGGACGACCAGGATTCGCGGTCCCCTGTAAGAGCACAGCCTGCTGTGTTGGCTGGGGTGGAGGGTGCCCTTGCTGCAAAGGATGAAATAGGAGTCTTTTCACCGGCGGAGGCCAGTGAACAGACACCCAGAACGTCTCCGTGCACAGCTCCTGTCACTACTCCCCTTGGGCCAAGTTCTCTGGCGGAGTTGGACCTGAACATGGCTATAAGGCTGAAGGAGTTGGACCTTGCAATCAAGCAGCAGGAGCACGAAACGCAGTTGCTGCGTGTGCGTGCTCTGGAGTTAGAAGCGAGTAGAGCGTCCTCCCACAGGCAACCAGTCACACGTTCTTCAGAGTTTGATATCAGCAAGCACATCTCTGTGGTACCACCGTTTAGGGAATCTGAGGTAGATTCCTACTTCACTGCCTTTGAATGGGTTGCTGCTACTCTACACTGGCCAAAAGATATGTGGTCATTGTCACTTCAATGTAAGTTGGTAGGTAAGGCGCAGGAAGTGTGTTCCTCTAAGTTTGCAGCAAAGTCTTGACTACGACCAGGTTAAGGCTGCCATGCTCAGGGCTTACGAATTAGTGCCTGAGGCCTACAGACAGTGATTTCGATTCCACTCAAAATCGGTGGATCAAACATTTGTTGAGTTCACTAGGAAGAAAACTGCCCTGCTTGAAAAGTGGTGCTCCGCCTCTAAAGTAACCACTTTTTCACAATTGAAGGATCTTCTTTTACTTGAAGACTTTAAGAACGCTTTGCCTGAGACTGTGGTGGTACATTTAAATGAGCAAAGGGTGGTGACTCTTTCTGAAGCTGCTGTGTTAACAGATGATTGTGTTAACCCATAAAACTGTTTTCTCTTCTGTGAATACCACCAGGTCTACATTACCTGGGAATAGTGCACAGCAGAATAGAAACAGACTAAGTGAAGGGGTTTGGTTTAAGGCTTCTCCTATGAATGAAAAGCCCTTAAACAGAGACAGAGACAAGACTGCTGGGGAGTCTCCTTTGCATCCTTCTGAGACTCGGGTATGTTTCTATTGCAAGCGGAATGGAACCTTATCCTGCCCAGAGGATGAAATGAACCTACACCTCCAGAAATCATACAGCGACAGTAGGAGAGAGGAAGATCTGCCCCCCTGTAGAGAGTTTATACCTCCAGAACCCTCCACTCAGTTCAACATCAAAGAACCTACCCTGGCAGAAGTCAGGGAAACAGTGAGAATGGCTAGGGCCAGTGCAGCTCCAGGACCGAGCGGTGTGCCATATAAAGTATACAAACATTGCCCCAGACTCCTCGTAAGGCTGTGGAGACTCATCAAGGTAGTATGGCGGAGGGGAAGAGTTGCTAAGCAGTGGCGGTATGCTGAAGGTGTCTGGATACCTAAGGAGGAGAATGCAAGTAACATCTCACAGTTCCGCACCATCTCCCTGCTCAGTGTTGAAGGCAAGATCTTCTTCAAGGTTCTGGCAAACCGGCTGACTGAGTACCTCCTTAAGAATTCTTACATTGACACATCAGTGCAGAAGGGAGGAGTCCCAGGCATGCCAGGTTGTTTAGAACACACAGGAGTGGTCACACAGCTGATACTGGAGGCAAGGGAAAACCGAGGGGACCTGGCAGTCATTTGGCTCGACCTGGCCAATACCTATGGATCCATCCCGCACAAGCTAGTGTCAACAGCTCTGACAGCTCACCACATATCAGAGAAGATCAACAAACTCATATGGGACTATTACAGCAGTTTTAGTTTGAGATTCACCTCTGGGTCAGTAACATCAGCATGGCATCGACTTGAGAAAGGGATCATTACAGGTTGTACCATATCAGTCGTGCTGTTTGCACTAGCAATGAATATGATGGTCAAAGCAGCTGAAGTGGAATGTAGGGGCCCCCTGTCCAAATCAGGCATGCGCCAGCCTCCGATTAGAGCCTTCATGGATGATCTCACAGTCACAGCAACAACGGTGACAGGATGCCGCTGGCTTCTGCAGGGTCTGGAAAGGATTATCACATGGGCAAGAATGATGTTTAAGCCTGCAAAATCCAGGTCTCTGGTCCTGAGGAAAGGTAAAGTGGTGGAGAAGTATCGCTTCTACTTGGATGGAGTCCTTATTCCATCAGTGACAGAGAAACCCATCAAAAGTCTAGGGAAGATCTACGACAGCACTCTAAAAGACAAGGTAGCAGTCCAGTCCACACATGCGGAGTTGAAGAGATGGCTATCAGCAGTAGATAAATCAGGTCTTCCAGGGAGGTTCAAGGCATGGATATACCAACATGGTATCCTGCCAAGACTGCTGTGGCCACTGTTGGTGTATGAGGTTCCCACAACCATGGTAGAGGGCTTTGAGCGCAACATCAGCCAGTACCTGAGAAGGTGGCTAGGTCTGCCAAAGAGCCTAAGCAGCATCGCTCTGTATGGGAACTCCAACAAGCTGCAACTTCCTTTTTCTGGCCTGGTAGAGGAGTTTAAGGTCACAAGAGCCAGGGAGGTGATGCTTTATAGAGACTCTGCTGACAACAGAGTGTCTTCAGCAGGTATCACAGTCAGGACCGGAAGGAAGTGGAAGGCACAGGAGGCAGTAGAACAGGCTGAAGCAAGATTGAGGCATGGCATCTTGGTTGGCACAGTGGCAGTTGGTCGGGCTGGGCTAGGTAGCTTCACACGACCATGCTACGGAAAAGCCCAGGGGAAAGAAAGACGCCAGATGATCCAATCAGAGATCCGAGCAGGGGTGGAGGAGGAACGCCGCAGCAGGATGGTGGGCATGCGCCAGCAAGGAGCTTGGACAAACTGGGAGAATGCATCTGCACGGAAGATCACCTGGACAGAGCTTTGGAAGCTAGAGCCTGCACGACTCAAGTTTTTGATCCAGTCAGTGTACGATGTCCTTCCAAGTCCAACCAATCTCCATTGCTGGGGATTAGCAGAAAAACCATTGTGTTCACTTTGCCATGGTCGAGGCTCCCTGGAACACATCCTAAGCTGCTGCCCAAAAGCTCTGGGAGAAGGGAGGTACACCTGGCGTCATGACCAGGTGCTCAAGGCAGTATCAGATACCATCTGCACCAGAATTCAGCAAACAAAATGCCAGCTCCCAGGAAGGCATAACATCACCTTCATCAGGGCAGGAGAAAAACCCCAAGTGGCACACAAGGCCCCAACTGGGCTACTAGCCTCAGCTAATGACTGGCAATTAAAAGTGGACCTTGGGAAGCAGCTGAAATTCCCAGAGCAGATTGCAAGAACACGACTTAGGCCCGACTTGGTACTAACATCGGAGTCCTCTAAGCAAGTAGTGCTGCTGGAGCTTACAGTCCCCTGGGAGGAAAGGATGGAGGAGGCTCATGAACGAAAGAAGGCAAAATACCTGGAGCTGGTAGAGATGTGCAGAGAAAGTGGCTGGCGGGCCCGCTGTGAGCCGATAGAGGTGGGCTGCAGGGGTTTTATAGGACAATCTGTGCACCGGGCATTCAAGCTCCTTGGCATTAGAGGGTTGGCTGAGAGAAGAGCCACAAAAAACATCAGTGAGGCAGCAGAAAAAGCCTCCAGGTGGCTGTGGATCAAGAGGGGAGAAGAATGGAGTAGCATGCTGCTTGGACACAAACCGGGGACTGATCACCCCCGGTTGGGTCGCCCAGGTGAGGGTGTCTGATGATTTAAGACCCGAAACACCGAATGATCCTGGGTTCATCACTGACGATGTGTCCAAGCTGCACCGGCAAGGTGTTTCAATTACTAAATTACTATTGCAGACGCCCAGGTCACATAATTGCTGACTGTGCTTTGTTGAACAGAAAGAGGGTCAAACCCAAAGAGGTGGCATGCATTTCTGCTTTTCTGGTAAACACCGGCAGGAGACACAGTGATAAATGTGACGAGACCTTCCGCCCTTTTATTTTGGATGGGTTTATTGCCTTGTCTGATATAGACAAGTGTCGAGTTCCGGTTAGAATATTACGAGACGGGTGCTGCCCAGTCTTTACTCTCAAATAAGGTGTTACCCCTGAGTGGAGAAACGTTTTGTGGCTCTTATACAGTGGTATGTGGTCTTGATTCAACTCCGGTGAGTGTACCACTTCATAACCTCTATCTTCATACTAAACTAGTAACTGGACCGGTACGGGTAGCTGTGTGGCCTACATTACCAGTCAAGGGTGTGGATGTCATTCTAGGTAATGACCTTGCTGTTGGTCAGGTTTTTCCCATTCCGGAAGTAGTAGTTGAGCCTGTTAATGTTATTACTCGTTCTCAGAGTAAGAGTAAAGCAGAAACTGTCAACTTCGATTTAACAGACTTGTTCAAGGAAGACAAAACAGATGCCAAAGCTGTTGGTAACAAGGCACGCCAGAGAGAGCAAGATGTGTTTACTTGTTCCTTGTCTCTACCTGTGAATCGTGCTGAATTGGTGTCTGCTCAGGAAACTGATCCAACCCTTGCTATCTGTAGAAACAGGTTGGTTTAGACCGGCCTCTCATAATTAGCAGAGTACAACCGACTTGTAATTTATGTATGTGGGGTACGACATGAAAAAATTGAAAATTACTGGTTAAAGTAATTGGATTCAATCTTTGCATTATTATATCACAATCACTTTTATGATTTTATTGAAATAATCTCTATGTGTTTTCTGAATTTCTCTGATTTAAAAGCTCAATTCTAATTCTTCAGGTTAAAGGTGCTCCCTCCTTTAAACAGCTATAACATGTATTTGTATCTGGCTACAAGCTGCTTTATGAATTCAAGCAACGCAAACATGTATTTAAAGCATTTGAGTTTTACTCTTCTTCATGCTTAAATTGCAAAGCTTTTATCATTTATAAGTTTTAAAATCTGTAATTTTACTTGTTTGAGTGCTTTTTAAAACACGTTGAACCACAGCATAGAGGCTACAAATTCAAACTACTATGCAGTCTTTCTTTTTTATTATTTATTTATTTATTTATTTTTTTTGCCCACCTCCACCCCCCCATCTTTGGAGGACAACTTTGTTTTTATGTACAGATTAAATGGCAATTATAACAATTCTGTATAATATATAGTATAGTGATAACAATATATAATATAGTGATAACAATGTGCAAAGTGATATTGGGTTAGGTGGACCAAGAAAAGAGGGGGAGAGAAAGAATAAAAAGGGAAAAGACAAAGGCAGGAAAAGAAAGAAGAAGAGAAAAAATAATAATAATAATAAAAAATAAAAATAATAATGATAATAATAAAATAAAACACGCAACCAGCTCAAATGACCACTGCAAAGAAGAACAGAAAGTAAACCAAATACATATAGTACAAATGAGTGCGATGTATGGGTGTGTGTGAGTGTGTGTGTTTATGTGCAACCTAAAAGTGCAACATAGGATAGATGTATGGAATGTACTTACCAGCCAGGGTGGATAGCTGCGACAACATTCCCCCAGAGGCCAGAGGCGGGCAGAGAAAGACCCGGGAATCCCACCCGCCCACGGCCCCCCAAGGAGCGGTGGAGTACCAGAGCCGCACTTCCCAGAAACCCTCACATGCCCGCCCCCACAGGCGGGAGAGAGAGACCCCGGACAGCGCCCCACCAGTCAAGGAGCGCAGATCCCGGGGAACCAGAGGGAACAGGATCCCCCCACTATGCAGTCTTTCAACACACCTTTATCCTAAATATCTAAAATACTATGATAGCCTAAAATGGACACTTGCTGCTCATCCAACACTTCTCAGTCTTGGCCATTTGCTATTTTATCAGAATAAGGGCGTGTGGCTGTCAGATTTTGGGAAGTATGCAAATACCAATTAATATTGATAATAATCAATCGCCACTGCTCATCATTCTCATGTAATAAAGTCCCTGTGTTATCCTAACGTTACTACCTGCTTACGTACCACACTTTCCCGCTCAGTCTGTCCCTCGGTGTCACGTAGGGCTACGCCCCCCTCTCCCCGCTGTCACTCCAATGTCTCTGTTCCTCGTGGTTCTGTTGTTCTGTGCCTGTTAGCCCCGCCCTGCTTGACTGTCGCCCCGGTTTCTGTCTGTCTGCCACGCCTCGTTCTCATTGCCCTCACCTGTGTCTTGTTAGTTCTATGTCCATATAATCCCTGTATTCTCCCTAGTCTGGTTATCAGTTGTTTTGTTCATTCCTGTTCTCTGTATCGAACCTACTCGTGAGTTTGCTCTGTGTTTTCCGTCTATCTCTGCCTGTTCCGTGTTTTCCACGTCGTGTTTAAGTTCCTTGTCTTAACATGCCCGTGTACCTTTCATGTTCTGGCTGCCCTCCCGGTTTGACCCACGCCTGTCCTTTCGACCATGGTTTCGGTATTCCCTTTAATAAATCTCGCTCTCCTCAGCGTTTGTGTCCATCTCCTCGCTCCGCAGCGCGAGCTACGTTACACTCGGTTTCTCTTTGACAAGCCTGCATCTCTGGCTGCTGCTCTCCCTGTCTGCTGCTGCTGTCTTCACCTACAGAGGACACGGAGGCTACAGCAGCGAACATGTCTCTGATTTTTACACATTTTGTAGCATCTACATTGAGACTCTTCAATTTCTTTGTGCATAACTTCTCCGCTCCCGCTTTCTGCTGCTTCTGTTGCTCCATGCTGCCTCTCCTTTAACAACGCGCTCAACACTGAACGTAGCGGAAGTTACAGCGGACCACGCAGAGAAAGGGTGGGGCCACTGTCGTCCTATATCCTGATTGGTTCAGTCCACTGTGTATATTGAAGATGGGCCGCGCCCTCTAAATTGTGGACCGGTCTCTTCGAAAAAAAAGGGGCCGATGGAGTTTTTTTTCTTCCTTAAAGACTGTCGGCCCACTGGGCAAATGCCCGGTACGCCAGATTACCAGTCCAGCCCTGTGTAGAAAGCAAGTTCAGGAAAATCCCAATGTGTATTACCTATGTGAGGGTGTTTTCATGAGGAAATGGACACCCACCATAGCCTCACATGAATGGGAGAGTATATGCCAGGTTGTGGTACCTGAGAAGTTTCGGTCTTATGTGTTGGGTCTAGCCCATGATCATGTAATGGCGGGTCACATGGGCATTAATAAAACTTACAAGCGAGTTCTGCAGCATTTCTTTTGGCCAGGGCTAAAAGCTGATGTGGTCCGATATTGCCAGTCATGTCATACATGTCAAATGGTTGGGAAACCTAATCAAAGTACTCCCCCAGCACCACTATGTCCTATCCCTGCTGTGGGGGACCCATTTGACCGTCTTTTGTTGGACTGTATTGGTCCACTCCCCAAGATGAAAGCTGGAAATCAATACCTCCTCACTATTATGTGTACGTCGACATTTTCCTGAAGCATTTCCTTTATGCAACATCACTGCCAGTGTTAATTTTGACAGCAATTTTTGATTTAGTTTTAGTCTTAGTCTTTTGACTAAAATGTCATTTAGTTTTAGTCATAATTTAGTCTTTGGATTTGTTTTAGTCTTAGTCAAATTTTTGTCGACTAATTATCATTAGAATTTAGTCGACTAATTATTCAAAGAATTTAGTTGACTAAAATATATATAGTGTAATAGTCATTATATACTCTTGCACAAAATGAAACATTTATTAACCAGTTACAGAATATTATTGTTTGTATTTGCAATATATACAAAAACAAATTTCCAAACAACTTTTTTGACCTGAACTTATAGTTATTGAGCATAACAATAATAAACCATTGATGACCAGTAGGTCCGATCTACCTGAAAAGCATATGTAGTTTATGAACAATGCATATTACATTGTATATAAAACTGGGTGCCGTAAAAACAACAATGTCATAGACCGCTGATATCATTTCATTTGTCGTATTTTTCCCGACATCATTGTCACACATGGTTTACACACCGTGTCTTTTTCTCAAAGTCAAAGGAGAAATGTGTCCATATATCGCCGCTCATCTTTCTCCCTGCTGACATTGTCGAGTTAACGTCGAGTTGAATTTCATGAGTGGCCACAGTTCACAGGCTGGTATGGTCTTCCCGGGTTCTGTGCGATGTGAAGACGTTAGTTCTGATTGGACGGTTACCCGGTTTGTCCCGCCTATCCGTGTACGCTAAAGTAGTTACAGCTGGATCTCTTCTTAACTTATCCCTACCTTTCACTAAACTAAATCAGGTCTGATTAGATGTCGTCGCTGGCCAATATTTTCGTCTCGTTTTTACTCGTTGACGAAAATGTCCATTAATTTCGTCATCGTTTTTATCCCTTCGCATAGTTTTTTATTTAGTTATCGTCTCGTTTTCGTCGTGAAAAAAGGTTCGTTGACGAAAACTATGACGAAAATTATTCGTCAACGAAATTAACACTGATCACTGCTAAGTTTGTGTCTAAAGCTTTGGTACGCTTCTTCTCTATATTTGGTCTACCAAAAACAATACAGACCGACCAAGGAATCAATTTCACAGCTAAACTGTTTTCCCAAGTGCTTCATCAGCATTCCACCCTGAATCTCAGGGAGCCCTTGAACATTTTCACCAGATAAGACCCAGTTGCGTTCATTTTGCTATCAATCTGGTAAAGACTGGGATGAAGGGTTGCCCTTCCTTATGTTTGCTCTCCGTGAGGTCGTGCAGGAATCTACTGGTTTTAGCCCCGCACAACTGGTGTTTGCTCATACAGTGCGTGGTCCCTTAAAGTTACTAAAATAACAATTGTTGAATGACCGATGTGCTCGTGACAACTTGTTGGCTTATGTGAGTAAATTTCGTGAATGTCTTCACAAGGCATGTGACATTGCCCAAGCTTCTCTTGCTACGGTACAGGCTTCTATGAAAACAAGGTTTGATAAGAAGGCTGTAAAACATGATTTTAAACCTCAAGACAAAGTCTTGGTTCTGTTGCCTATGCCTGGTTCTAGCCTGCGAGTTAAATTCTCAGGTCCCTATGAGGTATACCAGAAGCTAAGTGATGTTAATTATGTGATTTCCACGCCAGATCGTAAGCGCAAATGTCGTGTGTGTCATGTCAATATGTTAAAACCATATGTGCGTCATGATGTGTCTGACAGTAAGCCTGTCTTAGTCTTGGACACTGTGGTGTCTGAGACGGTTAGTGCAGATGAAGGGGATGTGTGAGAGGAGGCTCACTGTGACCTTATGTGGTAAGGCCAGATAGTAAGACCTCGCTTCCAGAATAGACAGCTGTAGGTTGAACATATGGAACGTGCAGCTCCTATGTTTAGCAGGGAAGCATATATAATGGGGAGAAGAGCAGACAGCTTCAGAGCTGCACATGGGGTGACATGATTAGGCTTTGTGAGCTCTCCAGAGATCTCTGTAAATAAAAGGTTAAAAGACAAGACTGGTAATGTTTTCTTTTGCAATCAACGAACACGCTGCGCTATGTATTATAAGAAGCATAATACCCATAAATAAATAAATCAGTAGCAGACGTAAACAAGGCAAATCAGGTGGTGTTCTCACAGACTGTCCAGAGGTTATAAAGGTGCTGCAGATAACAGGACCCCAAATAGACTACAGTAGAATGGGTCGTAATCCACTTGATGTTACATGCTGATCTGATTCCTGAAGATCGAATTTCTAACAGTAATGAGTGTGCGTTATAGCATTGAAGAGACTGTAGAGCTGATTTTCTGAGATGTCCAGCAAGATAACTCTGATTCAGAAGAGGAAGTGGGGGATGTATCCGAAGAAAAAGATGGGGAGGAATACAACCCAGAGCATGATGAATCATCTTCAGAAGAAGAAGAAAATTCTGAAGCTGCAAGAGAGACTTTGCTTTCAAAAAATGAGGCGTCACAATGTGATATGTGACAATTTCTTTATCTCTTATGAACTTGGACAGCAGCTCCTGAAGAGGAATATCGCCATGGTTGGTACAATTAGGAAAAACAAGCCTGAGCTCCCACCTGCACTGCTAGCGTCAAAGGAGAGAAAGGTCTTCTCAAAGTTTGTCTTCAAGCCCACTGCCACTCGTGTCCTACCTTCCAAAGAAAAACAAGAAGAATGCAGAAGCAGAAGAATGACTGCCCACTGGCCCCTGGTCATCTTCCACAACATCATTGATGTTTCCTCCAACAAAGCCTTTGTGATTTGGAGATCAACCCGACATGGATGTCTTGTAAACAGAACAAGAGGAGGGTGTTCCTGGAGCAGCTTGGAAAGGCACTTGTAACTCCACTCATTGAAAGAAGGACGCATGTCCCCTGCACAGAAGCCTCAGCAGCAGTTGTGAAAGGTATTCAGAGTGCAGGAGCTGCTGATCAACCTGAGGATGCAGCTACCACAGCCACTGCCCCAGCTAGGGCAAGTAAGAGGAAGAGATGTCAGTTCTGCCCTCAAAAGAAGGACTGTAAAACACACACTGTGTGCTGCAGGTGTAAGAAGTATATTTGCAAAGGCTGTGCACTAGCATACTGCCCTACATGTGCTAATTAGTTGAATGGTTATGTTATATTTCACATTTTTGTATAATTGAAGAGAAAAAGAAGAAATTTGGATGAAAAAAATGCAATTTTTTGGAAATATTTGGAATTTTTTTTGCAAATGTTTTAAATTCGTTTGTTAAATACAAATCCACACACACTGGAGCTTTTACTTTTCATTGTGGCATGTTCTCATGATCTTTACATTTAAAGGAGACATTTATGTCTAAAATACCGTAACGGTGAAAAGCAATACCTCTGTGCCGTGATTACATTTCGAGCTGTATTATATTCAATTCTGGCACAAATTCAGCGTTTTGGTTTTGAATGCAAATCGTTCAGTCGATTTCATTTCAAGGTGGCTTCTGGCACGAATTCAGCGTTTCTTTCTTTAAATACAAATCCACACACACTGCAGCTTTTACTTTTCATTGTGGCATGTTTTCATCACATTAGTGTTTAAATCAATCTCGTGATCATTACATTTAAAGGAGACATTTATGTCTGAAATACCGTACGGTGAAAAGCAATACCTCTGTGCCGTGATTACATTTCGAGCTGTATTATATTCAATTCTGGCACAAATTCAGCGTTTTGGTTTTGAATGCAAATTCTTGTGTATTGTTTTTCAATAAAGAGATAAAGTGTATTGAAATGTAATGTAATAGTGCTTTTGCATTTCATTTTGGCACGTATTCTGCATGTTTGTATGGAAAAGCAATGCATTTTGTGGATTGCGTTTCCATTTTGCCTAGTAGGGATTACATTTCAATTTGGCACTGTTTCCTCTCCATAATATGATAACACCTGAATTAAACGTTGACGCTGTGGCAAAACTAATGAATGCTGGGATTTGAAGTTTATTAAGTGGGAAGCGAACTTATAGATAAGTATGTAAATAATCAGAACACTATCACACTCCTGGTGGGGGTCATACTATTGCAGTATCATATGCCACCTTAAACTAAATTCCATGTGTGAATAAGTAGTTTATAAAGAAAGTTGACTGCTTCAAACCACCAACAGACAGACCATGGACAGGTTGTACAAACTCTGAACATGTGGCTCTCACTGGATTTAACTGGATGTGATAATGCAAACAGTTTCTAATTAATCTCCTAAAAGTTAATAATTAATCAAGGTTCACAATTTATTTGAGTTCCACCCAGGATGTAGAAATTCCGCCCTGACAGTGTAAAGTCACGCGCTTACCGCGAGATGTCTCTGAAGCTGCAGCGTGCGATTCCCGTCTGACCACCAGCGGGGTAGGCCTACTGGAGGAGGGGTTGGGACTGGTACTGGTTTGGAAGGGTTTATGTCTTCCGGCAGTACATTCCAAATGAAAACATACGTCTACCCTAGCGGAGTTTTACAGAGCGTTTTATTTTTGCATGGTCGCCTCAAGTTTAATTAAAGGAAACAAATCTTACATGAGTGATTAGACTGTCTGATACATGCGGTGGCAGAGTTTAACTGAGATTTTTTAACTTTAAAACTCGCTCGTAAATACCAGGACACATTAAATACGTTTTGTGGAGGTTTTTTTTCTATTTCCATTCGGACGTATCTTTTTCGTAACTTTTGGTTGAATTGTGAAGATGGGCGGAGAGGTGGATATATCTGATGAACTTCTCGGTAAGAAAAGTATCCCTTACGGGGAAACATGGCGGTTGTGGTTTACCTGTGCTCACAGGTGGTGCAGACTCTGGGAAATGCAGTGTCAGTTATAGAACTGCAAGTATAGCTTGCAGTGTAAAATGATAGTTATACGCTATCGATGCTTTTAATGCAAGATTAAAATGGCATGACTGTATGCAGCACAACACTGCAAAAAGACTTTTGGAATGGTGTGAGAAAATATACTTTAACATTTAAACTAAGCATTTTAAATAATATTTTAATGTTTAGCATTTTAAATAGGATAATTCTTCAATAAATGGAAACAACAACAAAACAACAGCAACAACAACAATAATATAATAATGGCAGATGCAATGAGGCTTTAACAGGATGATTAAACATGATATAGTTTTGAAATGCAGAGGTTGTCAGGCAGAGATGCAGTTCCATACATATCATTCTTTTCATGTAAACACATCATGATGTATATCTTTGTCAGTATCTCTACCACTATTTCTCTGTTTCTCTCCGCTTCTCTCTCTGCCACCACTGGAAGGTTTTTTTGGAGTAAAATTCCAGCGATGTCATTGATCTATTTCCCATCAGGCAGAAGAGCAAAAGAGACAGAGAGACCTGAGCCTGTTTGTTTAAGTTAAAAGTGAAGTACTGTGTGTGTGTGTGAGAGAGAGAGGGAGAGTGTGTGTGAGTGAGACTGCCCAAGCATAATTAATATTGAGGTAAATCTGTTCTGTTCTCTTTTTTTTATTGTAAAAATTCTGTGCAACGTCCAAACAGCCAAATTTTAAAGAATTCCTCCTGCACCTGCAGCGGTGGAGCCTGCTGAGCTGTAGTGTCTCTGTCCCCCGTCTCTTATGTTTCTGTCATTCTGTTATGCTCTCATTCCACAGAGAGCGTCCAGGACGCTGTGGGAAGGAGCGTAAAGCTCTGCATGAGGAAGAAGGTGCAGCTAGAGGTCAAAGGTGACAGACTGGAGAGCCGGATCCTGGTGAGTGGAGCTGAAATGGGAGGGGCCAACCAATTGGTGGCCCAACCAGAATGAGTGCAACTTCAGTCCTGAGAAGAGTTGTATGACATTATATGTTTTATCTACGCTGAAGTGACTCATCTGATTTATTACTTGATTGACTGGTGGATACAATCGCGTCTTTTTAAAATCAAAGGACAGCAGTAGGGGCAACAGGGGGAGCAGGGGCAACAGAGGGAACTGGGGCAACAGGGGGAGCAAGGGCAGCAGAAATGTCTCAGTGCACACTCGCATGCTGTTTCTGAGGAACAACTTCCCAAGTCTAACATTTTAAAAATATTTTGCACATTTTTTATATTATATTTATATTTTTTATCTTTTGATTGTGGAATCAGCAGTAGATTTGTGTCAACACTATCAGGAGCAGGAGGGGAGGTGGGTAAAGGCACATCTTCACTTCCCATAATGCCACATAACAACAATGACAAAAATAAAGAGGGAGTTGCCTTAGCACAGAACACAAATGAAAGTGACTAAAGCATGTTGAGGAAGGTGTCCAGTCGAGGGTCTTGTAGTGTGGCGTCGCAGGGTGTGAGACCAACACACAGCACTGGAAGAGCAGAGGGAACTGGGAACAGGTGCACGCAATGATGATGAGTGGTTAATAGATGGGTGATTGGGAAGGAGGGAGGTGTGGGTGTGTTTGTGGGCATCTCCCTCACGTCTCCCAACAGAGTTGACAAACGGATTAATGACCACGGATTAATGATGAAAAATGACCACCAGAAAACAATTCATATCATTCATCAGTTTAAAACTTTATTGTACAAAAAAAAGTATAAATGTGGTATAAAGGTTTACACCTGTCACAGATTTTCACTCCTCAAGGCAGTCAATGGACTTTATACACTAGGCAACAGATGATTAAAGAGACCCTCATCTGTGAAGTCCATGACCTCTGCAGATGTTTAGGTATATTTCCCTGGTTCTAGAACATTTGGAATTGACACAGAGCAGACATCTCGACATCCTTGTTTTTGCTGAAACCCAGTTGGCCCAGGTGTTGATGATTTTTGTTGTTGCTGTTGATGCTCTTATAGTATAGTGGTGACGTGTGTGTGTGTATATATATATATATATATATATATATATATATATATATATATATATATATATATATATATATATATATATAAACAAAAATAAACAAATTTAAAAATAAACAAATAAAATGATAAAAAATAAAGGGGGTCCACTGTGACCACAGATATTTACAACTGCAAGGAAATGTTCTGCCACTTAAATGTGGTCCTCTGGAGTCTTGCTTTATTACCACTGAAAAAGAGCAAACAGAACTAAAACATAACTACTTCCAGCTGTGGTTTACCTCATTATCAGACAAAACTAATCAATATCTTCCAGCTGTGTTTTACCTCAGTAGACAGAACTAATCCATAACCGCTTACAGCTGTGCTTAACCTCAGTAACAGACAGAACTAATACATAGCTGCTACCTGCTGTGCTTAACCCCAGTAGACAGAACTTCTAGCTGAGTTTTACCTCAGTAGACATAACTAATCAATAACTTTCAGCTGTTTTACATCATCATCAGACAGAACTAATCAGTAACTGCTACCAGCTGTGCTTAACCTCAGTAGCAAACAGAACTAATCCATAACTGCTTCCAGCTGTGTAGCTGTGTAGCTGTCAGCTGTCAGTAGACAGAAATAATCCATATCTATGCCCAGCTGTGTTTAACTTCAGTATCAGACAGAACTAATCAATTTCCAGCTATGTTTAACCTCAGTAGAAAGAACTAATACATAACTGATTCCATAATCAATTTGGGGTTAGGGATGTTGACCCTAGGGTTAGGGTTGGTGACCCTAGGGATGCGGTTGGTGACCCTAGGGATGCGGTTGGTGACCCTAGGGATACGGTTGGTGACCCTAGGGTTAGGCTTGGTGACCCTAGGGATACGGTTGGTGACTCTAGGGTTAGAATTGGTGACCCTAGGGTTAGGGTTGATTTCCCTGTGTCTCATCTGTCCATTCACACAGAGTGCAAACCCCTGCTCTGTTACACTGCAGAAGTATATGATGGGATTAATGCAGTCATGTGAATGTAGGCAGTATTTAGGAATATTGTTATTAAAATGATCATGTCCGTGTCCTGATTGTATCTCACCTTAAGGGTTAGACATCCATGTCCACATTCTCTGAAAGGGCTAGTTTCTTTTAGAATGTTTAACATTAAAATTGTTTTCTGATATATGTTTTCATGTAATGGTCTCTCATGCTCGCGGACACACACACACACACACACACACACACCCTCTGCTGTGGTGTGTGTTCCTTTTGCAGTCGTACCTTTCCCATTTTTTCCTATGAAATTCCTTCTGCTCATGCCGTGCCGTAGTACTCAGCTATGCATGTCCTGACCTGACTGAGCACTGTGCTTCAAGCTATGTAGAATAAAACACAAACACACACATACACACACTGCATTCCAATGCTTCCCATAAGATTTAGGGAGTGAGCTGCTATTATTAGCAAACATATGGCAGTAAGTTTGGGATTTGAAAGATTTGTGTTCGATATTTACTCTAAGAAGGGGTTTGATATTTACTCTTCTCTCTCTCTCTCTCTCTCTCTCTCTCTCTCTCTCTCTCTCTCTCTCTCTCTCTCTCTCTCTCTCTCTCTCTCTCTCTCTCTCTCTCTCTCTCTCTCTCACACACACACACACAGTGGAACTATCAGGTCTGCCCCTACCACCCGTGAATCAGGAACCTGGAAGATGTTTTTGATTAGCGCAGATCCCTTCCAGAGCCACTGAAGCCCGACCACACCACACTTCTCATGATAAGGGAGTGGCCAGCAGTTGAACCTTAGGATGTCTTGCTTCTAGAATTCTCAGTATGGTTCTGGAATGAAGTAGCCACTCCTATTGGAGCTGACTAAACACGTCATAAATTGATTAGTATGATTAGTGAGCCTAAGATGTTCTTTGGAATGCAGACAGTAATGTGACACAGGTAGGCCGGTCGACCAACTCAGGGGAGATGCCCACACCAACACACTCCCCCGCTCACACTCACCTGCATACTGATCACCATACACACCTGTCCCTCATTCATCTCGCCACTTAAAAACCTGCAGGTTCTGCTTTTCAGTGCTGTGCATCCTTGAGCGAAGCCTGAGTGAGTCACTGAACTGAACTGAACGGACTTTTAACTTCATCACGTCTCCTTGTCCCAGCTGAGTGATTGTGACTATCCCTCTCTTTGCGTCTCTGGTAGTTATTCAGCACCCAATGCTTCTTCCTTTCATTATAGTGTTATGCTGTGCGTCTTAATTGAACGTGGACATTAAAGAGCACACAGCTCAACTCTCTGTCACTGCGTCACACGATGCCTCCTTTAGTGGACACTATTGGATGGAAAGATGACTATAACGTCAGTGCATTTGAGACACAAATAAATACAGGTCCAGAAAATAAGTTCCAGAGTTGCCAGGTGCTAGGAGTACTTTTCTTTTTTTGGAGTCTAAATCTGTCACGCCTGGCTCCGCCCCCTCCCTGTCTGTGTAGCCCGGCTCCTCCTCCCCTGGTCTTCTGTTTAGTTCCGCCTCTCGTTTTGTTTCATTGATGTCAGCTGTCGCTTGTTTGAATGTTCGTTAGGGTTTGTATTTATTCATTGTGTTTCGGGTATTTCGTGGTGGGTCAATGTTATGTTTAAGTCCGAGTTTGTATTGCCGTGGTTTGTTTCATTCTGACTCTTGCGAGTACTTCTGTTTGTATGTTCATGGGTAGTTTAGGTTTTGTGTGTGCTTCCGTGTCGAAGTGGTATGTTTTGCTTATGTTCGTATGCTTATGGATAAGTCTTGCCTGTACTTCTGTTTGTATGTATCCCTCTAGTCTTGCTTACCTTCAGTTTTTGAGTTTATGATTCTAGGTCTCTCTCGTGCTTTGCTTTTGGTGTCGTTCTCCTTGTTAAAGTTTGTTGTGTGTACGTCGTTCAAGTTACGTGTGTAAGGCGTGTTTCAGTTTCGTTGAGTTTCCAGTCGTTGTGTTTAAGTTTGCCTGGTGTTGTGGTTAGTGTCGGTCCACGTTGTAGCCTACGTGTTCTTATGGTCTTCGTTTTTGTCTGTTCTGTTTATGTTTCGTGTTTTAGCTTCAGTATCTCTGTATTGCCTCTTGTTATGTTTTGATATGTTCGTCGTTATCTACACCTTGTAAATATAGTTGTTTTTGATTCCATATGGTTCTGTGTTGTGTTCTTCTGAGTATTTAGTAGTGTGTAGAATGCCACGCCAGAGTAGAGTGCTCCGAGCAAACTCTATGCAGTTAGCCAGTATGGCTACTGCCAGTAGTCTTGAGTACCGCTCTCCAGCGCCAGTGCATCCGCCCCCTGACCACGTAACCACCCCAACGTTACAGATTGACCCACCATATCAGGACGCAGCGAGAGAGCCGTTTGACCTGCTTTCGGGGATAAGTCCCCCGCATGAGTATAATGGGGAAGGTCCCCTAGAAGGATTTGTTCTTCAGAGCAGACTGTTTTTTGACTGTTTACTCAGCCCGCAGCCTCCCGAATCCCTTAAGGTCAAATACCTTTTGCAACACCTTGAGGGGAAGGCCCTGCAATGGGCTAATCTCCTGATGATACAGAGACCCCATGAGATGGGGACTCTGGAGGGATTTTTTGGCATGCTTAGAGCTCGCTTTGGCAAGCACAACGCTGAGCATTGGACACATGACTGGTCTGACCCTGAGGATGTAGCAGCCCGTAGGGCTGAACGGATCCACAAAGCGACGTTAGTCGCCCAGCCTGCTCCTACGCCAGCCGCCCAGCCTGCTCCTACGCCAGCCGCCCAGCCTGCTCCTACGCCAGCCGCCCAGCCTGCTCCTACGCCAGCCGCCCAGCCTGCTCCTACGCCAGCCGCCCAGCCTACGCCTACGCCAGCCGCCCAGCCTACGCCAGCCGCCCAGTTGCGGTCCGAGAGCGTACCCGAGGTCCAGGAGCGGTCCGAGCGTCCCCGAGGTCCAGGAGCGGTCCGAGAGCGTCCCCGAGGTCCAGGAGCGGTCAGAGAGCATCCCCGAGGCCCAGCAGCGACCTGTGAGCGTCCCCGAGGCCCAGCAGCGACAGCGACCTGTGAGCGTCCCCGAGACCCCGAGGGTCCTGCTTGCGAGTGTGGAGCCCAGGAGAGGTTGGCGAGTGTGCCCGCGACCATGGAGGGGTCGTCCGCGCCGGCTGCTGTCCCCTCGACCCAGGGGAGGTCGTCCACGCCGGTTCCTGTCCCCACGACCCAGGAGATGTCGTCCACGCCGGTTCCTGCTGCCCGGAGGGGGTCGCCGCCGTTGCCGCCGCCTGTTCCTGCTGCCCGGAGGGGGTCGCCGCCGTTGCCGCCGCCTGTTCCTGCTGCCCGGAGGGGGTCGCCGCCGTTGCCGCCGCCTGTTCCTGCTGTCCAGAGATGGTCGCCGCCGTCGTCGCCACCTGTTCCCGCTGCTGGGAAGTGGTCGTCGCTGCCTGTCCCGGTGTCCAGCAAGGGGTCTTTGCCTGACCCTCAAACCGCTGGGCTTGGGCCTGGACCTGCGCGGCCTGTTCCCGCTATCCCGCCACAGGGACTACCGGGAACGGCTGACCGAGAGGACAATGATTGTGGTACAGGGGTCAGCATAACCCCCTTGATGTGGGAACTTTTGGGACACATGTCACAAATGAAACTTTTGTTCTGGACTCCTGTCCCTGAATATGTGTTTGTGCCAGTTCCCGAGACCTCATACCGTTCCTCTGTCATCCCTGTACCCATGTATGTTTCAGGTTCATGTGTTTTTGTACCCTGTATGGTTCCGGTTCCTTGTCAGTGTGTTCAGCTCGTTCCTGTTCATGTGTCTGTTGTTTTTCGTATACTCACCTCTGTGTTCTCCTGTTCCTCTGATCCGGTGCTTTCCCCCAGGTCTACTACTGTACTCACCTCTTCTCCCTCTGTTCGTTTGGCTGGTTCCTCATCCACTCCCATTCACACACCCGGCACTGCTTCCGTTTCCACAGCCTCGTCATCTGGAGTGCCTCCAGTGGGTTCCGGTTTGTTCCCTGCCTCTAGGTCACTTGGACGTGTGCCATCCTGTGACGTGCCTACAGTAACCCGTATTCCGCTTCCTTTCCCTGACCCTGTGTCCCCTGCCTCTTCCGTGTCCTCTATGTTCAGTTCTGGTTTTGGGTTTTCACCTGCATCTGCTTCTGGTCCTGCCCCCGTGTCTCCTGTCTTGTTCCCAGGTTTCCGTGTTGTTCGTCCTGGTTTTGCTCCTATGCCTGCGTGACTTGTTTTGTTGTCTGGTGTTCCGAGCGCCCCGGAGTGGCGCTTTAGAGGGGGGGTTCTGTCACGCCTGGCTCCGCCCCCTCCCTGTCTGTGTAGCCCAGCTCCTCCTCCCCTGGTCTTCTGTTTAGTTCCGCCTCTCGTTTTGTTTCATTGATGTCAGCTGTCGCTTGTTTGAATGTTCGTTAGGGTTTGTATTTATTCCTTGTGTTTCGGGTATTTCGTGGTGTAACCCGTTGTGTCCTGCGCTTAACCACCACGCACTCAGTCCGCCTTGAGTTTCCCGCTGGCTCTGCGTTGTGTATTTTTTTTGGTTGTCGTAGGGGAAAAGAAGGGAGACTGGACACCAGAAGTATTCTTTTCAATCGCCGTGCAGTCGCAGCGGTTTTATTACCCGACGATCTCTCTCTTCATACAGCAATAATGCAGCATCACTTCTCTCTGGCACCTTCACACAGTACAATACAAGACTGCTTTTACTACAGAATTCTCACTAGATGCATATCGTCACCGACTGCTCACTAACCACAAGAATACTGCACAGAACTACAAATTTTCAATATAAAACCATACAGCAATGTTTTTTACCCTGGAACATGAATAACGAACGTTAGCGAATTAGCACTGTGGCTGTACGTGACGACTCTTGGCGCTACACTTTCAATGTAATGCACTAAAACATACCATACAAAACGTCTTCAAATCAACAATATGATCTTTTATATCGAACCAAAACAGCTTTAGAACATAATAATAAAGATGTCTGAAGACGGATGGTTTATTTAAACCATTACATTTAGTTGGATGTTTCTCTTCACATCTTACCTTCACACAGTACAATACAAGACTGAGGCTCTACATTCCGGTTAGCCATCTACTACTGGCTGGGCAAAGCGCACCCTAGCGGCCAGGAGGGGGACTGCCGGCTACACCCACCCCTCCGTTGGGTGATGGCGTCCCCGCCATCTAAGTAACAGACCTTCCAGAATGTAGAACATACCCTGGGTCCCTGAGTTACTTAAATCAGTCACTTAAAGTGTGTGTGTGTGTGTGTGTGTGTGGTGTATTCAATGTAGTGCTGCTGCCATTCCCCATTCTTGCCAGCTGCCAAATTTTCCGTCCTCTCTCTATCTTGTCCTCCACTGTTTCTACCCCAGGGACATGCAGCTGATACGACAGTCTATTCGGGGCTCGCCTGCTTCTTGTGGGATTGCGGCGAGGAACATCTCCACTGTCAGTACACCCATTAGCTTCTTGTGAGGTCCGGACCTCTTTGGTCATAGTCTCCTCTGGCTCTCTCGTAGTGAGGGTATCATTCTGACTTCTGCCAGAACAATCCTGAGCATCCAAGCTACCTCCCATGGCAATCAGGCTGTTGTCCTGCTCAGAGACATCACCCATCTGCTCTTCAAGTTCCCATCTCCCCTCATGCCTTTCCACCTCGCAGTCACTTGCTTCTGAGTCTTCACTGCCGCTCGAATCTTGCGCCTCACCCACATTGTCCCGAGTCTGCTCAGACTCCATGGGAAAGAACATGCACTGAGTCATGAGATTCTGATGGACCACTCGCTCTACTGAGCCTTCTTCTGACCGAACAACATACACGGGTATTCCAGACTGCTTCTTTATGACCAAGTAGGGCTTCGGCTCCCATCGATCAGCCAGCTTCTGTCTGGTTTCGGTGTGGCAGACCTTGATCAGTACTCGGTCGCCTGGTGCAAATTGTCTGACCTTTGCCTTCACATCATAGTATTTCTTTTGAGCTTCCTTGGAATGTCTTGAGGAGAGATTTGCCTGCTCACAAGCATATTTGAGGCTGTCATGAAGCGTCTTGGCATACTCTGAGTGTTCACAGTAGTCAGTAGTTGAGGCCAATCCAAACACAAGGTCAATAGGCAGCCGTGGGTGTCGGCCAAACATCAGGTAGTAAGGTGTGTAGCCTGTGGAGTCATGACGTGTACAATTATAAGCGTAAGTCAGGGCATCAATGTATTCATGCCACTGCCCCTTGGACTGGGGAGGAAGTGTGCCCAACAGGTCCATCAGGGTACGGTTGAACCTCTCTGTCATCCCGTTGCCCTGGGGGTGGTAGGGGGAGGTGTGTGTCTTTTGGGTACCTGTCAGCCTGCACATCTCTTTGACCACTGCACTCTCAAAATTTCGCCCCTGATCTGCGTGAAGCTTGGCTGGGAACCCAAACTTGCAGAAGAAGTTCCTCCACAACACCTTCGCTACAGTTACTGCCCTTTGGTCTTTGGTAGGATAGGACTGCGCCCAGCGAGAGAAGTGGTCTGTTACCACCAAGATGTTCTCAAATCCCCCTTTGGATTTCTCTACTGTCAAGAAGTCAATGCAGATAAGCTCTAATGGGGCATTAGTGTGGATGCTGACAAGGGGGGCTCGGAGACCGGCTGTTGGTGTCTTCCTTAGGCAGCATCTTTCGCATTGTTCACACCATGTCTTGACATCATTGAACATCCGAGGCCAGTAAAATCGTTCTCTGACCAGAGCCAATGTGCGTTCCACACCAAAATGCCCTGAGTCATCATGAAGTGATGACTTAATGTAGCCACGGAACTTCTCTGGCAGCACTAACTGGCAGAAGGATCCTCTCTGCCTGTCCCCCACCTGCCGATACAGGATGCCTTCCTTCACCACGAGTCTCTTCCACTCCTTCCTAATAAGCCTCTCATGCTCACTGCTCTGGCTTCTCGATGAACGTTTTGGCTTGGTGTACTGTGATTTGTAGTACAAGATGGGTCCAATCACAGGATCAGTTCTCTGAGCCACCCTCATCTCTTGTTTCGTCATGCTTGGTAGGGCGTCACTACCTACACTGCAAAACTGGCTTGCAGTGCTCATTGCCTCATTTGGGGTACAGTCTCTTTGCGTGGCATCAGCGGCTACTTCAGCATTCTCATGCCCTTGTGCCCACCTCTGGGGTGACGTGTCCACTCTTTGCGGGCATGTGTGCAGGGCCTCAGCTACTTCACTGGCTGGCATTCGTGATAAGCCATCTGCATTGGCATTACACCCTCCCTGTCTATACCGAATGTCAAAGTCAAACATTGACAGTTGTGCCACCCAGCGCTGGCCTGTTGCATCGAGCCTTGCAGAAGTCATCACATACTTCAGCGGATTATTGTCGGTAAGAACTGAGAACTTGTGCCCATACAGATGATCGTAAAATTTTCCCGTCACTGCCCATTTCAAGGCTAAAAACTCCAGCTTGTGTGCAGGGTACCGTGTTTCAGCAGGGCTCAAACCACGACTAGCGTATGCAATAACTCTTTCTTGGCCATTCTGAACTTGAGCCAACACTGCACCAAGACCCACTAAGGATGCATCCGTCTGGAGCACAAAAGGTAGAGTATAGTCTGCATAGCCAAGCACTGGAGCTGTAGTAAGCTTAGTCTTTAAGGACTGAAAGGCATGCTCGCACTCCTCCGTCCAGACAAATGGCAGTCCAGCTGCTGGGATTCCCCTCTTGCCTCTTTTTTTCTTCCTTGGGTCGCCAGAGGTCAGCCGATACAGTGGTGCTGCAATAGATGCATAGCCTTCAATGAATCTGCGGTAATACCCCGCGAAGCCCAGGAACTGCAACACCTCGTGCCGGTTTCCTGGCACCTTCCATTCCGCCACTTTACTGATCTTGTCAGGATCAGTTTTAATGCCTTCGCTGGACACCACATGGCCTAAGTAGCGCACTTCTCGTCTTAGCAGGTGGCACTTTTGAGGCTTCAACTTTAGGCCATACTCCCTCAGTCTGCTAAAGACCATCCGCAGCCTCTCCAGGTGCTCCTCGAAGGTTCTTGAGAAAACAACAATGTCATCCAGATAGATGAGCAAGCTTTCAAAGTTGAGGTCACCAAAGCAGCAGGTCATTAATCTTTGGAACGTCGATGGCGCGTTCTGTAACCCGAACGGCATCCGATTTGCCTCGAAAAGACCCATCGGTGTGCTGAATGCTGTCTTGTGCCTGTCTGCCTCTGCCACCTCTACCTGCCAGTAACCGGAGGTTAAATCTAATGTGGAGAAATATCTAGCTTGCCCCAAGGCCTCCAGGGCCTCCTCAACTCTAGGAAGAGGGAAAGCATCGCGGGTGCTGCAGGAGTTCAGTTTTCTGTAGTCCATGCATATTCTCAGGGAGCCATCTTTTTTTGTGACAACCACAATAGGAGATGCGTACGGGCTCTTACTTGGACTTATTACACCTGCTTCTTCCATTTCTGTGATGGCCTTCCTCACTGCCTGGTACTGGGATGGAGGTATTTTCCTGTAGGGTAGCCGGAAAGGCTTGGGGTCCACCAGGGGGATCTCATGCTTAACGACCGACGTGTGGCCATAGTCCAAATGATGTTTGGAAAACACATCACTATTCTGCTTTACTACCTCTATCATCTGCAGGTATTGATTATCTGTCTCGAAGCAGGCATTGCTGAGGTCTAATAAGGACACAATATCCTGCTCAGGCTCGTTTTGGGACTGGTCTTGGGCCGGACATGTTTGGAGAGTGTGGGCCCGAGAGCTGATTCTCTCTGCGCTCACCTCCTTCCCCCTCTCATACACTTGTGTTATGAGGGAGACTTCAGCTATGGAGGTGTGCGGATTTATTCTCATAGGTTGCCCAGACAGATTCATTATACGAACAGGAACGCAGCCTTTTTTTACATTTGCCAAGACCCGAGCGACAGCTAGGCCATCAGGGAGCCTTAGGGGAGATAACCCCTCAACAAGAGCAGTGTATTCCCGTCTTTTAGGGCCCCCAAAGACTCTACCGATCACATTAACTTCTTTCCCCGCAGGAATGACCTTTGCCCTCTGTCCAATATACTTCACCGGCCCCACCTTACCAGTCCCTTCCTCTGATTCTGCTCCCTCCATCTCCACAAGGGCAGAGTACCACTCAGGATGAGACTGCTGTACAACTGACAGGTATTGCCTACCAAATTCAGATTTCAGGTGTTCTTGTGAAGCCCGTATTATATTTGTGCCTATCAGCAGCGGGACTGAGGCTCTATAGCTGCAGACTGGGACGACAAAGGCCGGTACTCCCTTGTATGACCTCTCCAGGAACGAGAGGTTGATATGCAAGATGCCCAAGTGAGGCACCCGTTGGCCCCCAGCACCCTCTATGGGAATGTCCGTCGGATGGGGCGTTTGGGAGCGTAATTCTGGATGTCTGTGCCAGAACTCATCAGTAATTGTGGTCACTTGTGACCCTGAATCAATCAGGGCTCTGCACATCATCCCATTCACTCTGACATTGCCTTCATTCGTTGGGCCAATTAGTGGAGTAGCATGTGAATGTTCCTTGTCTTTGGGGGACTCATGAACCATGCCCGCAGTCTCCCCTACAACCACGGGCTCTAGGCGTTTAACTGTTGGCTAGCTTGTCTTCCTACCTGAGGCTGGTCATCACTGGTCAGCACTGCTCTACACACTCTAGCCACATGCCCTGCTTCGCCACAGCGGAAGCACACTAAGGCTGCCTTGTCACCAGTCTTCGGTGCCACTGCACTAGATGGATGGGGAGTGGCAGCAATTTTTGACTCCAATGCCGCCATTCTGGTAATATGCTCCTCCTGTGTCAGGGCCAGTTTTTTTACCAAAGCCGTCAACTCAGCTAGATCAGCATCCCGCTTTCTCACATACTCTGGTTTATGATTTTGCTCACTTACTGCGTTTGCTACATGGACTTGGTTAATTGGCCTTTTTACTCTCGGCTGAGAGAGGGATTTTCTTGATTCCCTGGCTAGGAGGCGCAGTTCAGACTGGAGTTCCCGAAAACTCATGAGTCTGGGTTTCATTGGGGAAATACGCATGTACACTTCCTCATCATGTAATCCTCTCAGGAATTGACGAGTTAACTTTCCATCCCTGTCAGCAAAGGGGTAACCGCCATTTTGTGTTTCTTCCACCGTGCAAAGAATGGACTCTAGGGCAATGGCATACGAGCATGCGGTCTCACCTGGCTTCTGCGATCTTTCATAGAAGTCCGCAAGTGGGTCAAGTGACGACTGAATATCACCATATTCTGCCCTCAGTTCCTCAAATGCTCTCCTCGGAGATCGCTCATCTGTGGGCAAGTTCAAAACCAGCTTCCTGGCTTCACCACTTAAATGTCGAACCACTGTAGCAAAGTCAATGTCCGGCGTAAGGCCTCCAGCATTCAGCAGATACTGCATGTCTCTTATCCAGTCATCCACCAAAATCTTGCACTCCACATTTCCACTGAACACCTGGACATTCTTTATTTGGTGTGTCTGGGTGAACCCGCATGCTAGGGTTGGCCTACCAGGGACGTGTGCTGGGAACCTCAACCCAGGTACTGTGGTTGGGGTTGGTAGATAATTAGCTGGGGGGGCGTGTAGTGCTTGAGCCTGGTTGGAGTAGTGAGGAGATGCGAAGTAGGCCTGCTGCTGACTAGGAGCTGTCACCAGATGAGCAGCATGGGGCACAGCCGGAGGGGAGTAGTAGGTCTGGTGGGCAGCTGGATGCCCTGGGTACTCATCTGGGGTGGGCCCATGTTGATGGCTATACTGGAACGTTTGGACTGGTGGATTGTAATGAGGCAATGGGGCAGTAGCAGGAATGTGGGCATCAAATAAGTTTTGAACGGCTGAGCTCGCTGGTGGGTTAGGGCTGGTGTGAGGCGTGTGAGGCTGGCTGGGCCGGTTAACAGGCTCGGGTGCTACACCCTCTACGATGCACACTGCTTCGTCATACCTGGGGCTACCTGAGTGTGACTGGGCCGCGTCATGTCTGACAGAAAGCCATGGGGTTTCAGAGACAAGCCGCTGTCTCACTGAGGTTGGTCGGTGAGGGGTGCCACCACTAGCCATTTGTTTTGCTGATTAAGCTTGGGGGAGTTAACTTTGTACAGCAGGGTGCTTATATATATATATATATATATATATATATATATTATACATATGTGTGTATAAACAGTGTATGTGCTTTGCGACAAAAAATAAATAAATAAAATCAATTGAAGAAAAAAAAAAAAAAAAGAATAATTTTTTTCAGACCAGTAGCCTATACGAACTTCAGCATACAAGTGCTACTACAACTGCCACCATCTAGCATAATGCACCCAAATATTTATGGGCTTACCAGTTAAATCACAAGCACATCATCTATTTCTAGATACAGGATCACAACCACTGTACTAAAAACGATTATTATTAGTATTATATGTATATATATATATATATATATATATATATATATATATATATATATATATATATATATATATACACAAAATTATTATTTTTTTGTTTTATTCAAAACCAATAACAGATATCAGTTCAAAGGATATAGAAACCAAATTTGTGACTGCTGACTGCGATCCGGGTTGTCACGGCACCAAAGATGTAACCCGTTGTGTCCTGCGCTTAACCACCACGCACTCAGTCCGCCTTGAGTTTCCCGCTGGCTCTGCGTTGTGTATTTTTTTTGGTTGTCGTAGGGGAAAAGAAGGGAGACTGGACACCAGAAGTATTCTTTTCAATCGCCGTGCAGTCGCAGCGGTTTTATTACCCGACGATCTCTCTCTTCATACAGCAATAATGCAGCATCACTTCTCTCTGGCACCTTCACACAGTACAATACAAGACTGCTTTTACTACAGAATTCTCACTAGATGCATATCGTCACCGACTGCTCACTAACCACAAGAATACTGCACAGAACTACAAATTTTCAATATAAAACCATACAGCAATGTTTTTTACCCTGGAACATGAATAACGAACGTTAGCGAATTAGCACTGTGGCTGTACGTGACGACTCTTGGCGCTACACTTTCAATGTAATGCACTAAAACATACCATACAAAACGTCTTCAAATCAACAATATGATCTTTTATATCGAACCAAAACAGCTTTAGAACATAATAATAAAGATGTCTGAAGACGGATGGTTTATTTAAACCATTACATTTAGTTGGATGTTTCTCTTCACATCTTACCTTCACACAGTACAATACAAGACTGAGGCTCTACATTCCGGTTAGCCATCTACTACTGGCTGGGCAAAGCGCACCCTAGCGGCCAGGAGGGGGACTGCCGGCTACACCATGTTTAAGTCCGAGTTTGTATTGCCGTGGTTTATGTTTCATTCTGACTCTTGCGAGTACTTCTGTTTGTATGTTTATAGGTAGTTTAGGTTTTGCGTGTGCTTCCGTGTCGAAGTGGTATGTTTTGCTTATGTTCGTATGCTTATGGATAAGTCTTGCCTGTACTTCTGTTTGTATGTATCCCTCTAGTCTTGCTTACCTTCAGTTTTTGAGTTTATGATTCTAGGTCTCTCTCGTGCTTTGCTTTTGGTGTCGTTCTCCTTGTTAAAGTTTGTTGTGTGTACGTCGTTCAAGTTACGTGTGTAAGGCGTGTTTCAGTTTCGTTTAGTTTCCAGTCGTTGTGTTTAAGTTTGCCTGGTGTTGTGGTTAGTGTCGGTTTAGTCACGTTGTCCTTATGTTATGTTCTAGCTGTGCGTGGTCCTGAGAGTTTGTGTTTAGTATCGTAGCCTACGTGTTCTTATGGTCTTCGTTTTTGTCTGTTCTGTTTATGTTTCGTGTTTTAGCTTCAGTATCTCTGTATTGCCTCTTGTTATGTTTTGATATGTTCGTCGTTATCTACACCTTGTAAATATAGTTGTTTTTGATTCCATATGGTTCTGTGTTGTGTTCTTCTGAGTATTTAGTAGTGTGTAGAATGCCACGCCAGAGTAGAGTGCTCCGAGCAAACTCTATGCAGTTAGCCAGTATGGCTACTGCCAGTAGTCTTGAGTCCCGCTCTCCAGCGCCAGTGCGTCCGCCCCCTGACCACGTAACCACCCCAGCGTTACAAAATCAAATTAGACATGTCTCATTTCATGTATGTCACTGTCTCTGAGCTTTTAAAAAATATTTATTTGGCCCAGTGTAAGTAAAGGTCAAATGCAGTATTCATTGCTTGGTAAAGCAGAATGTCTTGCTTCATAGCTCATAAAGTCCTGCCCATCCCGTCAGCGCCTCTCACTTCCACTGTCCCCACAGCAGTGCTAGTGTCTCTCGTTCAGTTGAGAAGTTTAACCTCACATCACAATGAGGAACCACAGATCATGGTCTTTATTTACTCAGAACACAACCATCCATGAAATACAACCATAACAGTCATATAGCAGCTTCATTACAGCACCCCCTGTCTGCCACTGCACGTCATTGTCAGCTCCTCAAAGCCGCAACTGGTAAGGTTGATGATTAATTATAATAGACAGCATTGCACCATACAATACTGTACTTGTGTGTTTACCTAACCTATTGTAGTGATGCGGTCCAGGATTTAAATTAAGCTGTTTGCTCCTATGGTGCTTTGTTGAAGCCCACAAGTCAAGGATTCAGGACAAGATCTCTTACCCCAGTCTGGACATGCCTGGGAAAAAGCAATATTTTTCAGAATATTGACACAAAGTACTACAGAGACACGGGGGAGGAGAGAACAGAGACACTGAAAGAGAAAGAAGAAACTGTTGAGGATCATTATTCAGGAAATTCAACAGTGTAACCCTAGCCATGCATCTCTCTCTCTCTCTCTCTCTCTCTCTCTCTCTCTCTCTCTCTCTCTCTCTCTCTCTCTCTCTCTCTCTCTCTCTCTCTCTCTCTCTCTCTCTCTCTTACACACACAGACTCTGAATCTGTCTCACAGTTTTTCACCCTCTGGTTATTCACGCACACACACAAACTGTCTCATTCCTCAAAACTCTTTCACACACATCATGCTTTGGGAGGTTCCACCTCTAATGAGGCTGTTCGGATTGGCTAATGGGGTGGGACAGATCATTGGCTAATTAATCTGGCACAATTCAATTCAGACGGGTATGTAAATGATGTTACAGTCACCTGTAAATTATGTTTGGCTACCTGTAGCTACATTAGCTAGCGAACTATAGTCAACAGTGGTAGGGATGTAGCCACAGTCATTATTTAGGGGTATGGAAGGCAAACTGAGGCAGTTCCAATGTAAGTTTCACATTTCTGTGGCTCTGTGTGTGAGTCGTGCACCTCTCCCCTACAGAGCAGTGCTGAGATTGAGGCGGGTTAACCACGGGCCAGCCAACAGAGGCACTAAAATAACCTCATGAAATCGTCTAATGCTTTGAACCATTTTAACCTGCTGGTTTGTTTTTCTCAGCTGAATGGTGTTGCGTTTTGAAATGGTCCCCCTGGTGTCGTGCTGTAATGGGTCCCTGTTCTCTCCTCAGGCTCTAGCTCCCCATCGTGCTTTTCTGCTGACCACCCGAGTCCCTGCCAGGGTGAGTTTGTGTGTGTGTGTGTTTGTATATGCATGGGTGTGTGCATGCACATGCATGTTTGTGTGTCTTATTGCTGGTGTGTCTACGTTTAATCCTCACTCGTGAGCAAGTCAGAATTTTGTAACCTCTGGCAAAAAATACTGGGTAATCTGGGTATGTCTATGAGGTGTGTGTGTGTGTGCGTGCATGCATATATGTGTGTGGGGGTGGGGGGGGTGCACGTTGAATTTCCAGACATGCTTTAGCCTGTTACTTACCAGATGATTTCAGAAATTTCTGTATTACTCAATAACTCTCGCTCTCTCTCTTTTGTTTTCATATCTGTTATATCTGTTGTGTTGTATGCGTGTGTGTGTGTGTGTGTGTGTGTGTGTGAGAGAGAGAGAGAGAGAGAGAGAGGGAGAGGGAGAGGGAGAGAATGTGCCAGGTGTGTGTCTGAGTGTCTATGTCCAGCCTCCCAAATATTTTTCCCATGAACTTGGAGAAGAATGCCAGCCCTGAACAGCTGGTCTTAACTGGGTTTCTCTCTCTCTTTCAACCACACACACATACACACAGAGCCAGACAGGAAGAGAGGTTCTTGGATTAAGTAGATTTTTTTTTACCATCCTTTCAGCTGTGTGTGTGTGAGTATGTGAGTGTATGCTTCCAATGTATTCAGCACTTTTCCTGTCCTCCAGTCTGTATTTCACATCCTCCAGCTTGTACACCAGAGCAAAGACCCCCCCCCACTCTCTGTGTGTCTGTACTGTGTTTGGGGGCCCCAAATTCTGTGTGCCTGAACTGTGTTTGGGGCCCCCACTCTGTGTGTGCCTGAACTGTGTTTGGGGCCCCCACTCTGTGTGTGTGTCTACTGTGTTTTGGGCCCCCACTCTGTGTGTGTCTGTACTGTGTTTGGGGCCCCCACTCTGTGTGTGTCTGTGCTGTGTTTGGGGCCCCCACTCTGTGTGTGTGTCTATACTGTGTTTTGGGCCCCCACTCTGTGTGTGTGTCTGTACTGTGTTTGGGCCCCCCACTCTGTGTGTGTCTGTGCTGTGTTTGGGGCCCCCACTCTCTCTGTGTGTCTGTGTTTTCTATCCTCTAATACACCTGATCCAGCTCCTCAGACTCCCTGGGTTGATGTAATAAGTGTCAGTTGCCTTTCTGGATCTTAAATGGTATCATACATGAACCGCCCAGTTTTGGCCCTCAAACTAACCCTCTCTAACCCTCCAGACAGAGCAAACCTTCAGTCTCTTTGACATTCAAGCAGTCAGCAGCATCAATCCCAACCAGGTAGGTGTGTGTCTGTGTGTGTGTGTGTGTGTGTGTGTGTGTGTGTGTGTGTGTGTGTGTGTGTGTGTGTGTGTGTGTGTGTGTGTGTGTGTGTGTGTGTGTGTGTGTGTGCGCGCATGTGCATCTCTCTCAATACCTCTGATGAAAGAAGACGAGTGTCTGTTACTGCACAGACAGGACACTTCTCAGATCAGCAAGCAGTCTACAGTCTAGCACATATAGTAATACAGGGCCAAACGAGACCCAAACCGCCAGGCTCAACAAACGATACACGAAAATCATTTTGATCTCTCTATTCTCAGTATCTATAGACCAATTTCAACTATTCTCTTCCAAACATAATGGAAAGGTGGTTTGTGTTCAGTTGTCTGATGCCAATTCAAGCACCTGAACTGTGGTCCTGTAATCAAGTTCTCCTTGTTACATGCACATCAATTCTTAAAATTCGTAATGATCTTAGAATGCATCATGTATGTAACATATCTATACTGCTTCTTTTGTGTTTTGATGAAACAATATTCCCTCATTTGTTACAAAACTTTTAAATTGGTTTCAAATTCAGTGTGGCTGTGAATATTATGGTGGACTTGCAACCTGTCAACTTTTGTTTTTGAGTCCCTCAAGGTTCAATTCTAGGACCCGTCCAATTTATTCCAGTTGTGCTCCCAAAAGCCAGGATAACTTAACCTTCAATGGTTATGCATAATGATAGTAAAGCAAGACACGAAGATAAAGTTTTTATTGCGCAAAACCACCCTGTTTGTGTGTTTTTGTGTCTGTGTAGTTGACACTGGACTACGACAAAGGTCAACTGTGTTTGAAGCTGAGCTCTAATGAGGAGGTGGATGAAGTGATTGCTCAGATAGGGGCCTGCATACAGGAACACTGCCCAGGACTGAGCCCTGTGTACGACAACCTTACTAACTCATTATCTGATTATCTGTCTGCCTCAATGTCTGTCTGTATGTTTTACTCTGTTTCTTTGTCTTTCCCCTTTCCATTTCTTCCTTGTTTTACCGTGTGTGTCTGTGTGTTGTAGGAGGGTGATGAAGAAGTTATTTCTAAAGCCTGTTGAGAGGATGGCCAATCTGCAGGCTCTGTGGGATAATAACCCATCCTCTGATATGGGGCCCTGTGGTACACACATACACACACACCTACACACACAGACTTACAGTGACACCTGTTCAGTGTACTGACTGTCTTCTCTTGTCCCGCCTCTTGCTGTAGGTGCCTTCTCCCGTATGTACTGGTGTGTGTGCGATCAGCTGGGACTCCCGTTTAGAGAGGAAGTGCAGTGGGTGTGTGTGTGTGTGTGTGTGTGTGTGTGTGTCCTGTCTCTCTACTTTTACTCACTACTCCCTCTCCTCTCTTCATCTCTTTCTCCATCTGTTTGTGTCCAGGATGTAGACACCATCTACCTATCGCAGGACACACGGGAACTCAACTTGCAGGACTTTATCCACCTGGACAACAGGTAGCTGACAAAGTGGTGTTGATTGGCTGTTCCTGTTTTCCTTGTCTGTGTTGACGGACCTGAACAGTGTGTTGAGGTGTACATGTGTTCTGTGTTGAGGGACCTGAACAGTGTGTCGGGGTGTACATGTGTTCTGTGTGGTGTTGATCAGCTGTTCCTGTTCTCCTTGTCTGTGTTGAGGGACCCGAACAGTGTGTTGGGGTATACATGTGTTCTGTGTTGAAGGAACTGAACAGTGTGTTTGGGTATACACAGGGCTCTCAAGTTTTGGATTCATGTCAGTGTGTGAGAGTTGTTGAGGGGGGGTGGCAAACGTTAATTGTTGAGCGGGGGGGGGGGGGGGGGGGTTTATATCGCGATCGATCGCCAGTGGAGGGCGATATGGATCGGAGGTAAATAAACTAGATTTTTTTTTTCTCGCCGTGTGAAATCGGAAGTGTGGCGTGTGAGCGTGTGAAGACGGTCAATGCGTGAGACTTGAGAGCCCTGGGTATACATGTGTTCTGTGTTGAGGGAACTGAACAGTGTGTCGGGGTGTACATGTGTTCTGTGTTGAGGGACCTGAACAGTGTGTCGGGGTGTACATGTGTTCTGTGTTGAGGGACCTGAACAGTGTGTCGCGGTGTACATGTGTTCTGTGTGGTGTTGGTCAGCTGTTCCTGTTCTTGTCTTTGTTGAGGGACCTGCTGGCTATTGTGGCAGCACTAGAGTACAACCAGTGGTTCACCAAACTCTCCCTCCAGGACTATAAACTGGTACATTTCAATTTTCTTTCACAATATGTTCAATTTGTTAATTTGTTTTATACTTATGCATGGTTGGGTGTGTGTGTGTGTGTGTGTGTGTGTGTGTGTGTGTGTGTGTGTGTGTGTGTGTGTGTGTGTAGTCAACAGATTTGTGTGATCAGATCTTGAAAGTCGTCGCTCGGTCGAGCAGATTGGAGGAGCTGGTTCTGGAGAATACAGGACTCAAAGCGTAAGCAGCAACATGCATTCACACACACATGCACACAATAATAATAATAATAACAATAATAATAATTGTATTTTGAAGGCACCTTAATAGGCATTCAAGGACTCCATACAACAAAAAATACAATTAAATAAGTTAAATAATAAATAAATAATAATCTGAACAAATCAGTTTAAAACACCCTAAGGGTGCTTGTAAAACCAAGTGCATGTCTGGGTCATAAATCATCATCATGATTTTATCTACTGAGTATATCTCCAGATTCATGTGGACTTCAGACACAGTGGTTCTTGTGTATCAGACCTGCTCTGCATATCCAAACTACTCCGAGCATTCAGACCACTCTGCTCATGAAACGTGACACACAAACTACCAGCTATTAAAACACAGTTGATAAATCCTTGCTAGCCTCATGAAACGCCATCAGAACACATTTGGGTCATGTATGATTCACAGTCTAACGGTCTACTGAGCCAATAGAGGGAAAATGTTCAACAGGCTAGTGAAGATGGAAATATAGGGGAAAACAGTCCTGATCAGAAAGAACAGAATGAAACCAAAAAGTGCAGGTGGGAGGGGTTGTTCCCGCCCTTCCACACACACACACAGCTCTATGGTGGCCGAGAAGCCCAATCAAACTGGTATCAAAGAGCCAAAATTAAAATCATATCGCACGTTCACCATAGATGAAGCTGATCAGTAACTGTGGTTTAAATGTTTCCATGTGCAGCTTTTAGAAATCAGGGTGAATATGTGTGTGTCTAATTGTAGTGTGTGTGTGTGTGTGTGTTTGTGCGTGCGTGCGTGTGTGCATCATCTTAGTGATTTTGCACAGAAGTTGTCCAGTGCTTTGAGCCAGAACACACTCTCAGCACTTCACACACTCAACCTAGCCAACAACTCACTGGAGGATAAAGGTAGCGCACACACACACACATACACACACACACACACACACACACCTGCTTTTTAATGTCATTCACATTTTTCACATTTTGTACTTACAAGTTTGTGCAGATACATTGTTGATAATGATGAATATAATGAATATAATAATAACAATAATAATAATAATAATAATGAAAAATAATGAAAAAATAAAATGGTTCTATTATTAATTAATTATATTTTGGTTATAATAAATCCCTGTGTTTCTATTATTAGTTATTTCTGTTGTTATATGTTTGTGTTATTATGTGTTTCTCAGGCATTGCATTTCTCAGCTCTCCATTAGGAAAACTTCCATCTGGTCTGAAAGTTCTTAACCTCTCCAAAAACTCCCTCTCTGTTAAAGGTGAGCAGAGACAGATCCTACACACACACATATACACACACACACACACACACACACACACACACACACTCCCCTACCTGATCTTCCCTCTCAGAAATATGGGTTTATGCTATCATAGTTTGAGCTTTGGCTACATCTCCATGGTGATGTTAGCTGGTTGCATTACATGAAAACAGCTCAGAGCAGGTCTTGCCTCATTTTGATGGGACTTCCCAGTAGGTAAATGCTACCACCTCCCAGTAGCTAAATGCTAGCACCACAACGTGCCTACAAACTCAGCATTTTCATTTCCTAATTTCTTAATTATAGCTAACTAGCTGGGTTCCGTTTGTAAAAAAAAAAAAAAAAAACACACTGTACATGTTGAAATGTTCATGGACCAGGTATTATCATAAATCTAATAAAATGGTCATAACTCACCTTACAACCGAGATAACCAATCCCTCCAACATCTCTTCCTAAAAATCCCTCTCCGTTCAAAAATGGCGGTTATCATTTCCAAAGGCGCACAAGCGAAACATATCATAAGATTAAAATTTACTTAGTAATTGTAGGTTTATGTGCAGTGACAATAAAACATTTAAATAGTATGAGTAAATCTATATGTACAGCGCCTCCAAGTAGTATTCAACCCCCTGCAGATTTTGCGAATTTAACAACTTGCAAATAAGTTAGAGCCTTCAAACTTTGAACAAGAGCAACATTTATTAACAGATGCTTGAATAATACAAACCTAACATACAAGTTGCTCAGGTAAAGTATAATACATTTTAAACATAAACATTAGGGTCAATTATTATTCAACCCCTCGGTTTAATATTTTGTTGAAAACCCCTTATTTGCAATTACAGCTTTTAATTGTTTTTTATATGACCTGATCAGGCCAGCACAAGTCTCTGCAGTAATCTTGGCTCACTCCTCCATGAAGATCTTCTCCAAGTCATCTAGGTTCTTTGAGCACCTCATGTGGACTTTGACCTTGAGCACATTCCACAAGTTTTCAATTGGGTTAAGGTCAGGAGACTGACTAGACCACTGCAACACCTTGATTTTTTCCCTCACAAACCAGGCCTTGGTTTTCTTGGCCGTGTGCTAGGGGTCGTTGTCCTGTTGGAAGATGAAATGACAGCCCATCTTAAGATCCTTGATAGAGGAGCAGAGGTTCTTAGCCAAAATCTCCAGGTAGGCTGTGCTATCTATCTTCCCGTGGATGCGGACCAGATGGCCAGGCCCCTTGGCTGAGAAGCAGCCCCACAGCATGATGCTGCCACCACTATGCTTGATATTCTTGGGGTCGTATGCAGTGCCATCCTGTCTCCAAATGTTCTGGGTTTGATTGGCACCAAAGACCACAATCTTGGTCTCATCAGACCAGAGGACCTTGAACCAGTCTGCCTCAGAGTCCTCCAAGTGATCATGAGCAAACTGTAGACGAGCGTTGACATGACGTTTTGAAAGTAAAGGTACATTTCGGGCCTGGAACGGAGACCATTGCGGTGGAGTACTATAAACAATATATTGATATAATTACTCCAATATTGACTCACGTCTCTCAGAAGGCTATTCAAAGAGGCTCACTCCCTCCGTCCCTCAATGAGGCACTCATTGCTCTGATACCCAAGAAGGGAAGGGATACAGATCCAGCTAACTTCAGGCCAATCAGCCTCATCAACGTAGATAGTAAGATACTGGCTAAGGTTCTGGCCCTAAGACTGGAAGCAATCCTACCACACATCATACATACAGACCAAGTGGGGTTCATAAAGGGTAGGTCTTCTAATGATAGTCTGAGAAGACTTATGCACTTATGGCAAAACGCCTCTAATGTGGCGCCAGTGGTGGCGGTCTCACTTGACGCAGAGAAAGCATTTGATGGAGTAGAGTGGGATTTTTTTACACTCAGCCCTGTTGAGATTTGCTTTTGGTTCAGGCTTTGCAAAATGGATAAAAATATTATACAACAACCCGAAAGCATCAGTTTTGACAAACAGTATTATCTCGCCTCTCTTTAAGCTTCCTAAGGGAATGCAACAGGGATGCACCTTGTCACCCTTATTGTTTACAATTGCGTTGGAATCCCTGGCAGTGGCCATAAGAGCAAACCCAGCTATTAAAGGTGTGGAAGGTGGGGGGAGTGAGCATAAGTTGATGCTTTATGCTGATGATATCCTCTTCTTGACTAGTGACCCCGAAAATTCATTACCTGTACTGATGGACACCATCGAAACGTATTCTAAACGTATTCTAAAATTTCTGGCTATCGAATTAATTGGACCAAATCAGAGGCGATGCCTATATCTAGGCATTGTTACCCACAAATAATAAAACAATATAATTTTAGATGGATCCCTAAATGTATGACTTATCTGGGCATTAAACTAACCTCGGAGCTAGGTGAGATGGCAGCACTACACTTGGAGCCTCTTCTTCAAAAAATATAAACAAATCTAGGTAAATGGGGAAAGTTAAACCTGAGTCTTTGGGTAAAGATAAATGTAATCAAAATGGTAATTGCACCACAATTTAACTATATATCTATGATGTTACCAATAAATAAGCCAGGTCATATATTTAAACAATATGAAAATGTAATCAGAAAATTTCTTTGGGCAGGGAGGAAACTCAGATTTAAATGGAGTAAGATGTGTGCACCCAAGGAAAAGGGTGGACTTGGTCTCCAAGATGATAGGCTTTATAGTTTGGCATTTGAGATGGCTAAGATAATTATCCATTGGAGAGGAACAGTGTCTGGCTTAGCGTGGGCTACTATTGAGAAAAACCTGGCAGCACCATTCCAGCCGATTTGTGTGCTATCTCAATGCTTAAAAAGTGAAGGCACAGACATAAACCCAGTCATTAGGCATTCTCAAGATATGTGGGCAAAGGTTCATAAGATGTACAAAATCTCCCATTACAACCAACTGTACAAATCACTTTGATTTAATCCTGAGGTGAAGATCGGGAAGCAGAAAGTGTTTTGGAAAAGATGGTTAAACAGGGGTATACACACTGTGAAGGATCTGTAATAAATAAAAAGTTTCAATCAGAAAGATTAACCAATTCAATTGTGGATTACTTAGATAACCCCCTTTACTATAAGGCGTCAACATTTTATAAAAACTCAGTTTATTCAATTAGCAAATGGGATAATTTGAGAATAATCTGGCAAAGGGACCTTAAGTGCAAAATTAATAAAGATACCTGGAATCAAATCATAGCACAAAATGGCAACTGCGTCAAAGAGGCTAGAGGAAAATTTATACAATATAAAATTTTTCATCTGTACTATTGGACACCCTGTAGGCTCTTCAAGATCGGCTTAACAAACAATAGTTCATGCTGGAAATGAGGGAATGCCCCATGGTTAAACTATTTTGGAGTAATGTGTTGAAGTTTTTGGAGACATGGGTGGGAATAGCCCTACCAATATCCCCCTGTTTGTGTCTTCTGGGAGGTAAAACAGAAACCACAACATTAACAAAAAAGGTATATTCGGTTCTGATGGTGGGGATAACCACAGCTGCTAGAGTCCTATTAAGACACTGGAAATCACCCACATGTCCAACACTCCAAGAATGGAAAACCCTAATGAGTGAGAGCACTTCATATGAGGTCATGTTATCTAGGATAAGGAGTACAGGACCTTCAGAACTGGGAATCTGGGATTACTTCACGGAATATCTTCTAGTTGATGGTGTGATCGAGGTTAGAAGGTAGTGATGTCTGTGTACTAATTATCTCACTGTATTGTCATTGAATGTTTGACCTTTGTACATTTGTTCTGTAAACTCCTTCTGACAGGGACCTCATAAGCCTTACTCAATCCGTTCTCATTTTTCGAACTGTTTTTCTGTGGTCGGGACTGCCTTCCTATGGTTTTCTGTCTTTTTCTACATAATGAGTTTTTGTTTATTTTTGTTTACCATGTTTGCCATGTTAAAATTTTAATACCAAAAAAAAACCTTTTTTGCTGCAGTGCATTTCACACATCCAGGCTGATCTACAGTCTAAATGTCACAAGGCTAAGTTATCTCCAAATGTGTAAACCTGCAACATCTGCAGGGGGTTGAATACTACTTGGAGTCACTGTATATGGAAAGCAAGTACATTTGTTTAGCATTTAGATTTTTGTTTTTTTATTAGGTGTGTGTGTGTGTGTGTGTGTGTGTGTGTGTGTGTGTGTGTGTGTGTGTGTGTGTGTGTGTTTCAGGTGTGAACATTCTGGCACAGTCTCTGTGTTCTAGCCCTACTGTCTTCAACACACTCACACACCTGGACCTGTCTGGGAACACACTGAGGGGAGATGACTTGCCTGTATGCACACAAACTGTTCACCGCGCGCATGCACACACACACACACACACACACACACTCACACCCACACACCCACTCATAGCATATCTGTCTCTGCAGAACCTGTGGAACTTCTTGGGGCAGCCGAACAGCCTGCAAACTCTGGATTTGTCCAACAGTGACTGCTCCCTGGACTTGGTCTGTGTCCCCCTGTCCCCCAGGGACACACACTCTCAGACGAACACAATCGCACCACCGCATTTTAGGTTGTTTATGCACTTGGTGTGTAACAGGATATGTGTGTGTGTGTGTTTGTGTGTGTGTTCTCATTTTAGGTGTGTTCTTCATTATTTCGAGGCTCTCTGAAGCATCTTAATGTTCTCAACATGTCCAAAAGTGTATTCAGTCTCAAGTGAGAAAGATGTGTATACACACACTCACACACACACACACACACACACACACACACAAACACATTTCCTGTTTCACACAATACCCAAATACACAAACTTCTACTAAGAAAATGAAGCTGTTGAAGCATGTGGTTCTCTTTGTGTCGGCACCACCTGCAGGAGGGGAAAGGAACTACCATCCTCCTTCAAGCACTTCTTCAGCAGTTCTCAGGCCCTCCACACCATCGTCCTGTCTGGCACCAGGCTCCCCCCAGAGGCCCTCAAGTGAGTTGCAGCTGACACCTTCTCTAAGAACACAGGAAAACACCACAGTAAACAAATCTTCATCTACATAAAGTAGGGTGACCTAGGTCATGCACCTCAGAATGTAGACAGCGTGACTGTCAGTACGCAACATGCAACACCCACCCCCCCGCTCCAACTTGTCCTGGTTTTCCCAAATGAAATTATGGTCACCCTAACATAAAGTAATCACATTAGCCATCATTATTCATTATGCATAACTTTGCAGTCTCCAGATTACAGCTAGTCTCCCTTTGTCTGACTAATACCCTCCTAGTCTAGGTTTATTGTGAGGGCCATAAAATCTTACAGCTGCATGTGTAGTCTTCAGCAAGAGAGTATGGTGTGTGGTTAAACCTCATTGTAAGCCAGCGTTCCTCTCTACTATAGCCACATATTTGATGTTGCTTGGATTACATCAGTAAGACCACTAGACCATGGCTGCCCCAGGCCTCAAGCCAATCAAAACCCTTGTTAGAAGTCCCAGCGAGGCTATGAGGCAGCCCTCTAGTGTTCACATGTGTGTGTGTGTGTGTGTGTGTGTGTGTGTGTGTGTGTGTGTGTGTGTGTGTGTGTGTGTGTGTGTGTGTGTCTACCACAGCCCCCTAGTGTTTACTAGTGTGTGTGTGTGTGTGTGTGTGTGTGTGTGTGTGTGTGTATTCGTATTCTCACTGCACCGATGGTTCAATGTGGAGGATGAACTTGAATGGGGTGTAAATCACAACTGACAAATTGGCAACTTAAGTAACATAACATACTGGTACATGCTGATTCACAGCCCTGTTATACCTGTCGAATCAGCTATTCATGCAAACATATCACAGTCCTGCCAGGGTCCTGCAGAACTGACCCACTTTTCTTTCTTTCTCTCTCTCTTTCTCTCTCTCTCTTTCTCTCTATCTCTGTCTCTGTGTGTGTGTGTGTGTGTGTGTGTGTGTGTGTGTGTGTGTGTGTGTGTGTGTTTACTCTTTTAGAGCAATGTTGCTTGGACTGGCCAGTAACCCCAACCTGAAAGATATCTCATTGGATCTGAGCAGCTGTGAGGTAAATGCACGCACACACACACTTTAAATAGTTTAACACACATTTTATATTTTTTTATTTCTTCAGTTCTCACATGACTGCAAAGTGGGTAAACCCTGGTGGCCCTTACACTGATGGGTCATGTGTCAGGTCAAAATGGGTCAAAAAGGTCAATCATGCACACAAAATTTTGTGTGTGTGTGTGTGTGTGTGTGTGTGTAGCTGCGTTCTGCTGGATCTCAGATTTTGGAGGGCTGTATAGCTGAGATCCCCAACATCTCCAGCCTGGATATATCAGACAATGGTCAGAACAAACACGCAAGCTGTATTTTACTGTATTTTCTACTAAACCTACAATACACCTGATAAGAAACAGACTGGGAGTCTGTTGAGACATGTTGAGGGCATTTTTGTTGCAGGTTTAGACTCTGATCTGACCACCCTGCTGGTGTGGCTGGCTAAGAATCGTTCTATCAGACACCTGTCGCTGGGCAAGAACTTCAACAACATCAAATCCAAGTGAGATTTAGAGGCGGTGTGTTCAGAGAGTACAGTACCACACACACATACACACACGGAGACTGCTGTTTATGGTGAAGGGTTGGACCAGGAGCCTTTACATTCAGAATATTCTCTCGCACTCTCTCTCTTTCTTTCTCTCTCTCTCTCTCTCTCTCTCTCTCTCTCTCTCTCTCTCTCTCTCTCTCACACACACACATACACACACATCTCCCTTGATCATTTCATTTTGCAGTTCTGGGTATATGAACATGCTCTGTTCCTTCCTTCCCATGTGCAGCTGTTACTCATATATAACTCATATATAACACATCACCATGAGCAGTGAAAACTCAGCTCAGCACATTTTATCATGGGGGCCGTGTGTGTGTGTGTGTGTGTGTGTGTGTGTGTGTGTGTTCATACACAGGAATCTAGGGCTGGTGATGAGCTGTTTGGTTCATATGATCCAGGAGGAAGAATCGGTGAGTGCTTTGAGTGCTTTTCCACCTGAGCTCACCTTCCACTGCAGGACCACTGTTACTTCATCTCAGGAAACGCCGAGCTCCACACTGGTCAAACCATTTTCTAATGTAACCCTAGTGTAATGTGGTTAACTGACTAATTGTGTGTGTGTGTGTGTGTGTGTGTGTGTGTGTGTGTGTGTGTGTGTGTGTGTGTGTGTTTAGCCTCTAAGCTCTCTCTCTCTGGCTGACTCTAAGTTGAAGGCGGATCTGTCCGTGGTCCTGAATGCTGTGGGAGGGAACAGCTCCCTCACCCATCTGGATATTAGTGGCAACAGCATGGGGGACATGGGGGCCAAGATGTTGGCCAAAGCCCTGCAGATCAACACCAAACTCAGGTCACGCACACACACACACACACACACACACACACACACATTCTAGACTGTATAACATAAAACTTGCTGAATGCGCACAAACATGTACATTAAAGAAAACCATGATAGTATAATTCATTATAATGGTTTGGTGTGTGTGTGTGTGTTAGGACTGTACTTTGGGACAGGAACAATGTCAGTGTGCAGGGCCTGCAGGACGTGGCATCTGCTCTGGAGAAGTGAGTCAAGAGTGTGTGTGTGTGCGTGTTTGCGTGCGTGCGTGTGTGTGTGAGAAATAGTGATCAAGGTGTTGTGTGTGGTGCAGAAACTACACCATCCGCTTCATGCCTGTCCCCATCATGGACGCTGCCGTCGCTCTTAAATCCAGCCCAGACAGAACCGAGGATGCCCTCATGAAGGTCAGAGGTCAAGAGGACAAGTGCCTAGTTTCATGCTTGTTGTCAATCAATGTGCAAATGGGCAGGAGCAGTGTGGCATTCTGATTGGGTTTGATCAATAGCCTAACTGTAACTGATGTGTGTGTGTGTGTGTGTTTGCGCGTGCGCGTGTGCATGTGCGTGTGCATGTGTGTGCGTGTGCGCGCGTGTGTGTGTGTGTACATACAGATGGAGCAGTATCTATTAAGGAACCATGAGACGAGAAGATACCTTCAAGAACAGGCCTATAGACTACAGCAGGGAATTGTCACGTCCACTACACAGCAGGTTAGTGTGTCTCAACCACACACATATGATTGTGTGTAAAACTGCATGGTCATCTAAGTGTGTGTGTGTGTGTGTGTGTGTGTAGATGATTGGCAGGCTGTGTGTAAAGGTGCAGGACCATCTGAACTCTCTTCGCTTTAGTGAGCGTGCGAGCGTTCAGGAGGACATGAGAGCAGCAGAACGTCTAGTACAGGACGCCCGGAACTCAAAAAGAGTGAAGTTCTCACACACACACACACACGTGCGATCATACACACACACACACACACACACACACACACACACATGTGATCATACACACACACACACATGCGATCATACATACGCACACACACACACACACACACACACCCACACAAACACACATGTGATCATACACACACACACACACACACACACACATGTGATCATACACACACACACGCATACACATACACACACACACACACACACACACACACACACACATGCGATCATACACATACACACACACACACACACATGCGATCATACACATACACACACACACACACACATGCGATCATACACACACACACACACATGCGATCATACACACACACACACACATGCGATCATACACACACACACACACATGCGATCATACACACACACACACATACACACGCGATCATACACACACACACACACACATGCGATCACACACACACACACACACATGCGATCATACACACACACACACACACACACACACACACACACACATGCGATCATACACACACACATGCGATCATACACACACACACACACACGGGCATATACACATACACACGCATACACATACACACACACAATCACACACACACGGGCATACACATACACACACACACACACACACACACTGGCATACATGTAAACACACACGCAGACACAAATGTCACACTCATTGGGATCAGTAATTTAAACCATTCTTAAACCATCTCACACAGTTACTTACACTTTTCATCTCTTTGTCTCCCGTGTAGCTGTTGGCCAGTATGTACTACCTACGCTCCTCGTTGCAAGGGGGTGGTGTGGAGGGTGGAGCTGGGGGTGGGCCGAGCCCATGGGCGGGGCCTATCCAGGAGAAGCTGCAGATGATGGCAGGGGAGATCAGCACTGTGATAGACCAGCAGCTGCAGGTCAGATGAAACAAACCCCACTGCAGCAGTTCTGTTCAAATGCCTTAGATATACCAAACACAGCTATGTTGGAACACCACCAAAATACCAGATACTGGCATATACAGATACCGTGTGTGTGTGTGTGTGTGTGTGTGTGTGTGTGTGTGTGTGTGTGTGTGTGTGTGTGTGTGTGTGTGTGTGTGTGTAGAGCTTGTTGGTGTCTATGGTAGACACAGCGGAGAGTGTGTGTCCACACGTCCTGCACCGATCCAACCTGAGGCCAGCTCTGATGCGGGCGGGCGAGGGGAGGATGACTGTCCCCCCGGCCTTCATCACCAGCACTCTGCTCCAACAGTCCGCCGTCGACATCATCAATAAGATCAGGTTGGTCGTGTGCACCCATGTGCCCTCTGATTGTCTGCACTGAGGCTGTCCCAGGGGGCACTCCTGTCCCTGAGAAAATAAAAATGTCTGATTGTGGGGGCTGACTGTGTGGCTTATATGGTGGTATTACCCATTAATGTTAGTATAATTATGTGTTTGTGTGTTAGTGAAGTGAAGCTCAGCATGGCCTCCTACCTCTCTGACCGCATCATTGATGAGATTTTAGAGTCCCTCTCTCGCACTCAGCACACACTGGTCAGTATTTATGCACACGCTCGAACACACAAACACACAGATGTGATTTTGGTGTGCATAGTTGTAGCATGTGTGTGCTTTTGCCTCACAGCTGTGTTCACGCTTCTGTGCGTGTGTGTGTATATGTAGGCGGAGCACCTGATTAGGCGTGGTCAACCTCTGGTGCATCATGATTCAGAGGAGATTGAAGTTCTAGACGAGGCACAGCTGCAGACAGAGAACCTACCCCCACCTCCCACTGACCTACTGGTACACACACACACACACACACACACACACACACACACACACACACACACACACACACACACACACATGCACTACTGTAGCCAGAGAACCTAACCCCACCTCACCTGACCTACTGGTACACACACACACACACACACACTACTGTAGCCAGAGAACCTAACCCCACCTCCCACTGACCTACTGGTACGTACACACACACACACACACACACACACACACACACACACACACACTACTGTAGCCAGAGAATCTAACCCGACCTCCCACTAACCTACTGGTACACACAGACACAAAGGTTAAAGGTACATTCAAACCTCCCAAGGAATCATTTAGTTTCTGGTTTTAGGTCAAGAGAAAGTCTTCATTAAAGGGTTGTCATGGAAGGGTTATCGACATGTGTAGAAAGAAACCCAGTGCTGTCTTGTCCTCTTGTCGTTCTTGGTTTCTTCTCTACCTGTGAAGCTGACTCCAACATCCAAGAGGAAGAGTATTCTCTTCAGGATGGTGCGGCCCGTGTCCGTAGCCTTTGGTAGGCTCCTCACCTCACATGAACCTAGATTCAACAGCAGCATGGTGAAACAATAACTACCCCACACTCCTCCCAGTAATCACCTCAGTACCCCACACTCCTCCCAGTAAACACCTCAGTACCTCACACTCCACCCAGTAAACACCTCAGTACCCCACACTCCACCCAGTAAACACCTCAGTACCCCGCACTCCACCCAGTAAACACCTCAGTACCCCGCACTCCTCCCAGTAAACACCTCAGTACCCTACACTCCACCCAGTAAATACCTCAGTACCCCACACTCCACCCAGTAAACACCTCAGTACCCCACACTCCACCCAGTAATCACCTCAGTACCCCGCACTCCACCCAGTAAACACCTCAGTACCCCGCACTCCACCCAGTAAACACCTCAGTACCCCGCACTCCACCCAGTAAACACCTCAGTACCCCGCACTCCTCCCAGTAAACACCTCAGTACCCTACACTCCACCCAGTAAATACCTCAGTACCCCACACTCCACCCAGTAAACACCTCAGTACCCCACACTCCACCCAGTAATCACCTCAGTACCCCGCACTCCACCCAGTAAACACCTCAGTACCCCGCACTCCACCCAGTAAACACCTCAGTACCCCGCACTCCACCCAGTAAACACCTCAGTACCCCACACTCCACCCAGTAAACACCTCAGTACCCCACACTCCACCCAGTGAACTCCCTACCATTTCATGGTTACGATGTGGTCACACTGCTATGATGATCTAGGTAGCTAATAAATTGAACTTATGTGCAGTTGATCTGTTCTGTATGCTCACACCATTGGTGTGTTGGTATGTCAATCAGAGCTGGAGTTTGATTTGGATAAGACATTGGAAAATGTGCCCATCCATATGGAGGACCTGCCCCTTCCTCCGCCCCCAACCCCACTAAAGGAGGAGCTAGAGAGGCAGGAGAGTGTGTGTTTCAGTGACCTTCCACAAACAGAGAGCCCTAAACTTGAGCACATCACTAAACACAGACCCCGCAGGAAGAAGACCAACCGACCAATCAGAGGCCCTGTAAGAGTTACTGCCACACACTCACTCACTCTCACATACACACCCTCCCTCACAATCACACCCTCATTCATTTCCACACACACACCCTCACTCTCACATACAAAAATACACCCTCACTCACAATCACACCCTCGCTCACAATCACACCCTCATTCTCACACAATCAAACCCTTCCTCTCTCTCATACACAATCACATCCTCTCGCACAATCTCACTCTCACACATGCACCCTCACTCATTTTCTCACATATGCAAAACACATGTCTTTTTGTGTCTCTTGATTTGGTCCTGGTTTGGTCCTGGTTTGTAATGCGACACCCGTTTTCTGTGTTCTGTCCTCTAGGCTATGAGGACTGTTCCTGCAGTGCACCCTGAGAAGAATGAACTCATAGGAAAGCTGGATGAAGGAGTAGATGAGTTCTATGCCAAAAAAGTCACCCAGATCACAGCCCAGTGAGACTGCATGACTGCACCACACTGTCTGCCCTCTTCAGCTTCCCCTGAATGTTTACAACCTACACACCTGCTGATTGGCCATTGGGTCTGTTATGAAGACCTCTGCTGATTGGCCATTGGGTCTGTTATGTGCTGGATGAACCTCAAGTGTCAATTGTTTTATGTTTTTCTTTGTGTGGTTCCTGATTTGTCCCGCAGGTGTACATCAGTGCGAGACTCTGTCCAGGCAGGTGAGAGGAGGAGGGAGTCCCGCATGAGTGGCTTCTTCAACCTCATCAAATCACGCTCGTCCACCAAGACTCCGCCCACCAGCCCACACACACCTGTGATTGGCGCAGCAGTGGTTCCAACAGTATCAGTCATTGGTACTACAGCAATAACAGCTACTTCACCCATTCTTGCACCCATCGATGAGTCCACAAAGACTGAGGCCAAGATGCCCTCCTCTGTCCCTGAGCCAATCACAGCCCAGCAACTAGAGAAGGCCGAACCTAGGGAGCCTGTGGATGTGGTAGTGACCTCTGAGCCTAAAGGTCAGGAGGAGAGTAAGCAACATGGTGCCCCGCATGCCGGACGGATCCGGGGGGTTCAGGTGATGGGTAATGACTTCCTGATGCAGCTCCGCGCAAAACAGGAAAAGATGAAAGAGAAGGTAAAGTGTGTGTGTGTGTGTGTGTGTGTGTGTGTGTGTGTGTGTGTGTGTGTGTGTGTGTGTGTGTGTGTGTGCGCGTGCGCGCGCGCGCATGCGTGTATTTGGAGATCATATTTAATGCAAAAATAAATATACCTCTTATTGAAAAGGGAGCTTTTTAAAGTGTTTACTAACAAGTAAACTTTTAATCACAGGCAGCTGAATCCCCACCTAAAGTCAATGCTGAGCCGAGCCCAGGTTTGTGTTGTAATAGCTAAAGCACTTTGAATGAATTTCTCTTTCCCTATTGCATTACTTTCTGACTCTGCTTCAATTCTGCCTTTCACCAGGTGAGGGCACTGCAGAGAACCTAGTGCCAAGAGAAGGCCATCCAGAGCCTGCAACCAAAGCCCCTTTACCCCATGCTCAACCCAAACTTGCCGCACCTGGACATGGACCCTCACCTGCACATGCACCTGGACATGGACCCTCACCTCCACCCGCACCTGCACCTGGACAAGGACCTTCACCTCCACCCATACATGCACCTGGACATGGACCCTCACCTCCACCTGCACATGCACCTGTACCTGGGCCTGTTCTCACACCTGGTCCACCTCCTGCTGACTCCTCACAGAGGTCCCACCCGTGCGGTCCCCCCAGCCCAGACCCCAACAATCTCGAGAACTTCGGCAGTCCCCGGGTCCCTCCCATCTCCCTAACCAGCCCCCCGAGCAGCACCTCCACCTCCATATCCAGTAAGTTCTAAGCAGCTCATACCAGTCCAAACCCAGCATGAACCTGGTGGGAAGACTCTATACAGCTGAAATCTGGGCATCCAGAACTACTGTTGGGCATCCCTACAAAATGGGTTAGACTAGACATTTTTGATTTGTGATGGGTTCTGTACCTAGATGAAGTGGGCATGTTGTTCAATTAATATTATTTACCTGACACAGCTCAGTAAACCTGTTCTGTTTTCTTCAGACATCTCAGGCCCTTCCAGTACTAGCTCCTCCCCTAAGATGCCTGTAGTGGCTCCAGGCCACAATGGGGCACCGTGTGAGACACATTTGAAGGAGCAGTCGCCTTTCATTCACAGCACAGAAGGCAAGGATACACTTCATTTAGCTTATCCTTTTATTTACACTCTCTTGCTTCTTTTTGTTTCTTTTCCCATGTGTCTATACTGCCAGCCAGTTATTACAAGACATTAATGTAATATTAGACATTAAACTATGGTTGAATCAGGTCACAAAGCAAAGCTCTTCTACTTTCTGGTTTTTGGTTGAAGCTGTTTGACTGCTACATCTGTCTTAATGAGCTCGTGTTGGGATAATTTGCTGGAATTCAACCTGGTAAACAATAAAATAGACTGCACAGCAGTGCTGTGATCATTACTGCCTGGTGACTGTGCTGGTTTTGTGTTGCTGTTGTTTTTGTTGTTGACACAGTACCTCTGTTTATTAGAGCTGGTTGAGTCATTGGAGGATGGGGTGTTCGAGTCTGAATCATTTGCATCGCCCATTCCAACAACAGGACCGCGCTGTACCTCCCTTCAGTCCTCAACCAATCCTACTGAAGAGAAGAATGATCGACAGCGCACAATGTCCCTCCCACTTCCTGGTCTGACCAATCATATCTTTCATATAAACTCTCTTGTCCTGAGATGTTTTTCTTCTTCAGTGTGTATATATTTTCTGTTAGCCTTGGATTGTGGTTTTAGTGAATGCTTGTATTTACTGCTACTCATACAGTTATGCTGTTCATGATGGCTTACACATACACAATTTACAATGGAGTTTATTTTTAAAGCAACAGTTTGTCCTTAATTTGTCAGTCTGTGTGTGTGTGTGTGTGTGTGTGTGTGTGTGTGTGTGTGTGTGTGTGTGTGTGTGTGTGTGTGTGTGTGTGTGTTGTAGCTGGACTGCCCACCCCTCCGAGCTCTCCATTAGGGCTGGACCACAGCGCTGCAGCCCCTCACAGCCCTGGCACACATGCAGATCAACACAGCAGCAACAGCAATCCAACACCAGCCCCAACCGAACCAACACCAGCCCCAACCGAACCAACACCTGCCCCAGCTCCTGCCCAAACCAAGCCAACGTCAGCCATCATTGAGCTGCCCAGCCCAAATGAAATAGATGAACAACCAGTGAACTAAGTAGGAAGACAATTTAGAGGAATCATCAAACCAGCCAGATGTCTCCCTGGTGTCTCCCTGATCTCTCTCTGATGTACTGCTGCTAATCAGATTTAGATCTGTGGATGTGAACCCACAATAGCACAATCATGAAAAGAACAAACACCTTGGGAAAAATGTAATCTGCTTTCAGGGTCAGATGTTGTCTAACTGTCATGAGTGTAATCATGCAATGTTATGGACATTATGACACATTGATGTTATATGTTTTTATGCTTTTATGCTTTTATTAATGCCTTTTCAAGAGTTACAGCACCTGTTAAAAATTTGGACACATCTGACTGAATGTAAGATGATGTCTTAAATATTTTAATATAATGGTTTATACTTAAATAGGTAAATAGTTTTCAGTCAGAATTTTAGTCTGAATGAAATGTGAGAATTTCTTCAAGACTGATAGAGAAGCTTATGGTCTGGTGTTGTAGGGGGTGTATTATTCTGTGGATACTTTCATTATTATTCTATGGCATCTGCTAGCAAGGAGTGTCTCCTTCACTCTGTGTTTCACAAACACTGCAGGAAACACTCACTGCTGGCCATGTGAATCAACCAGTGTTGAATTAAGAATGCTTCACTCACCCCGTTGCTATAGCAGCATGTGTTCTATGTTGGGGTGAATTGTCTGCTTGGGAGGGGTCAAACAGAATTCTGGCGTCATCTGGTTTTAATGAACACAAAAGTTGAACAAAAATGTTCACTACTTTGGTTTGTTTTGACCAAGTATTTGCCAAACTATGTCAAATCATTGCCAGTTGATCTAAATTAAACTGTGCACTTCATTGATGCTACGTTTTCAAGACAACAAATAAGAAACTGTAGTCGCAGACTGAAATGACTGATAATGCAGTGTGCCTGTCCTGTGAGACAGACACGTGACCTCTAACATATCAAATTACTTAGTCGAGTTAGGTGTTCATATCAAATATATATATATATATATATATATATATATATATATATATATATATATATATTCATGTCATTTAGATGATTTTTTACTTGTTCATTAATGCTATAGTATAAATGCTGAGATTATTTTATTTCTTTTGGTGTGGGGCTAGCTTCTCTTACTAGTTTGTTTTTAAGTCATTTTTACTATATGAAAATAATATATGTTATGGTATAATAGAAGTAAAACCTATTGACATACAATTATGTAATCAAACGATTATGTCTTATTGAATATAAAGTATTTTACACCGATTTATGGTTTCTCCGTTTCTATATTCATATGAACTGGAACATACACATTTTACTCTGTAAACGTATCTTCTGTACCAGGTTTATAATAAAAACTGTCTGCGTGCATATCGTATGTCTTTTGTGTTGACTGTACGCGCCACTCCACCGCGTTCCTATTAGCACGGTGCAGTCTCCAACTTAGTACAGCCGCTCTTATCACCACAGATTACGTGCTCATTACGTGGGTGAGATAATTGAGAGGTAATCACTCATTCCCTCAGAGCGCGGAGGCGGGATTAGTTAGAAATAGGGAGCAGAGGACTCGATTCGAGGACGATTACCCGACTCACCTGTTGCATCTACCTGACACGCGCTCGTTCACCCTCAGTTTCAGCACCATGGAGAGCACTTCTAGCATGCTGGACGCTGCTACATTTCTTCGGATCTGGAGACTGTTTGATCCTGACGGTAAGCAAGCTTTGTAAGCTCTGCATGCTTTTCGTTCGTTCTTTGTGCTTGTAAATAGCTAAAAACGTTCTTCTACTTTCGCAGATAAGGGATATATCGAGGGAAAGAAGCTGGATGACTTTTTCCGTCATATTATGAAGAAAGTGGGGACGGCTGTAAGCCATCTGGTCATAATTTCCCAATTGCCTTGTCCATGCAGTTACTTAATATAGAGTTTGCTTCTTGCAGTTGATTTTAAACAAGATTAATTTGACGTTGTGGGATAGATGAGTCTTTTATTTGCTTCAAAAAATGTCGACAAATTTGACTATTTACACACGGCACCTACAGCCTGGATGTTTTTGACCGTTATCGTCTTTGTCGTATCATAAAGCAATTTGTCTGTCGACAGTGGGCTGCTGTTTAAACAGAATGAATTAAACCGTAATTAAAACAGAATTACCTTTAGTATATAAACAATTTAAATTAGCTTAAACTATTCGTTATGCAAATTTCTGGAAAGCCCCGTTTAAGTCATTTTAATTTTGAAAGGACAAGACTACGGATGAGAGAGTTCGGCAGCTTAGAAACACCAGCGCGGACGGACGCATGTGCATCACAGAGGTAGAAAAAACACCGAAATGTGTTTCGGGCACAAACATGTGAACTCGATGATTAACTCTCTCACTTTCTCTCTGTCTCTCTCTCTCTCTGTCTCTCTCTCTCTCTCTCTCTCTCTCTCTCTCTCACACACACACACACACACACACACAGCTAGCCACGATCATCCTACCAGAGGAAGAGAACTTTTTGCTGGTGTTCCGCAGGGAGACGCCGCTGGACAACAGCGTGGAGTTCATGAGGGTCAGCTCACATACAAACCCATAAAGTTCTGCTCTTTCACAGAGCCAAGACCTTAGCCGATCCATTAGACCCTGCATGGTTAAATCTGGGCTAATGAGCCGTTGTTGTGACCTGGTCTGTGTGCAGATCTGGAGACGTTATGATGCAGACAGCAGTGGGTTCATATCAGCTGTGGAACTGAAGGTTGGTCAAAACGCTTGGACACATTTTCTGAGAATCTCCAGAAATTCTCTCCTTTTGTCCCATTGCTGCTCCCATCACACCTGAAGCACAAACAGTCCTGTGAGACCCTTTAGATCCAGGTGCAGACGCATCTGGGGTCAGACGGGGTCAGTGGTGCTCCAGTGGTGAATGTGGTGTGCTGTGAGGTTGCAATGTTGTGCTTGTCTCCCTCATCAGAGTTTCCTGCATGACCTCTTTGAGCAGCACAACAAGCTCATCACACCGGACAAGCTGCAGCAATACACCGACACCATGGTAACAGAACGCCCCAGACTCCGCTCACTTATTGGTCAATGACTACTGTGCTGATGAAGGACATGGACAAACCCTGACAGACTCTTCTGTTACAGATGAAAATGTTTGACAAAAATCAATACGGTCGACTGGACCTGAACGACCTGGCCAGGTGCGAGTATTTACTGGCCTGTTTATTATAGGATGGATTCTGTGGAGTTTAATTACAGGATGTTTAAATGTTTCTGTTTGTGGTTGTGTGTGCTAATGAGTTTGAGTGAAACTGCTGGTTTCTTATTCTTTGCCTCCAGGATTTTGTGCTTACAGGAAAACTTCCTGCTGAAGTTTGAAATGGATGTGAGTAGTTTGTCATCAATTAAACTCACAAATTAAAAGCTATTTAAACAGTAAATATGTGAATTGAGAATGATGTATTTGTACTGTGGATTACTGATCTACATTTTATATTTATAATCAACATGTCATAAATAACCTAGAATTAACAATTCCACAAAGTTTCTGCATTATCACTTAAACTGTGTGATCTTTCATTTGCTGTTTTGTGCACAAACATGAACTCCATGATTAATGCATTTTCTCTCTGTGTCTGTCTCTCTCTCTCCACTCTCCCCATGTCTGTCTGTCTGTCTCTGCTCTCCTGCTATCTCTCTGTCTGTCTCTCTCTCTGCACTTCCTCTATGTGTCTCTCCCTGTGCTCTCCCTATGTCTGTCTGTCTGTCTGTCTCTGCTCTCCTGCTATCTCTGTCTGTCTCGCTCTGCACTCCCTCATATGTATGTCTCTCTCTTTGCACTCCCTATGTCTGTCTGTCTGTGTCTGCTCTCCTGCTATCTCTCTGTCTGTCTCTCTCTCTGTACTCCCTCATGTGTCTCTCTCTCTGCACTCCCTATGTCTGTTTGTCTCTGCTCTCTTGCTGTCTGTCTGTCTGTCTGTCTGTCTGTTTCTGCTCTCCCTCTGTCCATCTCTCTCATTAATCAGGCCTGCAGTCAGAAGGACAGGAAAAAAGATTTTGAGAAAATATTTGCTCACTATGACGTGGTAAGAGTATGATCAACTCTTTCAGAACCAGTCCAGCATAGATCCCGTCATCTAACTCTTGGTGTGTGTGTGTGTGTGTGTGTGTGTGTGTGTGTGTGTGTGTGTGTGTGTGTGTGTCTGTCTGTGTGTGTGTGTCTGTCTGTGTGTGTGTGTCTGTGTGTGTGTGTGTGTGTGTGTGTGTGTGTGTGTGTGTGTGTGTGTGTGTGTGTGTGTGTGTGTGTGTTCATTCATACACTATTAGAGCAAGACTGGTGCCCTGGAAGGACCTGAAGTGGATGGCTTTGTTAAGGACATGATGGAGTTGGTTAAGGTGATGGATGTCACTGTGCTTTTTCACCTCCTGCCCCTTGTTCTTCAGCCCAGCATTAGCCCCAGCATTAGTCCCTCCATTAGCCCCAGCATTAGTCCCTCCATTAGCCCCAGCATTAGTCCCTCCATTAGCATTAGTCCCTCCATTAGCGTTAGTCCCTCCATTAGTGTTAGTCCCTCCATTAGCCCCAGCGTTAGTCCCTCCATTAGCGTTAGTCCCTCCATTAGCCCCAGCGTTAGCCCCAGTGTTAGTCCCTCCATTAGTTCCAGTGGTAGTCCCTCCTTTAGCCACAGTGTTAGTCCCTCCATTAGCGTTAGTACCTTCATTAGCCCCAACGTTAGTCCCTCCATTAGCCCCAGCCTTAGTCCCTCCATTAGCTCCAGAATTAGCCCCAGCGTTAGTCTCTCTATTAGTCCCAATTTTAACCCCTCCATTAGCGTTAGTCCCTACATTAGCCCCAGCGTTAGTCCCTCCATTAGTTCCAGCATTAGTCCCTCCATTAGTTCCAGCATTAGTCCCTCCATTAATGTTAGTCCCTACATTAGCCCCAGCGTTAGTCCCTCCATTAGTTCCAGCATTAGTCCCTCCATTAGTTCCAGCATTAGTCCCTCCATTAATGTTAGTCCCTCCATTAGTTCCAGCATTAGTCCCTCCATTAGTTCCAGCATTAGTCCCTCCATTAATGTTAGTCCCTCCATTAGCCCCAGCATTAGTCCCTCCATTAGCTCTAGCATTAGTCCCTCCATTAGCTCCAGAATTAGCCCCAGCGTTAGTCTCTCTATTAGTCCCAATTTTAACCCCTCCATTAGCATTGTCCCTCCATTAACCCCAGCATTAGCCCCAGCATTAGTCCCTCCATTAGCGTTAGTCCCTTCATTAGCCCCAGTGTTAGTCCCTCCATTAGCCCCAGTGTTAGACCCTCCATTAGCCCCAGTGTTAGACCCTCCATTAGCCCCAGTGTTAGACCCTCCATTAGCCCCAGTGTTAGTCCCTCTATTAGCTCTAGCATTAGTCCCTCCATTAGCCCCAGCATTAGTCCCTCCATTAGCCCCAGCGTTAGTCCCTCCGTTAGCCACTGCGTGTCCTCTCTCTCGTTCTAACTGCTGTTCTGTTTTCTCCAGCCCAGCCTGAGTGGTCCGGACCTGGACAGGTTCAGAAAGGCTCTGCTTAGTCACTGCGATGTGAATGGTGATGGAAAGATCCAGAAGAACGAGCTAGCCTTGTGTCTGGGGCTGAAGCTGTCTCCCTGAAGTGCCCACAGTATGCGCAGCTGGCTAAGCGCTACTGCTAAAACGCTCCATGCAGCATTTACAGTAATACAACACCATCAGAGCCCTGCGGAGGAAAGACAGGCAACGTAGATATGATTCATGGTGGATTTGATTGAATACGTATTTTACATTGACATTAAAGACATTCTGTAACATTGCTGTACATTGTTGTTGTTGTTGTTTTGAAAGTAAACACTGCTGTATTGAGCATCCTCGTCTGCATGCTCATTTAAACTCTCACCATTTCTGCATCATGCTTGTAGCTTGGGCATGTTCTCTCTCTTTATTTACTGTGTTTCTCAATGTTCTTGGTGCTTCATAGCTGGAATTAGATAAATAATTTTTACTGTCATACTAAAAGGAGGAGTGTTTGAGGAGTGCTTCTTCCTTGGACTTTCAGACAGTGAAGCAGGTTGTGAAAGGCTAGACAACAAAGCTTCGCCCTGACTCCCTGATCCCCCACCTGGTGTAGGCACCTGAGCCCTGACCCCCTGACCCCTCCTTCCTCCTGTAGGAGCATGCCCATTCACCTCCTGACCCTCGGACCCCTCCACCCTCCTGTAGGTTTATGCTCCCTGGTCGTGCTTTCTCTACAGTTAATCCTGAAACAGACATGAATAAATGTTCACACATATGTTTGTTTACACGTACATTAGGTCTCTTCTTGTGCTCTTCTTCTGAGACTTCAACCAAACTATTTAGAGAGTGAACACTGTTGAGTGAAGGAGCCACTCACTCCCCTTGTGATCAGACTTTGTAGCATGAGCCCCAGACCTCTGTAATTGTACCCTGTAGTGGCTTTTTAGAGCCCTTCAGGAAGTGTTTGTGGCCACCACTGAGCACTGATCACCGTGTCAGAGAGGAAATGAGCTTGCAGTACACGCCTGGTCTAAATCCACACAGACAGCATCAGTGGGTCTGCCATCACAACCTGCAAGGGTCTGTTTTAACACCTAAGCATTTTGGAGTGTGTGCGTGTGTGTATGTGTGTGCGTGTGATTCCTAATGCCTCAAACGTGTGTATGTAGGTGTCTGTGTGCGTGTTATATGTCTGTGATCATATTTGTTCGTTTTTGAGTGCGTGAGTGTGTTGTTGTATGTGTATGAGTGTGTGTTTATTTTTCAGTGTGTGTAACTTATTGTAAGTTTGTGATAATGCTTTGTTTATTTTTGACTGTGTGCATGTATTATTGTATGTTTGTAACCATGTGTTTATTTTTGAGTGTGTGTGTGTGTGTGTGTGTGTGTGTGTGTGTGTGTGTGTGTGTGTGTGTGTGTGTGTGTGTGTGTGTGTGTGTGTGTGTGTGTGTGTGTGAATTCCTTTACACAGATGTCTGGCCCCCTGCTCTCCAGTGTGTGTTTGACACAGTAATCTGTGGCTGCTGCAGTAATGATGGGCTTCATGCCTGTCATTAGCCTGTGCAGCCGGTGCCTGTGTGTTTACATTGCCACTCACATGGCCTGTTCTGGCCAATTCTCCCCTCTCCACACCAAGAAACACAACGTCCAAACATCAAGCAGCTCATAATTACCCTCACACCTGCGTCCAACGCAGCGTTTTGGGCCACTTAGCCCAGGCACTAAGTTCAACCATAATGTGTTTCAGAATGATGCCTGGGACAGATAGGGTTCTAGAACTGAATCGATCAAGTCTGATTGGTTGCCATTTGAGCTGTGTTTTTCTGCCCTTCTGTCTTTTCCCTTTTTACTTTTTCTCCCCCTCTTTTCTCTCTTCCTCTTTTCTCTCCTCCCCTGTATGGTCCACCTAATCCCAATTATTTTTATCACTATTGTACTGTATTATACATAATTGTTTTCATTTGATCCTTACATAAAAACAAAGTTGTCCTCCAAAGATGAGGGGGGTGGAGGTGGGCCAAAAAAAAGCCTGATTGGTTGCACACATGTGCAACCAGAGACACAGCCAATGAGGAGGCCACTGCCACGGAGTAGTTTTTCCTTGCTGATTTCACTTCACTGTTGTAATTCTGCAATGTTGTTTTATAAATATCAAAATGTACTTGCAATTTTGACCGTCACCAACGTCTCTCAGCCTTCCTAAATTTTACAATATATGGAGTGTTTCTCCAGGGCATCTTAATTCTACCAGAGATCATTTTAGTTACATTTGGTGTCAGCATCAGTACAGTTCCTAACTCTGTGTGTGAATGTTTCAACCATGTCTCTGAAGGCCAGGGCACTGTCAACACTGAGATAACGCTTTGTTATTGTGCGCTTTTCACTGAAATGAAATGAAATGAAATGTGCCATATTTTGTCAATTGTGAATTTGCACCCCAATCGAAATTTGTCCTCCGCATTTACCCATCTGTGCAATTAGAACACACACACAAACACACACTAGTGACTACTAGGGAGCTGTGGTGCACACATGCCCAGAGCATGTGTGTTCTAATAGATAATGACATTAAGAAATACACCAAAATGATCAGAGATTGCATCAGTAATTTCAGTATTATTAACCTCTATGCTTGTAGAAATGATCAAATTTAAGAGTTATGCATCCTCATGAATTCTGAAATGATTGGATTTGTGGATATATCCATGTGAACATTAAAATCCCCAGCAATTAAATGAATTAAATTAATGATGTAATTACAGTGTCATGGCACTGGATAAGTATTCTAAAAATCTTCTAAACAGATTAATGGTGCTAATACAAGAGCACTGAGATTTAACGATGCAGGGTGGAAACTTTCAGCATCAAAACAGCATCAAAAATATCTGTTGCAGATATTTAACCTATCGTGTTATTTCACTGTGCAGTGTCACGGCACTTGACATAGTTGTGTCAACTTGACATGGCAAGTTTTATGCAATAGCAATAGCAATAGCAACTTTTATGACTTGTTGGAATAAATTTTTATTGGAACACTTCTTGGAATTAATATGTAGGTGGGTGCCATACTGCAGTTACAATGTAATACACAATGTGTGTGTGTGTGTGTGTGTGTGTGTGTGTGTGTGTGTGTGTGTGTGTGTGTGTGTGTGTGTGTGTGTGTGCGTGCGTGCTTTTAGCTAATTATTCCAGTGCTTGAAAGAATAAGCTGTCATATGTAAAATCAAATGTACTGTTACTGTGACCCATATGAACCACAGTGCAAAGGTGGAAAGAGTACTGAAAAATTGTAATTGAGTAAAAGTATCATTACTTTGCCTAAAATCTACTCAGAGTAAAAGTAAAATTACCCATCTCAAAATTTACTCGAGTAAAATTACAAAATTACTTCATTTAAAATGTAATTTGAGTAAAAGTTACTTAGTTACTTTCAGTTATTTAATGCATGGATGAATCATTAACCAAATTCAACACAAGTTGTTTTAATCGATTTCAAAGTGTATTTAAGTGCACATCCACGCTTGCAAAAAGGTCAGCTGGGCTCAGGAACATACTTCCTCACAGCACAAGGACAGTCATAACCTGTACCATAAAGTGCAAACAATGTTCAGTCCTATTGTCCAGTGCACAACACTATGATAAGAATAAAGAAATTTAAAGTACAAATTATTCAAAAAACAAAATGCACACAAAATTAAGTGCCCACAAGATGCCACAAATCAAACTAAAATGCAACAGGATTCCATTACTCACAATAAAATGCCCACAGGTTTAAAAAACTTTAAAAATGCTCATAGGATCCCACTATTTAAAATAAGTGCTCACAGGATCCAACTATTCAAAATACAGTGCCCACCGGATCTCACTATTCACAATAAAATGCCCACAGGTTGCCACAACTCAAAATAAAATATAAAATGACCACAGCATCCCACATCTCAAAATAAAACAAAATGCGCACAGGATTCCACTATTTAAAACGTTCACAGGATCCAACTATTCAAAATACAGTGCCCACAGGATTCCACTTTTCACAATAAAATGTCCACAGGATCCCACAGAACCTGATAGATAGAAGATTTAAAGATAGAACAATCTCATCCTTTTGGAAAAAAGGTGCACCAGATTACAACCTGATTATGAGACAATGGAAAGGGCGCACGCAAGGCAAGGCCACGCAATTGGCCTTCAGTTCTGGGACTCGAAGTTAAAATTTCTGCCCGCATTTAATTTTTCACCATCAATATTTTTTTACTCAGTAATTTGAGGCCGTTCAAATGTAGTGAAGTAAAACTACTTGGGTCAAAATGTACTCAAGTAAAAGTAAAAATTACATATTTCAAAAACTACTCAGAAAATTACAAATTACTCATAAAAAGTACTCAATTACAGTAATGTGAGTAAATGTAATTAGTTACTTTCCACCCCTGCCACAGTGTTAGGCCTACAACAGTGCTGGGGAAGTAACCCCTGAGCTGTCAACTGATGAACAGCAGGTGGCAGTAAAGAACAAACTGCATATGAGTTTCTCAAGAGTTCCACCCCTGAGTTCATGAGAACCTGCCTCCCCAAGGGGTTTGGCATGCCCTGTCGTTATACTAATGATTTAGTCCTCTGAGCGAGACTGTTTGAAGAAAGCAGAGTCAGGTGTGTTTGAATAATGTTGGATCAAAATCACACATGCGGCTAAATCTATGAGAGCTTTCTTTAGTTGTTTCATTAATGATTCTAAACCACATGAAACAGTCTTGTGAAAGTCTGAAGGCAGTCTTGATGTAGTTTCCTGGTGTGTAGAGGGGGAGTGCACTCCCAGAGAACGTTTGCCCATGATGGATCTTAGCCAGGGTGGAACACGTTTTTGTAGAGACTACTGCTTCATATCCAAACTCTGAGCACTGTGGCTGACAATGCAGTCATGAGGAAGATCTGAGCACTGCAGACGTCTAGAGAAGGAGGTTGTGGGGGTGCCGTGGGGGTAGATGCGACTCCACAACAATATACACACTGAAGAGACCAGGGTTCTCCCCGAAAAGATCAGGCTTGACTCCAAGAGTAGATTTCACCCATGATTTTTTTATTAGTGCAGCACACACGTGAACATAGTCCCTCAGATCAAATAAAACATCAGTAAAACTGTGCAATAAAAGTTTGGCGGTATGTCGGGGCACACTCGCTACCCCCGGGAAGTTCTCTTGATAGATCCTTTGCACAGCTTTTAAACTAGTAGCCCTGCCCCCAAACTTGTTAGGCTCTACCAACTCCATTGGAGCAGGACTACATACGTCGCCTGTTGAAACATATACAATATACACAAACATGATTGTACGCTATTCTTTACTATACATCACATTTCAGCAAGATTATAACTTCCTGTCTTTTCCTGTCCTCCTCCTACAGGTTCAGTAGGACCTGTCTCCCCCCCTTCTGCCGACGACCGTGGGCTTTACCGGCCAGCACCAGGGACGCCCTAGAAGACGGCCCTCCTCCCCTGAGTACACAGAACATTCAGTGAGTTATTCCTTCTACACAAACATATACATACTCAAACACGCAGTCCAGGTGATGGGTCAGGTCTCTGACCCCATCACAGAGGTCAAGGGGTCAATTCCCAGGGAGAACACTGATAAATATGTAAGTCAATCTGGATGATGGTCTCCTGTGTATTACCTTAGTAACATGACCTGGAGTGTGATGTCATGGTGCAGGGCTGGATGAGGAGAACTGAGGAGTTTGGCGCCCCCGTCTGGCCACTGTCACCTCTAACACCCTGATCAGTGAAGAGTGGAGGAAAACTGTTGTTCCAATGATAGCCCCTCTTCCTAGGTGGTACATACATGGTTGTATCTGTAGTTATTTTATGCATTGGGCGTTAAATATTTTATTCACCAACAGTATATCTGTGTGTGTGGTCACAATAAAAACAATACACAATACAAACTGCATGTTGCTGTTATCATTTCTGTGACAAAAGAGCTTTTCTATGTAATGCCACCTTGTACTATCCTGCTGCTATCCATCTCTGTCTGTCATATTCTTTATGCGTCTGCTATGTTCTGCATTTTTGCATATCCACACTTTTATATTTAGGAATCGTCATTGTTGTTTTCCATTTGAATGCATGCATGTGAATGTTTACACTACAATGTTTGCCTGCCCATGTGATTGTGCGTTTGCATGCAAGATTTAGCATTGTATGTTCATGTGATTGCTGATTCTGCTGGGTATTGCAACCTACTGTCTATGCAAAAACACTTGACCAAAAGAACCTGGTTCTATTTAGCCTAGATAAAATCCATTCCAATCAGATGCCGCTATTCCAGCAGATGCTCCCTCCCCCTCCATCCATTTATACATTTACATTTGCATGACTTGTCAAAATTTTGGACACTTTTTGGACATTTAAAATCAGAGATGATCCCAAACCAATGAAATTACACATTATGTTCTAATAAACAAATATCCACTAACTTAAATCTTAGATTCTTTGAAGTCACTATATATTTAGATGACAGCTGTGCACACTCTTGGTGTTCTGTTAACCAGCTTCATGAAGCAGCACCTATGATGCTTCTCCATCAATCCTGAAGACATTCACACATGCAGAGACCTTGTAGAGTGAGGAACTAAAACTCTGGAATAAAACTGCTGAGTGTGCATTTAAAATTATGTGTGTGTATTTGTGACGATACGGTAAAGTAACAGACATGACTGGAACAATACAAACAAATTTAAGCATAATCCTTTCAATTAAAATGGCATTTTTACTTTTAAGAACATGCATTTACTCAGGTGTGTCCAAACCTTTGACTGGTAGTGTACATTTTGGGGCATTTACCAGATGCTCTTATCCAGAGCAACTTACAAACTACTTTGCCATCTGTTCACATCTCCGCCCTCCTCCCAATGCTTGGACTTCACTGACACTTCACAGACACACCTGCTGATTTTGAATCAGCAGAACTTTAAATCGACTACTCTTAACAGGGCAGAGGCATCTGATCTGTTCACTGATCTGTTCACAGATCTGGCCATTATGCTGTTCATTAACCTGTTCACTGATCTGATCACTGAACTGTTCACTGATTTGTTCACTGTTCTGTTCATTGATCTGGTGACTGTCCTGGTCACTGACCTGTTCAGTGATATATTCTCTGATCTAGCCACAGACCATTTCACTAATCTGTTCACTGACCTATTCACTGATCAGCTCACTGTGTTGTTCACTGATCTGGTCACTGAACTGTTCACTGGTTTGTTCCCTGTTCTGTTCACTGATCAGTTCATTGTGTTGTTCACTGATCTCTTCACCGATTTGTTCCAAACCAGCCCAGGGTTACTACACATCCACCTCTCATCCCCATGAACGCCAATTACCCACAACCCTCAATCACTACCTCCACCCCTAGAATTCAAAATGACTATTAAAAGTATATGGGGGGAAATTTACACTTTGTTTTCAAGTCCTTAATACAACGTCGTTTGCCACCACTTTCAATGAGCACTAGATGGCGCTGTTTAGTAAGTTTATACAGCACCATCCACGTTTTTATTTTCCCCTACATGTATTAGCACTTAAATTCAGATTTTAAACACGCTTGTCTTTTTATGCGAGTTTACACCTGAGAAAGACATGCATAATTTTATTACCAACCAAAGGACTAAAGGTTTAGACGTCTTTTATTTCAGCATTACTGTGATATCATATTTAGATCGAGATGCTCGTCATGTCATTCAGTTACACTTCAGTCTTTGAACTCCCCAGGTTCATCATTGTGTTTATGCGCATCCGTCTGCTCGTGTTATTACAGTTGTCAGTTCAGGTTGGAAAACGGGCTTGTGCTGCGGGGAGGAAGGCGTGGCTTTAGCGTCTCACGCGGTGGGCATCGGTAGCTGGTGAGACCTCCGCTGCTTAAAGTTGTTAGAACTCAGTGATACGTTAAATGTATCCTACCGTTATTTGCGTTCAAGTTAAAGCGGGTATTTTGCCATGTTTGGTGTTTGCGATTTGTATTAAACGTTGAGTGGGTTTTTCAGATGGTTCGTCCAAGCGGAAGATGGATATATTTTCGCTGTGGCCACTGTTCCTGAAGCTCTGAGCCGATCACCATTCGGGAGCGTTACCGCATACACCCATACTGACGGGGCACCGCAGCTGGTCCAGGTCTTTCCTCACAAGGTGGTGATTTCACAGAATACGCTGATGTCTTCCGTTTGAACGGTTGAAAACTATTGTGAGCAGGTGAAATTGCAGATTAACAAACCTATCGATTGACAATGGAAGCGTCCATGGAGCGAGAATGCAGCGCGCTGGGAGGACTTTTTCAAACAGTAATTACCGACATGAAGGTAACACCCTTTTATCATACAACACTCTTCCACAAATGACTCCGCTCCCTTTACTTCCCCCTGTAGTGTTGGTGGTGATGTGAGCGGGTTAGTTTGAGCAGGCTGTGATATTTCCTAGCCGAGGGCCCGCGCTGAGGGTTGCTTGGCAGCGATAGCATTGGGAGGTGATTTTTATGCGTTTGCAGCGGCCTGTGTGTGTGTGTGTGTGTGTGTGTGTGTGTGTGTGTGTGTGTGTGTGTGTGTGTGTGTGTGTGTGTGTGTGTGTGTGAAATGCGTTCCGGAGACAGGGTTAAAGGAGAATCTAACATTGTCAAAAGGTTACATCTTTTGTATAGTTATTTGTTACATTTATCATATAAAAGTTTGGCATTTAACGTCACAACGTGAATTGGAGTTGTTACACTACGTGGGATTAGCAGCCGTTGTGAATGATCTGGTCAATGACGGCGGGATAGAGGGGAAGGCCCCAGTATCGGACCGTTAACAGTGACTCGTTGACGGGCTAAAGAAAGCTTCCCTGCGCGTGCGGCTCTTCACCTGCCTCGAGCCGTGGAATGCGGGAGGAGGCTCGTGACCTCAGAGGGCGCTGCGGGTTACGTACCGTCTGCGCACCACCTCGTTCCTCACCGCTCCTGTTACAGCGATAATAAATACTGTTATCATAAAAACACTCGACAGATTATGAGGTCGGACCGAACTATTGTATAATTCGCTAATATTTTAACTGTAACTACAGTGTGGTTGTCTCAGAAATGAGAGGGTGTTGTATGTATGTATGTGAGTTGTCCCTTAATTTTTGAAGATAACTATAACGTCGTACGTGTGTGTGTGTGTGTGTGTGTGTGTGTGTGTGTGCGTGCGTGAGAGCGCGCGCTCTTGTATTTGTGTGATTTGTGAGAGTCTTATTTATTAAAATCATTAGTGGTATTTTAATTGTTAAAGTGTTGTGTGTGGTGACATGATTTTGACAGTACAGTTTGATGAGCATCACTAGCTGGTTGTGTCTGTGGTGTATAGTTGTGTGTGTGTGTGTGTGTGTGTGTGTGTGTGTGTGTGTGTGTGTGTGTGTGTGTGTGTGTGTGTGTAGCACACTGAGAACAGACTGCAGCGTCATGGCTCTAGTTCTGCAGCCTCTCACGTTGTCAAGGCAACAGATGTTGTCTCCAGTTATCAAACTACAAAAGAGCCAGAGATGAGGGGTGGATACATCTCTCTCTCTCTCTCACACACACACACACACACACACACACACACACACACACACACACACACACACACACACACACACACACACTCAGCAGATGCTCAGTGGCTGAGCTGAGATTGTGTATGGGTGTGTTTGCGTGTTCATGCGTGTCTTCATGTCTACACATGCTCTATAAACATCATGTATGTGTGTAACACTGACTACCTGCAAATGTACAGGCCAGTAGTCAGTGACGACATTGATAGAAAGTGTGTGTGAAAGGAGGAGAAAGAAATGAAACAAGCAGTTATTATTACAGTAGCCAAAGTATATGGGCTTCATGGTGGGGAATTATGGATTATACTCTCATATGGAAAGCTTCTAAATAATTTACATCTAACTTTTATGATATTTCACATTTCACTTCGGTCAGATTGGGTGATGTTGAAACTGTGGGTGGATGATGGGTGGGTGATCAAGTGGGTGATGTTGAAACTGTGGGTGGATGATGGGTGGGTGATCAAGTGGATGATGTTGAAACTGTGGGTGGATGATGGGTGGGTGATCAAGTGGGTGATGTTGAAACTGATCACCAGGAGCAGAATTGAAGACATTAAAAGGCAGACTTGGTACACCCAGGGGGAGCTTCACCAAAACTTCAGAATACAGCAGACCGGCTTTCAGCATGCCCGATGTCATTAGCATAGCGCTAATGGTTGCTTCTAGCTGTTAATGGCTATTAGCTACATCCCCAGTTATAGTGGAACTCTTCCTCTTTAAGCAGCGACCTGTTTACTCTCTGGGTCTGCGCTGAATTTTTTTAGCAGCCTTACAGCTTGGAACAACATGTAATGAACACTAAACATCTTCGAGCTGAATGGTAAAATACTCTTAAAACAGGATAACAAGTCCAGCCACTTGTTCCACAAGCAAATGCGCTTAAATTATTGCAAAGAAACACAGAAACATTCTTACGTGTGCTATGACTAATGCTAGCATGCTAAACATGTTAGAGCTGTGCGGCGGGTGCAGGTGTAGTACTCCTGGAGCTCACCTGTAGGCCAGGTAGAGTCAAGCAATGGCAACACCAAGGTCAGCAAGTTAGTTCCAGATGTGCTGTGATCCTGACCAACCCAAACGCTGGATAAGAGTGTGTGACACACCCTGCACATGTCACCAGCCCGTCACTGCAATACCAGACCATCTGCCCCACCAATATGTGCATTATAACAAATAAAAGGAGGAGGAGGAAGTTCTTGTGTCAGTAGACGAGAGACTGCCAGTGTGTTAGGACACTTAGTGGCATGAACGTATGAGATGAGTAGGACTGTTACTGGGGGACAGCGTCAAATCAGGGTTCTCCTTTGAGTAGCCATGGATTCAGCTCTCAGCAGAGAGAGAGAGAGAGAGAAAGAGAGAGATAGAGAGGGAGCAGTGTAAAAGGTAAGCCTAAATTTAATACAGAAGGACAGAATGTTGGGAAGAAGGTACCCAAGGTAGGACCACAAAAGATAAGGCACATTTGGAACAACACAGAGAGGTACAGGACAGCTGGATAATCAGGAGGGTTGTTATTTTTGACTGACTTTGGCATGTGGAGCGTTTCATTATTGTGTGTCTGGGTGTATAAAGAAAAGCTTTTCCTCCTCACCTTGTAGGGCAGCTACCCGGTGTGGGAGGACTTCATCAGCAAAGCAGGAAAACTCCAGAGCCAGCTCAGGTAAGACTGCATGCACTGTCCACCGGGGCGGCGCTAGTGCTACGTCTGAATCTGTGGAGAGTGTGTGTGTGTGTGTGTGTGTGTGTGTGTGTGTGTGTGTGTGTGTGTGTGTGTGTGTGTGTGTGTGTGTGTCTTTGTTGTTGCCACTCCTGTTCTGAAGGTTGCTACAACAAAGTAAAGTAAAAAAAAAAAAGAATCCAGTTAAGTTAAGCTCAATCAGTCTAGTGTAATGATGACATAATGAAGCCATCATCCCATTCTCAGACACACACTCTCTCTCTCTCTCTCTCTCACACACACACACACACACACACACACACACACACACACACACACACACACACGCACACGCACACACATCACATCACAGTACCATCACATTACCATCATCTCATTTAGAGTGCAGAATAGTCACACATGAAGCAAAATTCATATCAATTCAGTTCACTTCAATTCCAACACATATACCTGTATGTGTGGTTTCTTGTTATAGAGAGACTGGAATGTGTGTGTGTACTGTACACACATTTGTTAGTGTAAATTCTGTGTCCTCTACTGTACCAGCATATAGAGTGAAGCACACAGCACCCATGGCACCCACCGTCTGGGCAGGAACACCTTACACACTCGTCATACAAACATCACATATACGTCACACACGTGTCACACACACGTCACACATGCATAACACACGTGTCTCACACACACATCTCACACGCGTCCCATGGAGGATTTGTGTCAGCTGGACATGCTTTTCATTAGTCCACAGATTAGAAACAGATAATGTATTATTTTCCTCCTACACACTGTGTTTCAATACTACTGTGAATATAGTTATAGTTAAAGGTATAAAATATATGGAATCCCAACCAAAAATAACTGTGAGTGAATTTGTGTGTGTGGGTGTGGGTGTGTGTGTGTGTGTGTGTGTGTGTGTGTGTGTGTGTGTGTGTGTGTGTGTGTGTGTGTGTGTGTGTGTGTGTGTATGCATGTGTGTGCGTGTGTGTATGTGTGTGTGTGTGTGTGTGTGTGTGTGTGTGTGTGCGTGTGTGTATGTGTGTGTGTGTGTGCGTGTGTGTGTGTGTGCGTGTGTGTGTGTGTGTGTATGTGTGTGTGTGTGTGTGTGCGTGTGTGTGTGTGTGTGTGCGTGTGTGTGTGTGTATGGGTGTGTGTGATCTCTGTTCGCAGGATGACTGTAGTTGCAGTGACGGCTTTCCTCGATGCGTTTCAAAAGGTGGCAGACCTGGCTACTGGCAGCAGAGGTACAGAAGTGTACACACACACACACACACACACACACACACACCTGGGCCCCTCCCTGCCTCACCAAACACACACCTGCCTGCATTTCAGTGGTTAACACGCACCCGCATGGTAGCTGCCCGTGTCCTCACACATCTGCCCCTTTTGTATTGCTCTGTGTGTGTTCAACAGCCAGTGAGGGGTCGCGGGGTCAAGCTGTCTCCCTCTGCCACAGTTACTCATGCTGAAGTCTGATGTGTGTGAGTGTGCAAGAGGATGGGTGCTTTTAGACTTATGAATGTGTGAAAGACGGAACAGTGGGTGATCCTCTGAGGGGTTTCTCTCTCTCTCTCCCTCTCTCTCTTCCTCTGTGTCTCTCTATGTCTCTTTCTCTCTCTCTGTTTCTGCTTGTGCGCTGTTAATTAGGGATGTGGTGACTGAAGCCGGAGCTCGTTAGTTCAAATCAAACAGAATGATTTAACAGGATGGAACCAGAAATGAGCAACAGAGCCGCCATCTGCCCAGCTGAGCTGCCATGACGGCTCAAGCCCTGTAGTATGGCGAGGAAGCCACTGGCCGTGCTGACAGCCATGATGGCTCAAATCTGTTGCATGTTGAATTCAACTCAGCTGCCAAGAGTGAAAACATGGCTGCAAATGCTTCTGGGAACTGTAGTTACACAGTGAAGCTGTGTCAAGAATACTGCTCCCTAGTCATGCGTGTGCATGGTATGTAGATAGGATCTTGTAGAATGAACGTATTAATGTATTCATAAAACACATATGTAGCTGCACTTAATGGAAATGAAAATAATGTGAATGTAAATACACTGGGACTAGTAATGGTAGCAATAATCAGCATGCATTTTACATAGGGGTGGCAATCGTCTTACGATTCGATTCGATTCCGATTCAAAACGATTTTCGATTAAAATGATTTGATTTATAAAAATTTCTGCTTCAGTCTATAAAATCTGCATGAAATACTACAGTCTGCTTTACAAGACAGAATGACAAATACAGAAAATAAACCGGCGTAATCAGCAGTGATTCGTGATTCACTGCTGAATGGTGTCTCGCTTTCTCTTTACTTATTCGAGTATCTATCTCCTGCGTCGCTTCCTGACCCATCTCAAGTTTTCCCAATCCTGTATTTCTTCCTAACCGTTTTGCCTTTATTTTTGGGAAGGGTTTTATTTTGTTGCGGTGTTTTTTGCCTGCTGCCAGTTACTTCCCCTGGCGTATTTGGTATTGGTTTCGTTTTTGTTTTGCATTTATCCGCGCTGTTTTTTAGTTACTGTTGTTATTTTGTTTCTTTCTCCCGTCTCTCTACGGTTGAGTGTTATTTTTCACGCGTTGTATTTTCCGCATTGTTTTTTTGTTTCTATTTACTCCGTGCCCTCACGGTTTTGGTTTATTTTGCGCATTGAGTCTTCCGCGTTGTTTTGTTTGTTCGTTCTGGGTCGCTGTGCGTGTTTCCCTCTCGCTAGTATTTTTGACAAGTGTCAAACGTCTTGCTCTTGTGAGCCGCCACTTGGGTCCACCCTTCTCTATATTATTTCACGTAGTGTGTACGTTCCCGTGCTCACCGCATTACACAAGCCTTGCACACGAGCTACATTGTGTTAAGTTCGTTCTTCCCTGGCATTCGGTAAAAACCAAAATGAACCCATATTTTTGCCTTAAAACGAAGACGGGACAGGTTGAATATCTCATTCCTCCATTTGTTTTGAAACTTTTCCACGCATGCATGTGTCCCAGAACATACTGCATAAAGTCGCGTAATTTTGTAATTATGTAAGAATCGATTTTGGAACATTTAAAATCAATTCTGAATCGTAGTAAATGAGAATTGAAAAGCGGGGTAATGTCCAGTGTGCTGTGGACCTGCGGGGTAATGTCCAATGTGCTGTGGACCTGCGGGGTCATGTACAGTGTGCTGTGGACCTGTGGGGTAATGTCCAGTGTGCTGTGGACCTGCGGGGTAATTTCCAGTGTGCTATGTACCTGCAGGGTAATGTCCAGTGTGCTGTGGACCTGCGGGGTAATGTCCTGTGTGCTGTGGACCTGCGGGGTAATGTCCAGTGTGCACAGCACACTAACATGATGACACACACTGGCTAACATGATGCCTCAACAACACAGCAAGATGACGGGACACTGCTCCTCACCTGCTCACTACGTGACAGAGCCATGCTGAGCATGACGATAGAGCTGCATGTGAGGCATATGTCTGTAGTAAACGTTATGTGTACAGTAAATATTTGGAGCAGTTATACTGAGTCAGAATCGAGTTGTCTATATAATGGGTAATACATCCTGCATGTATCTCTCCTCCATTAATCTGTGCTCACATCTGGTTTTGTAGGCTTGTCTGTGTGTCTGCCTGTCTGACTCTCTTCATCCACGTGTGTATGTCTGTTGTTTTGGTGCTGTCTGAGTCTGTCTGTTTGGGCCTGTCTGTCTGTTTGGGCCTGTCTGTCTGTTTGGGCCTGTCTGTTTGCGTGTTCACTTCACTCTGCTGATCTGCTTGTTTCAAGTCTAGTGATATTCATTTCAACAGCACTTTAAAAGTAAAGCAGTGAATGTGTTCACTGTGTGAAAACACATAAACAGAAACTGAATAGTGAGAACAGTAATTAAAATAGACTAAAGGCATGTAGCAGAAGAAGATTTAATGAAGAGTGGCAGACAATCCTACAACTGGGCATGGCCACTGAACCAGGGTGTGTCCTCAGTACCAGGGTGTGTCCTCAGTACCAGGGTGTGTCCTCAGTACCAGGGTGTGTCCTCAGTACCAGGGTGTGTTGAATTGAGCTTTAACTCTGAGGATTGTGGGGGCAGAATTAATAGAGGAGCTGTACATTCCTGTGATACTCTGAAAACAAACAAACAGAAAAGGATTTAAAATCTGTATTGAATTTCATAGAAGTTGTGGGTGTGTTCGCTCCGTTTAGAATTCTGATTTTCATTTGGCAATAATACAGAGTTGAAAGGAACTAACCTTTACAACAGAGTTGTAGATCTATTTTACTCAAAGAAAAGTCTGTGGTAAAATGAAATAAGTAAAACTTATTTTCTAAAATTCATGTGGAGACAGAGAGGCCACACATATTAACTTCTTAGCTGCTAGTCTGTCTGTCTGTCTGTCTGTCTCTAACTGGGTACAATGAACTCTGACAAGACAGTCTGCACAATTACACGCTCTCAGATTGCAGCTGTCTGGACTAGGTGACACTCACAGTTCTGACTCTGTGTGTGTGTGTGTGTGTGTGTGTGTGTGTTTGAGAGAGAGAATGTATATATGTGACGTATGTGTGTATGTATGGGTGTTACGTTTCTCATTTGTTATTTATAGAGAGAATGTGAGACACTCTACACTCTTAATATCTTAAACAGGAGGAATGCCCCATTTAGACACACAAGCTGCATTACTGAGCTGACTGAGATTAGCTCTGCATGTGTGTGTGTGTGTGTGTGTGTGTGTGTGTGTGTGTGTGTGTGTGTGTGTGTGTGTGTGTGTGTGTGTGTGTGTGTGTGTGTGTGCGTGTGTGTGTGTGTGTGTGTGTGTGCGTGTGCGTGTGTGGCATCCCTGGTGACTGTCCTACTGAAAGGTCACCATGTCCTATGAACCACATTAGTGCTGTCTCCTTTTGGTTTGTGTGCGTGTGTGCGTGCGTGCGTGCGTGCGTGCGTGCGTGTGTGCGCAGTGTTATCTGTCTGTGACAGTCATGGCACATCATGCAGTGAGGAATGTCTGAAGCCTCCTTCTGATGCCATCAGGGAAAGTTCGGTACTGTGAGGTTGAAGTGTGTCTAGTGTGGGTAGGACAGGACCAGAGCTGCACTGGTGCTACGTGGGAAAGGCTGCTTGTGACCCACAACACACACACACACACACACACACACACACATATGCACGCACACACATACGCAGATACACACATATACATAGACACACACACGCACACACACACACACACACACACACACACACATATGCAGGGCTCATCACACATGCCGTCAGCAGTGGCCCCACCGCGTGGTAGGACTGCGAGTCTGCCTAAACACAGTGATGATGTATCTGTTTCAGAGCCGGAGGATGGTGTGTGTGTGTGTGTGTGTGTGTGTGTGATGGAGAGGGGGGGAACTACTGCATTGCAGTGCTCTGTCACTGCTATTAATAAAAGGGGTGGGGGATCATGGGAGAGACATTTGTGTAGCTACACTGCAACAGTATTTATAGATGTGGGGTCAGAAGACCAGACACAGAATATCAGGGTAGCTGTCCACTCTCTCTCTCTCTCTCTCTCTCTCTCTCTCTCTCTCCCCCCTGGCTCTCTCTTGCTCTCCTCTCTCTCTCTCTCTCTCTCTCTCTCTCTCTCTCTCTCTCTCTCTCTCTCTCTCTCTCTCTCTCCTTTAGAATGCACATTCCCTCCATTGATAATCATTATATCCATTCTGTTATCTGTATCATCTGTAAATGAATTTATAAAATAATGACAGCAAAGAGGAGACAATGTCCTAAAACAGTATCGACCGAAAAGTGAAACTTCACAGCATCACACACAAGCCATTAGTGTGTTGATATCCACCAATGACCTTACAAACTCTCCATCACCACATGAAGTGGTTCAGCTGTCATTGTTACACTGTCCACGTTTAGTGCTACTAACAACACTTTAACCAGTACTGTGATTTACCACAAATCAGATCCTTGCTGCTTCAACGCCTTACTGGCTAATTTCTTAAAGAATGTGTTTCACTCAGTAACACACGTCTGATGGTGAACTCTTATGAGCCGGGTCACCTAACTCACTAAACCCTACAGCAGTGAAGCCTCTCTTAAAACAAAACAAATCTGGGAGATTGTTTATTTTAATTTTATACTCTGTTCGGTGATCACAGAGCCTTTTTAAGTCTACTGTTTACTGGCAAAATCATACAACAAATCGTTTTCAAGAATATCACTGAGATTTGTTCTAATTAAGGTGATTAACGACATTTGTTTAAATACACAATATCACCTTTCCTACTTCTTCATTTCAACTTTTATCCCACTGACCACAACCGTCTTATAAACAGACTGGAGAAGTGGGCTGGGCTCTCAGGAACAGTGCTAAAACGGCTCAGTTCATATCTGACTTTCTTTGCTGCAATATAAAATGATGTTTGTGAAGAGTCCTGGTGACTGCAGCGCCCCCTGGCTAACATGGCTAACTCTCCCATTCTGACTCACCTATCTCATTCCTTCTCTCACACTAAAACATATTTCTTCACATTTCGCTATGTGAAAAGGGGTCGATATATTTATATGTGGGTCTTTTAAACTTGTTCTAAATTTTTTATTCTGTTCACTAATGTGGGAATGCATAAAAATACATATAACATAATGATATACATCATAACTGGTAAATGCACTTTGTACAGGAGGTCAGTGTGTCATTGAGCATGTGTTCAAAAATCTCTCACTGTGTGTGTTCTGTGTTTGTGTGTGTGATACAGGTGGTACCAGAGATATTGGATCAGCTCTGACACGGCTGTGTATGAGACATCGCAGTATAGAGGCCAAAATCAGACAGTTCTCAACGTGAGCCTTACAAACACACGCACACACACACACACACAGAAACACACGGCTAACAGAGTGATGTCATGTAAATTAGTGATTGCATGTTTGTAAGTATGAGTTTAATTGTTTTAGGGTGTGTCACCATTTGTGATTTTTTTTTCCACCGTGTGGAACACGTGTGTGTGTGTGTGTGTGTGTGTGTGTGTGTACAGGGTGTTTATGGACTCACTGATTAACCCCCTCCAAGAACAGATGGAAGAGTGGAAGAGAGTAGCCAACACTATGGATAAGGACCATGCCAAAGGTACACACGCGCACACACACACACAAACACACACACACACACACATACAGCCACACACACACATGCACACACACACTCACTGTCTGGCTTCTCACCATCCACTTGTCAGTGACCTCTCACACCCCTCTCTCTCCCCATTTGATCACTTCCATAATTTCCCTCTCCTGGTGTTGAAACAACTCTTTAAACCTCAGTGCTTGTCTTTCTGTGTGTGTGTGTGTGTGTGTGTGTGTGTGTGTGTGTGTGTGTGTGTCTCTTCTGTACAGAATACAAAAGAGCTCGCCAAGAGATCAAGAAGAAATCTTCAGACACACTTAAACTACAAAAGAAGGCAAAGAAGGGTTAGTGTCTCACACACACACACACACACACACACACACACACACACACACACACACACACACACTCTGACGTGCCTGTCCCTCCCCATCATGGTGCGTGTGGTAGCTCTTCTCCAGGAGCAGAAGGCCAGGCTCATGCTGTTGAGTCCCGCCGGGAAGCACTGATGTGTATATGTGTGTGTGTGTGTGTGTGTGTGTGTGTGTGTGTGTGTGTGTGTGTGTGTGTGTGTGTGTGTGTGTGTGTGTGTGTGTGTGTGTGTGTGTGTGTGTGTGCGTGCTACTAACCATAACATTCTCACACACATGCACAAAAACACACAAACCAAAATATACTCACCCATACACACAAACTAGAATATACTCACACATGCACAAAAACCCACAAATGTATGTGTTTTCCTGCCCCTATGAGTGTGGGAACCCTCGCCATGTAGTCTGTGTTGTACAGACGAATTCCTGTAACAAATGCCAAATTGTGTGTTCTCAGTTGTCAAACATAACACCTAAATGACATGTTTGGGTTGGAAACCTCTGCACTCCAGTACAGGATATTGTTTACTCCTTGTTTGGGTGGACACTCCCTCTCTCTGCCCCTCTCTCTGCCCCTCTCTCTCTCTCTCTCTCTCTCTCTCTCTCTCTCTCTCTCTTCTCTCTCTCTCTCTCTCTCTCTCTTCTCTCTCTCTCTCTCTCTCTCTCTCTCTCGCTCTCTCTCTCTCTCTCTCTCGGTGTGACCTTAACAGAAAACAGAAACCAGTTCTCCAGCCATTGTTTCCATAACCTCTGTGATGTCCACACAAACACACTTTCTTACACACTGTACTGGAGGGGAACACCAACACATCACAATGACCTTTTTCTTGACACACTACGCGGGTTAGTTGTGTTGTTCTCCAGCAGAGGGCGCTGTAGCTCTGAGCCGTTCTGTATCATCCAATTTCTCACAAGTGCTGGTAACCTTAGACCAAGAGGTGGTTTTGAGGTTGGTGAAAGAACTGGTAGAACTTGTAGGATTAGTGTCACGTAATTCCCCTACTGACGGACAAAAACTTAATTACATCCAGTTATTTTTGCCATCATACGTAATAAAAATCCATGAGCTGCCATTAACTCGCTCTCTGTCTCTCTCTGTCTGTCAGGGCTGGCTCGGATGCCGTGCCATCTACATCCACAAGGGGCACCCGAGCCAGTCCTAGACTCCAGCAACGCAATCAGCAATGATCTGTCTCACCTGTTGCCATGGCTTCTTAAGGAAGCCAGTGGAGACGGATCATTGCTGATTCGTTGTGGTTATGCCGTTACGCTCTCAGCCTCTCTCTTACTCTGTTTTGCAGCGTTTGCCTCTTTAGGTGTCTCGCCACCTATCTCTCTTTTCTATCTTCTCTGTCTTTTTCGAGTCCTCTCCTGCGTCGCTTACTGACCTCCCTCAAGTTTTCCTCACCTGTTTACCTTCCTATCCCGTTGCTGTTTGTATGGGAAGGGTTTTTGTTTGAATAGCCTTTTGCTATTAGTCAGCTACTTCCCCTGACGTCCTTGTTTTTGCTTTATTTCTTTTTACACGTTGAGCAGTCCGCGTTTATTCAGGCGCTCCTTTTAGTTCTGTTATTTATTGTGGCACTTGGTTCCACCTCTCTCTCGCTCTCTCTAACGCGGTGTGTGCATCCCTACCACCGCCGTTACACTCTCTCTCTCTCTCTCTCTCTCTCTCTCTCTCTCTCTCTCTCTCTCTCTCTCTCTCTCTCTCTCTCTCTCTCTCTCTGTCGCTCTGTCTCTCTCTCTCTCTCTCTCTCTCTCCCTCTCTGTCGCTCTGTCTCTCTCTCTCTTCCTCTCTATCTCTCTTTCACTGTCTCCCACTCTCTATGTAAGCACATATACAGTTGCATGTGTATGTGAACCCTTTGGGATTACTTAGATTTCTGTATAAATTGGTCATTAAATGTGTTCTGATTTTCATCTAAGTCACACCAATAGACAAATGCAGTCGGCTTAAACTTATACCACACAAAAAATTATATTTGCAGGGTTTTATTCAACACAACATGTAAACATCCACAGTGCAGGGTGGAAAAAGTATGTGAACCCCTAGGCAAATTACTTTTCTAAGAGCTAATTGGAGCCAATCTGGAGTCCAATCAATGTGATGAGATTGGATGTGTTGGTTAAAGCTGCCCTGCCCTATAAAAACACACACCAGATTTGAGATTGCTGTTCTTAAGAAGCATTGCTTGATGTGAATCATGCCTCACACAAAAGAGCTCTCAGAAGACCTACGTTCAAGATTTGTTGACTTGCATGAAGCTGGAGAGGGTTACAAAAGTATCTCTAAAAGCCTCGATGTTCATGTGTCCATGGTAAGACAGACGGTCTACAAATGGAGAAAGTTCAGCACTGTTGCTACTCTCCCTAGGCGTGGGCGTCCTGTACAGAAGACTGCAAGAGCACAGCGCAGAATGATCAATGAGGTGAGGAGAATACTAGTGTCAGCTAAAGACTTACAGAAATCTCTTGCACTGGCTGACATTTGTGTTGACAAATCTACAATACGTAAAACATTACACAAGAATGGAGCTCATGCAAGGACACCACGCGGGAAGCCACTGCTGTCCAAAAAACCATTGCTGCACGTTTGAAGTTTGCAGAAGAGCACCTGGATGTTCCACACCACTAGTGGCAACATATCCTGGACAGATGAAGCCAAAATGTAGTTGTTTAGAAGGAACACACAACGCTATGTGTGGGGAAAAAAAGGGCACAGCACACCATTATCAAAACCTCGTCCCTACTGTGAAATATGGTGGAGGGGGAATCGTGGTTTGGGCTGCTTTGCTGCCTCAGGACCTGGATGGATTGCCATCATCAACGAAAAAATTAATTCCCAAGTTTACCAAGACATTTTGCAGGAAAACTTAAGACTATCTGTCCACCAACTGACGCTCAACAGAGGATGGATAATGTAACAGGACAACGACCCAAAACATAAAAGTAAATCAACAACTGAATGGCTTCAACAGAAGATAATACACCTTCTGGAGTGTCCCAGTCAGAGTCCTGACCCTCAACCCTGTTGAGATGCTGTGGCATAACCTCAACAGAGCGATTCACACCAGATATCCCAAGAATATTGCTGAACTGAAACAGTTATGTGAAGAGGAATGGTCCAAAATTCCTCCTGACCGTTGTGCAGGTCTGATCTGCAACTACAGGAAACGTTTGGTTGAGGTTATTGCTGCCAAATGAGGGTCAACCAGTTATTAAATCCAAAGGTCACATACTTTTTCCACCCTGCACTGTGGATGTTTACATGTTGTGTTGAATAAAGAAATGTGTTCTGATTAGATGCAGATCAGAACACATTTAATGACCAATTTATGCAGAAATCCAAGTAATCCCAAAGGGTTCAGATACATATATAACTGTATACAGAACCTTCATATACAACTGTATACAGTACATTCATATACAGTTCAGATTGTATGATTATTAATTAATGTGTGATTATTATGTCATAATTAATAATTAATACATACATAATACATTCATGCATCAGTCATATAATTATTTATATGATTAATATATATTTTAATTGAATATGAAAATCTAGTCATTTTATTTTAAAACTCACTTAAATTGAAGGAATTACAGTCTAATGTGAATAAAAAATTAAGTATACCACCTGTTTTATAATGTTTCTGAGTTAAAAAGTATTTTACGTAAATACCATGTGTCAATGTATTGCTAGTGAAGGTGAATGTCCATGTTTAATGTAAATATAATATAAATTCTGGTAAGACACATACATATTTATGTTTGCTTCCTTCTGTGTTACTTAAGCATGGTTTCACTTTCTGAAACATATTTCTCAGTTAGCAAAGTTGGTAGCATTAACCTGTGCTGTGCTGTTGAACTCAAAATCTACCTCTGCTTACGACTAAGGAAAGTAAAACATTTTTATAAATTCACATTTTCAGTATTTATCAGGTACTCTTATCCAGAAACATCCAGAGATGTGTGTTTGAGAACACAGAACAGTGCTATAAAAGACAAAATGCTGTGAACAGATACAAGAACAGGTTGACTTTCCAGTGCATGACGACATTACGCTGAAGTTCTCGGCAAAGAGCACTTGTCATATGTGTGATCGTGTGTGTGTGTGTGCATGTGTGTGTGTGTGTGTGTGTGTGTGTGTGTGTGTGTGTGTGTGTGTGTGTGTGTGTGTGTGCTCGTGTGCCCTAGGGCGTGGGGACCTCCAGCCCCAGGTGGACAGTGCTCTGCAAGACGTGAGCGGGAAATATGTCTCGCTGCAGAAGACGGAGCGGCAGGCGGTACGACGAGCTCTGATCGAGGAGCGGGCCCGGTTCTGCATGCTGGTGTCCATGCTCAGGCCGGCTGTGGTGAGCTCCTCTCCTCTCTGCCCCTCCTCTACCCTTCATCCATCTGTTCTGCTCTTCTGCACCCTCCGTCTGCTCCTTCAGGGTCTCCCAGCATGCTCAGGGTCTTCTACAACTCTCTATTTATAGCCGTCTCCCCTTTACTCTCTGTGTTCCCAATAACCTGGTCAAATATGACTTTGGGGTATGGGGTATGGTTTTGTGTGTGTGTGTGTGTGTGTGTGTGTGTGTGTGTGTGTGTGTGTGTGTGTGTGTGTGTGTGTGTGTGTGTGTGTGTGTGTCTTTGTCTTTTCAGGAAGAGGAAGTGGGTATGTTGGGTGAGATCACTCACCTGCAGTCGATATCTGATGATCTGAGGAGTTTGACAATGGACCCACACAAGCTGCCACCCTCGAGTGAACAGGTAAGAGCATTCCTGCCACACACACACACACACACACACACACACACACACACACACATACACACACAGATATTATGCTTCTGGCATTTAATGAAACATTTATGCACTGCAGTGTTCTGGTTGTTGGCTGGCGTGTAGGTGATCACTGATCTGAAGGGGTCAGAGTGCAGCTGGTCCTATCAGACTCCGCCTTCCTCTCCCAGCACCACATCTAGGAAATCCAGCATGTGTAGGTGAGTAACCTTGACAACCAGTGCATGTTTGTGAATTTTGTGGTAATGTTTTTAATAGTGTTAGTTTCTTCTACAGGCCTGCCGAGAGTCTCAGTTCAGGTGTCCAGTTTCCGTTGCAGTGTTTGAACGGTGAATGATGAATGATGATGTAATAATGTTCACACTATGAATCCAAGTCCGAGCTCTGTATGGCCATATACATGAAGTGTAATGTAAATCGCACCTGTGTGTCATTCCTCCAGACTTCTGATCTAATCTCAAATCTCATCTAACCTAATCTAATCTCACCTTCATTCCATTTTTCCTGGTGAGGGCTGTGGTTGTAGCACTCTAAGATCAGCCCAGACTTTTCTATTCCATACGGCCAATTACAGCTCCTCCTGTGGGACACACAGACACCCCTGGACAGATATAATCCCTCCATCCATCCTGGATCTGCCTCTGGGTCTCTGTCCAGTGGGACTACCGCTACAGTGGCACATCACTGAGATGTTCATACCACCTCAAATGGCTCAACACAGATGTTACAGTGCTGAGTGTCACTGTGTCACTGCTAAAGAGGATTAACACAAGACAGCACTTATGTTCACTTATAAATGACATCGCTTTGTAACATCCATAGACACATGTATACAGATTTAGTATAATGTGAATTTAGTACAGGGGTGGCCAACCCGTCATAGACCAAGAGCCACTTTTCTTACTGTGTTACGGCAAAGAGCCACATCGTACATGGGCGAGTGTAATCTGTTGAGCGGGAGGGGGGGGGGGGGGTGATGGGGGGGGGGAGTGTAAATTATTAGCTGTGAAGACAGTCAAATGCGTGTTTTCCACTACGCCGGTTTTAAAAGTATTAGCGGCTCGCTAGGCTTGTAAACTAACCACGCACCACTAAAATGTAGCAGTGTGTCGCCCCGTTTGTCCAGGTGAGCCCGCGGACCGGCTGGGGAGCCGCATGAAACCAGGCAAAGAGCCGCATGCGGCTCGCGAGCCGCGGGTTGGCCACCCCTGATTTAGTATAATACTAGTATAACAATGCTTGCTGTGAACCTCGATGAACAAGTCTTGCCTCTCTGTCTCTCTCTGTCTGTCTCCCTGTCTCTCTCTCTGTCAGCAGTAGTCTGAACAGTGTGAACAGCAGCGATTCACGTTCGAGCAGCTCTCATTCTCATTCTCCCACCTCGCACTTCCGACTGCGAGGCTCCGCCCTTCCCCAGCAAGGCCCCACCCGCCTTCCCAGTGTCTCCTCCCATGACTCTGGCTTCACCTCTCAGGAAACCTGTCAGTCTAAGAGTCCCTCGCCGATGCCACCAGACAGCAGTGCGCAGGTGACCAGCTCACACACACAGCTTAAACACATAGCTCACACACACAGCTCACTGAGCTGGTAAAGGTGGGTCATACACACAAAGACGTCAGGGTGGAACACACAGCAGTGCCCGCATATGTCTTTGTGTGTAACAGTGCCACACAAGACAGCAGCCTTTCCATTTATATGATGCAGGAGACAACTAACACTTGAGCATGCGATTGACCACAACGTATTCTTTTGAAATAGGTATTATGGTAAATTTTGCTTATGCATATTACACCAGGAGCAGAGACACTTTCACAGTGTGCAGTAATGAATATGTATTATGACTGAACCCTTCCCAAACCTGCTGCCATAGGAACTGTCTCTTGTTGCTAGGGAACGTCCACTATTAAGTAAGGGAGCCATGGTATCAGCAACAATGATGAGTCATTCTCACCTTTCAGGACACACACTCACTGACATGCACACACAAAAATGCATTTACAAACGTATTTAGACCATGCAGTTCACATCTCTTACTCCCTCAATCTATCCCTCCCTCCATTCCTCTCTCCCTCTCTCACTCCCTCTCTCCCACCTTCCTTCCCTCTCTCCCTCTCACTCCCTCAATCTATCCCTCCTCTGCATCACTCTCACTCCTCTCTCTTTCATCTGCTCTCTCTCCCTCTCTTCATCCCCCTCTCTCCCTCTCTCCCTCCCTCCCTCTCTCCCCCTCTCTCCCCATCCAGCCCTCTCTACGATCTGTTTTCCCTCTGTCCTGTGTAATCCTGCTGCTCCCTGTGTCCTTGCATGGCCTGTATCTGCAGTCAGCCATAGACAGCAGAGGCTTAGCAACACACTCTTGTGTTTAATGATGGGGATTAGTGCAGTGCTTAGTGTTTAGTGATTGACCATTATTGTATTGTGGCTGCCATTTGATGGTTAGTAATTATAGTGAGGGTTAAATACTAGTGTTTAGTGGTTGGTGTATGAAGCTAGTGTTTAGGTATCAATGTTTAGTGTTTAGATACTAGTGTTAAAATATTAATGGTTAGTGTTTTAGCATTTACATGATTAGTGTTTAGATGGTTAGCGTTTACATGGTTAGCTTTCACATGGTTAGTGTTTAGATGGTTGGCGTTCAAATGGTTAGTGTTTAGATGGTTAGTGTTTAGATGGTTAGAATTTACATGGTTAGCGTTTATATATTAATGGTTAGTGTTTTAGCGTTTAGATGGTTAGCGTTTAGATGGTTAGTGTTTAGATGGTTACCGTTTAGATGGTTAATATCTATATGGTTACCGTTTAGATGGTTAGCTTTTAGGTGGTTAGTGTTTTAGCGTTTAGATGGTTAGCGTTTAGATGGTTACTGTTTAGATGGTTAATATCTATATGGTTACCATTTAGATGGTTAGCCTTTAGGTGGTTAGTGTTTTAGCGTTTAGATGGTTAGCCTTTAGGTGGTTAGTGTTTTAGCGTTTAGATGGTTAGCCTTTAGGTGGTTAGTGTTTTAGCGTTTAGATGGCTTTGGCTGTCAGGCTTTGCTGCTCTTATGCTCTAATGTGTGTGTTATGTGTTGTCCTCTTGTACCTGTGTGCACTTATATATATATGCTTTGCATGGCTGTGTGTGTGTGTGTGTGTGTGTGTGTGTGTGTGTGTGTGTGTGTGTGTGTGTGTGTGTGTGTGTGTGTGTGTCTGTGTGCGTGTGTGTGTGTGTGTATATGTTTGTGTGCGCGCACATGTGTGTGTGTTTAGTGCTCTGGCTCCTCCTGCCCTGATGAATCCTCTCAGCCTCAGCCAATCACAGACAGCTTCACTTCCATATTACCTGATTCCAGCACCAACACTGAAGTCAAGGTGACACATACATTCACAGAAATACACACACACTCAAACACAAGCAAACAAACACACTCACACGCAAACATATATATATATATATATGTATATATATATATATATATATATATATATATATATATATATATATATATATATATATATATATATATATATATATGCATGCAAACTGTTTTTATAAATATTTGTGAAAGAATGGGTCGCTCTGAGGAGCTCAGTGAATTCCAGCATGGAACTGTGATAGGATGCCACCTGTGCAACAAATCCAGTTGTGAACTTTCCTCGCTCCTAAATATTTCAACTGTCAGCTGTATTATAAGAAAATGGAAGTATTTGGTAACGACAGCAACTCAGCCATGAAGTGATAGGCCATGTAAACTGACGGAGCGGGGTCAGCACATGCTGAAGCGCATAGTGTGAAGAGACGCAACTTTCTGCAGAGCCAATCACTACAAACATCCAAACTTCATGTGGCCTTCAGATTAGTTCAAAGACTAACTTGGAGCAGCTGCATCCAAGCCATACATCACCAAGTGCAATGCAAAGCGTCAGATGCAGTGGTGTAAAGCACACCGCCACTGGACTCTAGAGCAGTGGAGGCGTGTTCTCTGGAGTGAACAGTCACGCTCCATCTGGCAATCTGATGGATGAGTCTGGGTTTGGCGGTTGCTAGGAGAATGGTACTAGTCTGACTGCATTGTGCCAAGTGTAAAGTTTAGTGGAGGGGGGGATTATGGTGTGGGGTTGTTTTTCAGGAGCTGGGCTTGGCCTCTTAGTTCCAGTGAAAGGAACTCTGAATACTTCAGCATACCAAGACATTTTGGACATTTCCATGCTCCCAACTTTGTGGGAACAGTTTGGAGCTGGCCCTTTCCTCTTCCAACATGACTGTGCACCAGTGCACAACGCAAGGTCCATAAAGACATGAATGGCAGAGTCTGGGGTGGATGAACTTGACTGGTCTGCAAGTCCTGTTGAGTCCTGAACTCAACCTGATAGAACCCCTTTGGGATGAATTAGAGCCTGAGAGCCAGGCCTTCTCATCCAACATCAGTATGTGACCTCACTTCTGGAAGAATGGTCAAAAAACCCCATACAGCCTTCCCAGAAGAGTTGAAGCTGTTCTAGCTGCAAAGGGTGGACCAACGTCATATTGAATGGATTATGGATTAGGAATGGGATGTCACTTAAGCTCATATATATATATATAGGAAAAAATTATATATACATAATGACTGCTAAGTCTGAATATATGGAATGAAACCTGAGAATATTGAATGAAAGTCTGAATATATGGAATGAAACCTGAGAATATGGAACGAAAGTCTGAATATATGGAATGAAAGTCTGAATATATGGAATGAAAACCTGAATATATGGAATGAAACCTGAGAAAATGGAACAAAAGTCTGAATATATAGAATGAAAGTCTGAATATATGGAATGAAACCTGAGAATATTGAATGAAAGTCTGAATATATGGAATGAAACCTGAGAATATGGAACGAAAGTCTGAATATATGGAACGAAAGTCTGAATATATGGAATGAAATCTGATGTCATCGACGTGGTTTGCAGGGTTGCTACACACGCCACACATCCAATTTCTCACGCTGAAAAAATCTAGTTTATTTATCTCTGATATACATCTATGATTCAATGAATTACTAGTTTGCTCTGGCGCCAACCACTGGTGATTGATCGATTTAAGCCTGGTTTATACTTGACGCGGCGCGAGGGTCCGCGCGGCGAAAATGACGTAATCGCAGTGGCTCCGCCCGTGCGCGAGGGTCTCGCGCGTTCTCGATTCTCGAGAATCGAGAACCATTTCAATATTTGGTCCATTTCAATATTTCCCAGCACGTTAAACTTAATTAAATTAAATATTTATACACATACTCGAAATGATTCGAAATAATTTGCTTTTTATCATATTATTTAATGGTTGTTTATTTTCAAAACGCCCAATCTTAACGTCTTCACGTTCTCTGATGTTTCGTCCTGGAATTACAAGAGGCTCATATTTGTGAACGTAATACAAAAGAACTGTTCAGTTAGACAGATATTTGTTGTGAAACGAAGTAGTTACTATGGAATGAAACCATATTCTCAGGTTTCATTCCATATATTCAGACTTCATTCCATATTCTCAGGTTTCATTCCATATTCTCAGGTTTCATTCCATATATTCAGACTTTCATTCCATATATTCAGACTTCATTCCATATTCTCAGGTTTCATTCCATATATTCAGACTTAGCAGTCATTCTATATATATAGTTTTTTCCTGAACGTCTTGCGGCTTGCCATAATATATATATATATATATATATATATATATATATATATATATATATATATATATATATATTGTTGTACATTCATGGAAATATACACACACACATTCATTATTACGCATACCTACACACACATAGACATATACACAGGTTGGAAAGGCAAGTATGTGAATGCTACCTGTTCATGTAAAACTATATGTGTGTATACAGGAATCTTGCCGGTTGTACCTTTTAATAATCTGCCCAAACCACAATATGGTGATGGCTTCTGTCACATATGACCATATGTCTCTGTCCTGTATGTTTACACAAGGGAAGCCATAAACAGCTCCAGTGAGTCCAGTCCACTAGCGCTGCTTGTCTGTTGATAAGTTAGGCGGGGTCTGTTGGCTGGGCGGAGTTGGTTGTTCACACTTTACGGTCTGTACAGAGGACCATTCTTGAGCTCCAGCTTTGTCTGTGTTGAGGTTCTGTTTGGCGGTGTAAAATAAAGTTGACTCTTAAAACTGTACAAGGGGCAGAGGGAGTGAAACACAAGGTAATTTCCGGATTGTCTTTTGGTCTATGCGACTGCACTCCACTGTGAGCTGTCATGGTAACCTCGTCATCATAAATCTTTCCTCATTCACTCTGTTTTTTCATTTGTTTTTATTTACCTCGCCGATTTAGTTGTTTAACGGGTGCGAGTCGCTCAGCCCATGTGCAGAGAACTCCTCCCTCCTCATCCCTCCGTGTTCTCCACCTCCCTCATACCCCTGTCACCACCCACTGTGGGCGTGGTCTCGGCCGGGCGATTTTGGGCCATGTTATCCACTGGGTTCCCTCCCCCTTACCCACAGAGTGCCAAGCTGGAAGGTCAGTCCCACTCATCTCTCCTTTCTCTGTCCCCTTCTGTCTCTCCCTCTCTCATTTCCATCTCTCCCCCCTTGTTCACTGGCCAAACTCTTTGTCTTTTTTGCCCAGGGAAAGGTTGTGTTCCCGTTTTGTTTTCCCTCATCATTTTCTTTTCCTCTTCCCCCATGAACACCTTTCTTCATTTCATTTCATGAATAAATGGATAAGCACAATGAAAGCAAGGATGGGGGTGTCAGTGTTCATCACTGCTGCTCATTAGTGAGTCCTCAGTAATCCCTAATCTACATAAGCCCCAGTGCACTGCTCCATCTCTGTAGGACTGGGCCAGACCGGGCCCATATGACCAGCCCGCGCTGAACACACTGCGGCGGGGGAAAGAGTGGGAGAGACCACGTGCGGGCCGGGAGTCCAGCAGCACCGGGGAGGAAGGTCCAAACACCAGCCCCAACGCCAGCACCCGCGGCACAACCAGGGTGAGCAGCACACCCTCCAACAGAGGCGTGTGGCAGGGCCTGAGCTCCCAGGGCTCGTGTGTGTTCCCTGGATCCCATCAAACCTCCGCTAGTAATCCGCAGATTTGTCCGCAGATTTGTCAGGAGCCAAGGACGTAAAAGGAGAGGAAGTGCAAATATGTGCTGTGTGTGAGGTTTCTTATCCTGCAATAATGATCAGCGAGTGTGTGTGTGTGTGTGTGTGTGTGTGTGTGTGGGTGTGGGTGTTTGATAGGATGAAGCTCATGAAGACCTGGCTGTGTGTCTGTCACGTGGTTTGTCACTGGACATTCCTCGCAGCAGTCGAGACTCTGTTCAGGGTTCCAGTGGCTACAGCACACAGACCAACACACCATGCTGCAGTGAAGATGCCCATGGTACGGACTGGGGGCGGGGCTCGAGCTGCTTGTGCCACGCTGGCATTTTACATCTAGAGGAGCAGCATGAGACCATCAGTGGAGAGCTTGCTGCAACCACAGCACTGCAGAACCACAGCACTAATGAACTACAATACCACATCACTGCAGAACCACAGCACTAATGAACTACAATACCACATCACTGCAGAACCACAGCACTAATGAACTACAATACCACATCACTGCAGAACCACAGCACTAATGAACTACAATACCACATCACTGCAGAACCACAGCACTAATGAACTACAATACCACATCACTGCAGAACCACAGCACTACTGAACCACAGTACAACTGTACTACAGAACCACAGCAATACAGATCTACAGTGCTCCAATATTGTAGGACCACAGCACTACAAAATTATAGTACCACTGCACTACAGAACTAGAGCAGCCTTCTTCTTGTGATGGACTGCCTAAAGGTATCTCAAGGTATCTCTACCTAAAGGTATCCGTAGAGATACCTTTGCCCTATTCCCTTTTAGACAGCACAGAATCTGGTTGTAAAAGGTGTCAATGGGAGTTATTATGGGTTTGTAGATTGTACCGACGGTCCATGTTTGCGTTATTGTCACTATCTGTTGTAAGTAAATCCAGAATCTTTTCTCTCGTCTCTCTCTACAGTGTTTGATTATGACTACTTGCCAGGGGCTGGAGATCAAGACGTAGAGCAGCAGGATTGCAATGGGACCTCCCCCATTTCACGGAACACTGACATCAGCCAATCATATCGCCGGACGTTACAGGCCAAGCGTCCCGCCTCCACGGGGGGCTTGCCCTCACCCTGTGGCCCGGTGACAGCAACACCTGGCATAGCCACCATCCGCCGCGCACCCTCATCCAAGCCGAGCCTGTGGCGGGGGTCGAGCGGCCAGGGCCCGATTCCCATCAGGACCCCTGTGGTTCCTGTGAAGACGCCCACCGTGCCAGAGCTGCCGACCTCTCCCGTCGGCAGCGATGGCGGGGAAAGCCCCACATCATCTCCCGTGGTTACGATGGGAAGCAGCAGAAACCAATCACCCTCAGAGCACGTGGCCCCCTCCATCAGCCAATCAGATGTTCTGATTGAGGAGGAGAAGCATGATGTGCAGGAAGATGATACACCCCTGGCTATTCGCCGAAGCATGAGGCTCAGAAAGACAATGACCAGTGACAGGTTTGCACCACTTCTCGAATGAAGGACAGAGAGTGTCTGTCTTAACCAATCAGAACCCACAGCTCACATGTAGCAGAAGTGATTGAGGTAGCGACATGACTTTAGGTGTGGGATGTTATTTTACATCATAGTAACAGACACACACACACACATTAATGTGTGTGTGTGTGTGTGTATATATATATATAAATATATATATATATATATATATATATATATATATATATATATATATATATATATAGGGATGATCTGCCTACATAATCTAAGTGTTTGGTTGTACATATAGTTCCTCTGTTTTGAAGTGATTCTCTTTTACTGTTACTGATACTGTAGGTCTTCACCACCAGCCCGTACTTCTATAGGTGCCAAAACGTAGTGCCTGACGCCTGCATCTTCCTTCCTACTTTTGTCCCGATCAGGACTCGGAACCAGGACTTGTACCGGGCCCCAGTAGTTTACTCAAAGAGAGCAAGGTCAGTGCACTTCACTGACTGGCTCTCTTAAACAAGACCTGTAACATCTGCACACCGCAGAACTGTCTTTCGTAGTTGATGAGTAGTGAAGAACTGGTGGGGGGATGTAGAGACCGAGACGGGGGACACTGCCACACCAGGGGACACTGCCACACCGGGGGACATTGTCACACCAGGGGACACTGTCACACCGGGGGACACTGTCACACCGGGGAACACTGTCACACCGGGGGACACTGTCACACCGGGGGACACTGTCACACCGGGGGACATTGTCACACCAGAGGACACTGTCACACCGGGGGACACTGCCACACTGCATCCCTGCCATGTACCTGAAGCATAACAGAGCGTACAGCTCTGGAAAAAAGAGAGAGAGAAAAGAGACCACTGCACATATATCTATATTATAGGTATATGTTTGAGTAAAATTAAGATTGTTCTATAAACTACTGACAACATGTCTCTGAAATACTAAACAAAAATTTTTGCATTTATTTACAGAAAATGAGAAATGGTCAAAATAATGAAAAAGATGCAGTGCTTTTAGAACTCAAATAATGCCACACACAAAACAAGTTCATATTCATTTAGAAACAACAATAGTAATGTTTTAACTCAGGAAGAGTTCAGAAATCAGTATTTGTTGGAATAACCATGATTTGTAATCACAGCTTTCATACATCTGGGCATGTTTTCCACCAGTGTCTCACACTGTTGTTGCATGACCTTGTACCACTCCTGGCACAAACATTCAAGCAGTTCAGCTTTGTTTGATGGCTTGTGACTATCCATCTTTCTCTTGATTACATTCCAGAGGTTTTCAATGGGGTTCAGATTCAGATTGGGCTGGCCATGACAGGGTCTTGATCTATGGGTCCTTCATCCACACATTGACCTAGCTGTGTTCGCAAAGATGAACCTGCCCAATTCCAGCCTTGCTGAAGCATCCACAGATCATCACCGATCCTCCCACACAGGGGGCAAGACACTGTGGCTTGTACGCCTCGATCAGGTGTTGTTCAAAGCTGGGCTTTTGCAAACTTCAGCCTGGTTCTCCTTGGGTTCTCATTGATGAAAGGCTTTTTTTCTAGCTTTACATGACTTGAGCTCTGCCTCAAGGAGCCTGCAACTAACTGTTCTTGCCGTGCACTTCACCCCAGCTGCCATTTGTCATTGCTTTTGTAAGTTGCTTGATGTCATCCTGCGGTGGCTGACAGACATTTCAATAAGGTCCCGGTCATCCCGGTCAGGGGAGAGTCCGTTTCGTCTTCTCCCGGTCTGTAGCTTTGTTGTACCCACTGTTTGCTGCTTGACCTTGTTGTAATGAACTGCCATCTTTTACATTGTAATAATGGAAGCAACATGACGCTCACTGTATCCCTCTGCCAGTGAAGCAAGAATTTCCCTTCTTTTCATCACTCAAGTTTTTTCTTTTCAAGTCCTTTGGCATGGTTTTTTTTTATTTTATTCCAGTTACTTTTGAGCTATTCCTAGCACTTGTTTTGCCATCCAGCTTGTCCTACTGCAAGAGGATCGTGATGACCACAGCAGTGTTTTTATACTTTTATTCGGTAAATAAGATTTGATTCAAGTGATCACCTAATCAGAAGCACATTAAATAGAATGAGGTGTACTTGGGTAGGAATTCAACTGACTGGAATGGAATTGCTGTCATACATGTAGAGATGCTGATTTTCAGAAAACTTTGCAGTGGTTGCTTAATTTTTTTCCAGAGCTGTACATGAAACATAACGGCATACATGAAGTGCACAGTGTCTGTTTTCCCATGGAGCAGGAGTAATGCAAGGCTGGGATAACACCGACACCAAGACCATAACAGGACCAGACAAACAGTCTGAGTAAAGACCAAGACCATAACAGGACCAGACGAACCGTCTGAGTCAAGATGAAGACCATAACAGGGCCAGACAAACAGTCTGAGTCAAGACCAAGACCATAACAGAACCAGACAAACAGTCTGAGTCAAGACCAGGACCATAACAGGTCCAGACAAACAGTCTGAGTCAAGATGAAGACCATAACAGGGCCAGACAAACAGTCTGAGTCAAGACCAAGACCATAACAGAACCAGACGAACAGATCGAGTGAAGACCACCACCACACCGGGGCCAGATGATCAGTTCAAGTCAACACCAAGACCATTACAGGGCCAGATGAACAGTTCAAGACCAAAAATCTGAATACAAATTCTGACTATATGAATATGGCTTACAACACAACATTATACAATAATTTTTCATTTTAACTTCATTTTGGAAATTATGCTTCACACACCAAAATAGTTATGTTTATAATTAAACATTTACAGAATACGTCAGACAGTATACTATATTATAAATAGCAGCTCACATATTTAGCAGTATGACACTACCTGTGATCCCTGGGAATGACCAAGGCATTACTAACACCATACACTAGCTGCTCTAGCAGGTGAGATAAGGAATAACTTAGGAGGAAGCCAACTGATCAAGAACAGGTAAAAATGTACCTTTTTTTAAAAATATTAAACAATTTCTTATCTCCATAGAATCAGCAGGGAGACGAGTCAAGCATTATTTAGCTCCGTTCCAACTCTGAAGAATTCATGTCAGAGGTGCCAAGGTTCTGTTGCCTAATGGTCCCAGTTTCACTGTACTACATTTTGAATTTATTAGCAACTTCAGTAATGTTCAAACAGGCCTACTTCAGAAATAACATTCATTCTGTGTCCTTTTAATTGTAAACTGAATCTCTGGGTCTGGATTTTTCATCTCCTTTGTCAGGTTGTGTAATAAATGTTCAGTGTGCTCTATGCTTTACGGTAACTTTAGGCCTGTGGGCAGCTCAGTCAAAAATGGTCTAGAACCTTCTAGAATGTTCCTCTTAGCTGATGCTAGATGCATATGAAGCTATGTGTATATAGTGTGTCTATCTGAACTACGACCCCTGCCAGTAATATTGTTACTCAACAGTAATGCAGCTGCTCTGATATTGTTAAGTCGTCACTAGCATTTATGAGTGAAAGAGTGAAGGAGTTGACGTGAAGATTGGAAGTTAGGATGAAGTTGTTTATATGCGAAGGCTGCAGGTCTTCTGGCTGCTTCAGGGATGAAGACTCTGTTTAATCCCTGTGCTAAATTGTTGGTTTAGCTAATAAAAATTCAGAGTGAAATTCTTCATTTTCAGTGGTCTTCATGTCATAAATCATGTTAAATATTACACATTTATATAATACCAAACTATTGCAAAACGTTATTTAAAAAAGAAGGAAAAATAGGAAAGACACAGTAAAACAGCTGAACTGATTCAACACCCACTGCCTCCTCAACCAAATCTACACACAACTGTGTAGACATGAAGAGCGGATGTTGTTCAACCCTACATACATAAACACACCCATACCGATTTGGAGAATTTTAATTTACGCCACTGGGTAACACAGATCTACAGGGACAAACAGAAAGGAAACCTTTAATGTTCAGTAACATTATCAGATAATAAACTTTACATCAATGCATAGACAGATTAAGTTTTCCATAAGGTCAATAGTGGTTTTCTCCCATAATTAGTCCTCTGCATTTTCCCATCTGTGCAGTGAGAACACACACACACTAGTGATCACTAGAGGCTGTGGTGCACACACACACGCATACACTAGTGATCACTAGGGGGCTATGGTACACACACACGCTCAGAGCGGTGGGCAGCCCAAACCCGGCACCCGGGGAGCAGTTGGGGTTAAGTGCCTTACTGTAGACCGATTCCCTAACCACCATACCATGACTGCCCCATGGCCATAAGCACAGAATCATCTCAGTATGCCTCATTAAACTATTAACTCATTTTGCACATACAAGTGTCTAATTTCATTCCATGGAAGAAAAACAACAAAATCCGTGTCTGATTTACATGGAACAGATTTATTAGATGTATTTTGCTCTCATTTTACAGATAACAGTTCAGACACACTGCAACTCCTCAAGACTCAGATCACCAACTACCTTAGAATACAAATGAGTCAGATTCTGGCTGTTTCCCATTACCCCAGTACACTACTAGTGCACTTCATGGAGTGCACTCAGAACACACGTATGGAGATACAGAACAAGCCCAGTTGAGTGGATGAAGGAGAAGGACAGCAACGCAGTGTGGCTCTACTTGGGCTGTGGCCCCCACCCACCCATGCTTGGAGGGCCAGTTCACATGGGCTGCTCTCTGGGCCGAGTCACAAACTGCCACCACAGGGGGGGGAGGTCACCCTCTTTACGGGCCGGGGGCAGAGCCTCCGATTTGAGCCCATCTTCTGGGGTTTCCTCCTGCAACTGCTGGACCTGTGGGGGGAATAAATTTATCCATATTAAAATGCAATCTAGGGTTGGTACCATTAATCAATGATTATTTGACAATAGGAACTAATATTTTGATTTGTTTTGAAATAGTTTTCAACCTCCTATTAGGCTACTTTTATAAAAAGATGTTCAGTCATGATTTATGCTCTACACCAGGGTTTTTCAAACTATGGGTCGCGACCCTTGGATGGGTCACGAGCCAAAAAAAAATGGTAGCTAAAAAATAAATGTTAATATATTTAATAAATTATTATATTAATGGATTATACTTTCGCGAGTGACCGTAGCGAGTGACTCTAGCGCGCGACTGCGCGAACGGCGGAGGCGTTAATACTTGGCAATTGATCGTGATATACTATACAAAGTTTGAAAAACACTGCTCTACACATAATTCGGGTGAATAATAATTCATAAAAGATGTGAAGTTGACATCACTGAAGCACTGAAAAAGAAGTGGAAACACTGCTAGCTTGGAAATACTGGTGAGTATCGTTTTCATTTCATGTTTTCTCATGTGCGGACTCAAAGCTCCAAATCTACCTTTGAAAAAGAAAATAAATTGTAATCTTTTATAAATGTATGGCCCAAGCTGATCAAACAGCTACATGTCGCAATGTTTTAAAAATAGGGATTATATTGTTTAAACAATGTTTACATTTTTAAACTTTACTTTCTGTATGAAGTTATTGTAAATCAGTTTAATCAGTTGCAGAATGTTCCAGTCAGCATCAATTTACTACAGCTCTGGTCTTTCTGAACCGTTCTTTTTACTTAAAGGCCCAGTCACTCCCATCCAGCCAGCGCTCATCAGAAGGAGACAGAGGCTGGGAAGAGACATGGTAATCCCAAAACCTCAGACATTTTGACCAAGGTAGCACACCCTTCACACAACAGCCCCTGTGCTGATCCAAGGCAGCACGCCTGTCCTCAGGCAGCTGGTACACACCTCCCTGTCCCAGCTCTGGGCTCGCAACTTCTTCCACTGCTCCCTCTTGGCGAAGTAGTCAGGGAACATGGCCTTCTCAGAGGGGTGCCAGTGATCCAAGCACCATTCAGGAACCTAACAAAGCAAAGGGGCAACACGTCAGTCTCCTGTGCTGTGCCCAGTCTCATGTACCTTGCTTAACATATATCAATGATTTTATCACTGCAAAAATGATTGTATCACTGCTTGACTGCAAAAATCAAACACACACAGCATATGTGATTACAGGAGTGGTGGGAGTGGACGACTGTCCTACCTTGTAGCATTCGTATCTCTCATAGGAGGTCCCTCCAGGTGAGTCAGGGAACAGGTAGGGTTGTGGGTGCTGGTTGGCCCAGAACTCCTCCTCTCCAGCTTTCAGCAGCTTGGTGGCTTTTATCATGTCTTTCTCATTCTTATGCTCATCAAACCGTGCCCTCAGCAAGCAGGCGTAGAAACGATACTTATCCCTGAAACGTCAAGAGTCAGACACCCGCGGTTTAACCCAACTGGAGGAGATATTGGAAAACAAGGACATTTAGGAACATTCATAATGCAAAACATTAGGACTTACAGAACTTCAGTTATGTATTTAAATGTTCTTTTGTATGCCTTATTGTGCAGAAGTGCACAACGTAATGCAATATCAGCTGGAAGCAAAATACATTAATGAATATCTAAGCCAAAATACTCTGACTACACGTCAAACTAGCAAAGGGACCCCAACAATCTGACTTCGGACTTGCCCACGTTTAAAACAGCCCGTGACTAAGTTGTTACTTAACAATATAACTAAACTCTTCAGGTCATGTATCTGCGTTTCCCTGAACATGTCACGTCCATTAAACTCGCACTCACCCTCTAAATGAACCCCGACCAGACGTTTGTGGCACCATTTCTCACCTTACACACTGGGCTGTTTTCAAAAGACAGCGTTATATCACACACGTTATCATTAGCTAGTCAGCGAGCTACGGTACCTATTGGAGCAGCCAGTTGGAATAACGTGTAGTATGAATTATGTGCACGGTAAACCAATTTCAGCCGAACCGCAACGTCCTTAGTAGCCTAGTCAATCGCTCCGGCTAGGCTAACGGAGCTAGCCCGCTAAGCTAACGACCCGAACGACCCAGCAGGTCCAGTAACAGCCGGGCTGAAACCAAGACGAACCAGTACATCAATCTTCCATAAACCGCTCGGCAGTACCTGAAAATGCACCACGACTCCAGGTGCCTCAGAGATTTTTTGTACAGTCGTAAGACTTTTTGTTGATGAGTTAAAAACGCAGCCATTTCCAACCCCTGTCACCTTAGCTGCGTGTGCAGGGGATTGTGGGATAGTGGAGGTTTGTAACGCACTAGGAAAGAGTAACAGTAAGAAATAGTCAATAAAAAGTACTCTGCGACGCTCGAATATTACAGCCCAGGAATTAATGCTGCATTGAAGTGTTTACATTGTCTGCTACAATGTCTGAAAAAATATTTTTTCCAAATTTTTTAAGATGTGCACCGAACGTCTCTGTGAAACCAATTGTAGGCATCGATAACAGTTATTACGGTAACTTACGTGCATTATGGGAGGATGGACATTCGCGTTTAGATTTAGTCACGCTGCGGTTGCCCAGTTTGCCATGGCGAACTTCAGGTTCATAGGTAAGGATCGGAGATCTCTCAAGTGTTCGAGGTTTTCATTTTTAGCATTGCAACAAGGCAAACCCACGTGTCAAGCGGAGGGGCTGCGTTCATTCATCCAGAGAAAACGCGTTACATTTACTACGTGTGTGTTGAAATGTGGAGTTAGCTCACTAAGACTTTAGCTGTTTTGAAATTAAAACACAATGAGAAAGTGATGTATTCTATTTTCTTTCTGTGTGTAGATATAGGTATTAATCTTACAGACCCCATGTTTAGGGGAATATACAGAGGAAACCAAAAACACGAAGGTACTGGCCCGTCTGAACACCGTATACTCACCACGAGTCTCTGTGGCATTCGGAATTTAATACGTGTAAAATGTCTTCATTTCCCAGATGATTTCCAACAAATAATTGAAAGAGCTCTTAACATCGGGGTTCAGAAGGTGGAGTTCACTGTGTTCCCTGTCATCGTTTCAGCCAGTGTCATGTGTGCAGCTGGGGCTTCCAGAATAAGTCCCTGTATGTTTCTTTCAGCTCATAATCACTGGTGGGAACCTGGGGGACAGCATAGAGGCCCTCAGACTAGCACAGACCAGAGGTGAGACCCACATCCTGAAGACCTGACGTCCTCACCAGCCAGGATCCAGATACAAATCCTCTTAAGTTTGGACACGCTAAACTTACCGGTTGATTCATCTCTCTTCCCAGACTGTAAAAGCGAATGTGCTTGTCACACGTGTCCAGTGATTTTTTTTGTTGTCCCCTCATGCCACTGTAATACGCAAATCGATCTGAGTTGTGTTTGATTTAGAAACATCTTGGTCTGGTCACCCAGGAGTGTTGTACAACATCACCAGAAGTATCGTCAGGGTCACTCTGAACCTTGTTAAAATTAGAATGATCATAGCGATGCTCTTTCGGAAACAAGACTAAGGAGAAGAATCAGAGAATCACATTTTTCCATGTATACTAGATTCCTGTATTTATTTTTTGATTCCTGTATTTATTTTTTTACAGCAAAAGTTCTTATGAAGAACACTTTCATTTCAAAACCTTATGTTTGAACGTCAATTTCAATTCGATTTTACTTGATAGATTGAATAATGTGCACCTTCATTTACTAGTTAAATTCTACTTTGTGTAACAAAATATGTGTGTGTGGTATTTTGTCTTCCTGACCTAGATGAATTCTCGAGTACTGTGGGTTGTCACCCAACACGTTGTGCTGAGTTTGACCAGCAGGGGGCAGAGCAGTACTTCTCCGCACTAAGAGAGCTGGCCATCAATAACAGAGGAAAGGTGGTGGCTATCGGGGAATGTGGCCTGGGTATGTGTTATGATTTTATTTCTGGAAAAGTTTGAGAATAGCTGTGAATGTATAGTAAATTACACCTTTGCATTTGGAAATTGTTATGTAGTGTGGTGATTAAATTATGACTCCAAAGTGAAAAGTAATTTGCCCAGTTTCTATTTTCACTGTTTCTTTATGTATTGCAGATTTTGAAAGATTGGAATTCTGTCCAAAAGAGACCCAGCTGAAGTTTGTAAACCATTTCATTCACTGATTACATTTTGTTTCAGCAGTTTGGTGCATTCATGCAAGCATTGTGATCCATTGTGGGTGAAGTTCCTCTTCTGCTTCACCCACACACAGGTACTTTGAGAAACAGTTTGATTTAGCAGAAGAGACCAAACTGCCCATGTTCCTACACTGCCGAAATTCTCACAGAGACTTCCTGGGTAGGTTTGGGCTTCCTTGGTAGGTTTTTGCCTGGCCCCTGGATCTCATGTGAGGGACATGGCTAGAATGTAATTTATATGAACCTTTTGACTGAAGTGAACTGAAGATTCACAAAGATAATAAATCATAAAATGATTTGTGCCCATGTATCTTTGAAAACGCTATCTTATAGAATTGTGTGTGTGTGCGCGCGCGCGTGTGCATTCTCTCTCTCACTCTCTCATCCACAGACATCATGAAAAGAAACAGAGATAGATGTGTTACAGGGGTGGTAGGTGTTGCTTGTAAAGTCAGCATTATTCCTCTGTTCTGTCTAGTTAGAGAATCACTCTTGAGCAGGTGTTCAGTGCTGTAGACACAGCTGTGCTGTTTTGTAGGTTCATTCCTTTGATGGAACGAAAGAGGATGCTGCAGCTATTATAGACCTGGATCTTTACATTGGCATCAATGGATGGTGAGCATCTGACATTCATCTAGTGTCTGAAGAAGTGTGTCTGAACATAGGGATGTAACAGCAGAACAACTGAATGAATGAGTCACTGTAACCGTGGAAGGAAGAACGGACTCTCTCTACATGCCAATATATAATATACAGGCTAATATGTGTTTATTTAATGATGTACATTAAGCCCATTGTCATGCTGACATCCACACTTGTCTGAAAGGGGTTTACATGGAATGACATTCAGGTCAACTGTCTGTGTAATCGGCTAGTAATTGTATAGACTAATTGTACAGTAATTGTAGATACACTGGTGCTTACAGAGAAGAAAAGATGGGAATTTAATAGATGTGAGATTTTTATTTTTAAGAATGTTTCTCTGGACTGTGAACTCTGATGTTAAAGCTCTTACTGGAAAACAGATTATTGTGGCTTTTGGTTTCAGGCACCCTGTAGTTTCCCTTTTTAAGGAGGACTTTACACAAAGCCCTTTCTTGGTTAAAAATAAGGCCTCCTCCCTTCATGTTTGGACAGATGCATTTTTAAATGACCACAGAGAGAATGAGGGGCGACAGGATGACTCGGGGAGTGTTGTGTATTGCTAATGTCTTCTTCCTGATCAATTCCAGCTCCCTGAAGACTGAGGCAAATCTCGAGGCCATGAGATCTATTCCCACAGAGAGACTCATGATTGAGACAGGTTTGCAGAAACGAGTAGGGACTCGTCACTCCACATGTTCCTTTGTGAAAGTTCACAATAGTTTTTTGTAGCACAGTTAAATGTCGATCAGTGTTTCCGTTTACATTATACGGCCCTGTAAATGCTGAACTTGCAGGGTCTGTGATTGGAAATGCTGCAAAAGAGCTTCACTCTCCGATCATTCGCTTTGTAGCCACTTTATGTACTAATTTTCTCTTTCTCCCCGTTTCTCCCAGATGCTCCATGGTGTGGAATCAAAAACACTCATGCTGGATCCAAGTTTATTAAAACTACATTTCCCACAAAAAAGAAGTGGGAGGCGGGGCACTGTCTGAAGGACAGGAATGAACCCTGTCATATCATGTAAGTGACAGAACTGCAGTGTGACACCAATACCAACACGCACAACCATCACATCATGCTGTTTGTGCTGGGATAGACTCCATAATTTGTCTAAATGCAAAACGTTTTGTGACACACATTTAATGATGTGAGAAGTGTCTGTATCTCTCAGTGTCTGGAAATGTATTTTGTGTGTATAAATCTGAAAACTGCAGTTTTGAGCACACTGTGTACACTGTAGACTGTGTTCCCAGTGTTAGCAGGATTGTTACATGGTTAAATGAGCACACGGAATTGTGTCGTACTTTGAGTTCTTGGGAGAGAACATTACTGATGTACCAGTGTGGCATGTCTGATTATTGGTCTGTTTGAGAAGGCTTCATGTTTCCCTAGTATGTCTGATTATTGGTCTGTTTGAGAAGGCTTTCATGCTTCCCTGGCATGTCTGATTGAGGATCTCATGTTTTTTGCTCAGACAAGTGCTGGAGGTGATGGCAGCAGTGAGGAATGAGGACCCAGAAGAGATGGGCAGCACGATCTACAACAACACAATGAAGATGTTCTTCAGCGGAAGCTGAAACCACTGACCTTGAGGATCCAGCCGATCTTCTGATGCCAAGCCTCTCTCTCAACTTTGCTTGTTGTGTGAAAACCATGCATTGAGCAATGATGGACTCAAAGGAGATGAAATGTGTTTTAAATAAACCCATTTGCTTTAAAATTTGACATGATTTTTAAATTTTGGGTGGTAGCAAATGTATCAACGCTTTCCACAAAGCATCACAGAGCACCTATGCAAGGTGGCCTCGAGAGACTTGTTATGGAGATGAATCACCGTGGTTGGACGGTACTGTCAAAGCACGAGGAAAACCGACACACCTTCCTTCAGTGTGACTCCCTGTGTGTGTCTCTCTTAAACGAGCCATTAAGTAACACACAGGGAACTAACGTTAATTAATAGAGTATATTCCAGGGTTTATTTCGTGGAATTAAAATGAATGCATGAGGATCAAGTTGCTTAACTTTGTCGAGTTTGATGAGCTATCTGAGGGACCGGGATGACATCAGGACCAAAAACCCTTTGAAGTTTGCAGCGTCACGCGGAGTTTAAAAACTCGGTTCACTTCCGCGTTCTTCGCATAGCAACAGGAGGCAAGCGAAGATGGCGGACGGCGAGGGTCCCGTCTAACGCGTGTGGAGTAGTCGTGGCGAGCAACCCAACAGCGCAAGGTGTTTCTCACTGAAGATACGGATCGGGCAAGACCCGCGCTGCCGGCGGGGCCATGGCATCTACTAACGTCCGAATCAGTCAGCAGGCATTGGCTGTGCTGGACGTGGCGCTCCGGGTTCCTTGCATCTTTATAATCGACGCCATTTTTAACTCTTACTACGATCCCGGAGCTTGCTGGGCTGGGGCGGTCGGCAAGGTTCTGGTACGAGTGTTAGGTAAGATCACTCACGACCTTCCCCACTGACTAGCGTGACTGAGCTCGATCGCCTGTCACCCAGCGCCGTGACGTTAGCGAGCCAGGTTAGCCGACTGGCTGTGTTAGCTGGATCAGTTATCCGGCTAACCGCCTCTAGCTTGTCACTTGTCAAAACAAGCGCGTCAGCCTCGCTTCACCAGGTAGCCAGCTGGACATGTGCACGGAAGAGCCGCTCTGGCGCAGATGGGATGGCCTTTCCCCCGTATCCCACTCCCAAACCCGCCGTCGTCGTTGTCCTGTTAACCTGTCAAAACGAAACCAAACAAACAAACAAGCGGATAAGCGGCCACCGTAGTTCCTGCTGTTTAATCTTAGTGATACAACGAACAAGGTGCAGCGGGAACGTCCACGCTAGAAACTTTAATCTTCATGACAAGTTACTTTTGCCTATTGCTACCAACAACTTTGAATAAGTAGATGTGGGTTTCTTTTTCTCTGTAACGTCTTCTAGCGTCAGCCTTAATGTCCGGTTGACACATGGGATAAAACCTCAAAACACCTGTTCCACATTAATAATAACTAATCTCCGAAAGTGGTTGACTGGACTGACAAGTCTTCACCTCCCTGTGTGTTTCAGGTATTGTAGTCTGCAGTGTCGTGCTGGTGCTGTCCCAGAAGTCCCTGTTCAAGTTCTATACCCTCTTCTTCGCTATGCTGCTGGGGTCCTCGGCAGTGGTCATAAACTACTATGCTACGTCCTACATAGACCTCTCTAGCTCCTACTACAGGGTGGCGCTGGGCTTCCGGTTACTGCCCCACAATGGCCCCAGTCTGTGGCTGGGTCTGGCGGTTCTGCAGCTGCTGTTCGGCACGGGCTACGTGGTGCTGCTGAGTGTGCGTCCGCCCGGTGCTGCCCTGCTGGTGCTGGACGTTCTGCTGCCCCTCTCGGGGCTGGTCCTGGAGCTGCCGGCGGACGCCAGGCACCTGGTGGCGGTGGCTTCGGGGCTGGCCCTGGCCTCTCACACGGCCGTGTGCCTGCTCGTCCGCCTCAGGTGGTTCTACTACTCCTGCCGCTACGTCTACCTGCTGGTGCGCCACATGTACCGCATCTATGGGCTGCAGCTGCTCCTGGAGGACACGTGGAAGAGAATCCGCTTCCCGGACGTGCTGCGCGTCTTCTGGTTGACGCGTGTGACCGCGCAGGCCGTCGTGCTAGCGTACGTGGTGCACGCGGCGAGGGCGGAGGGAGGCGGTGGTGGTGGTGGTGGTGGTGGTGGGGGGGGCGAGCAGCCCTACCTGACGTGGGATGTGTTCTGGGACTTGTGCAGTAGTCTGATCATCAGCGGGTGCGACTCCACCCTGACCGTTCTGGGCATGAGCGCCGTTATCTCCTCCATGGCTCACTACCTGGGGCTCAGCATCCTGGCCTTCATCGGCTCCACTGAGGAGGAGGACAAGCGTCTGGGCTTCGTGGCGCCCGTGCTCTTCTTCATCCTGGCCCTGCAGACGGGCCTCAGCGGCCTGGACCCCGAAGAGCGGCTGGTGCGTCTCAGCCGGAACATGTGCCTCCTGCTCACCGCCATCCTGCACTTCATCCACGGCATGACGGACCCTGTGCTCATGTCACTTAGTGCGTCTCACGTGCCGTCGCCACGGCGCCACGTGCCTGCTCTGCTGGTGTCGCTGGTGTTGCTGGTTCTGCCTGTGCTGCTCAGCTGTCTGCTGTGGCGACATTACGCCCTCAACACGTGGCTCTTCGCCGTCACCGCCTTCTGCGTGGAGCTCTGTCTCAAGGTGCTGGTCTCACTCACCGTCTACGCCCTGTTTATGATCGACGGAAGGTGCAGTGCGTTGTGGGAGAAGCTGGATGATTACGTCTACTACGTGCGCTCGGCAGGCAACATCGTGGAGTTCGTCTTTGGCGTGGTCATGTTCGGCAACGGCGCATACACCATGATGTTCGAGTCTGGCAGTAAGATTCGCGCATGCATGATGTGCCTCCATGCCTACTTCAACATCTACTTGCAGGCCAAGAACGGCTGGAAGACCTTCATAAACCGCCGCACCGCCGTCAAGAAGATAAATTCGCTGCCTGAGGTGAAAGGGGCGGAGCTCCGGGGCATCGAAGACGTCTGTGCCATCTGCTACCAGGAGTTTGCGTTGTCTGCGCGCATCACGCCCTGCCACCACTACTTTCACGCCCTCTGCTTGCGCAAGTGGCTCTACATACAGGACACCTGCCCCATGTGCCATCAGAAAGTGTACATCGAGGACGGCCGCGATCACGCTTCCTTCTCCAACAACAACGGATACGCTCCGGCTGGCGAGGAACCGGCAGAGTTTGCAGAAGGGGCTGAGGCAGAGGCGTGGCCAGCAGCAGGAGCAGGAGCAGAGCCTGATAATGAACTGCTGGAGGATAATGACAGTATTGAGTATGACGAGGAGGAGTGGGGGACTCAGAGCGGTGCTACTCCCGTAGAGGAGGACTACATTAACGATGATACAGACTCAAACACAGACTGAGCAGATATCTTAAGCTGAATGAAAAAAGGCATCTTAATTTTCAAGATCAGGGAAGTTCTTATTATTTTTTTTTCTCTGTGCTCCTTTAGGTCTTTTGTCTAGTTTGTATATCTGTGTCTCTCAAAGGGCTGCTTGGGATAAAAGCATTCTGAGGCATGGGCAAGTGCAAAAGCACAGGGTCAGAAGGCCCAAACACAACGGCTCGTTGCTCAGGAGTGTGTTTAAAATGCCACGAGGAAGGTCCGCTCCTCCACCGGGGGAGGTCAGCGCCTCCACCGTGAGAGGGCCGCTCCTCGTGTCGTGTCCAGCTTCCAGAAGGAGAGGCTAAAGCTGACATGCTGCAGCTACTGAGGTGACGTGCTACAGATTTACCTCTTCACGGCTACTACTGGTCTCTTCTGCGACCTTTGCTTCGATTTATGTACGTTGTTGTACATGTAATAAAAAGAAAGGCATGCTTTCCCTTAGGAATGAGGAAACCGCATAACTGGACGTTCTCAGAGGTGGCCAGAGACAGCTGAGTAAAACCCTGCCCCATGTCTCGCCCCATGTCTTCGCCCCATGTCTCCCCCATGTCTCCTCCATGACTCACCTCAGGCCATTATTGTGTTCACTTCTGTACATCAGCTCAATTGCAGCATGGACATTGTTTTCTCACTTTGATAACCATTCTGCAGCACAAATAACACATTACTCCTGTGTAAGGCGTGCACATAATGTTTTGCCAGGAGCAGTAAACCACTAAGTGATTGTTTTTGTTATTGGTGAGAGTTTAGTGGCCATAAATATAAACGGCTAGAGTGAGCTGATCTAGCATCAGTTGATGCCTTACCCAGTTTAATTTAAAAATAAAAAGACTTTATTTGTATTGAAAACGCACCCCAAAATGCAATGGATTGTTTCAGTTTGAAGTGTTTTCATACACTAAGAGTTTATGGACACTTGCATAATAATTTCAGCAAAAAAAGTCATACTTTCCTAATGTGGCTCACTGATTCAGTGGCCTGAAAAAATACGTCACCAAATAGGGACCTCTACCCACCTCTTGAAATCCTTTATGCGTCCTGATGTGTCTCTTGTATTAAATCAGTACACTGAGTAATGACTGATCTGGGACCGACAAAAACTGGACTGGTTTCTTTTGCTCGGTGGTCACCATGCACAGAGTTTCTTTTTTAAATGAATGAAGGGTTTTCGTGATTGAACATGATTTGTTTGTTGCAGTGCTGGTGGAGTTGTTGATTTTTGCCGTTTGCTAAGAGGATTTAATAAAAAATAATCCTGTATTCCATTGCACTATGTTTAAAAGAAAACGTGTTTGAGACTACTATTTTTCTTTGGCAGTCTGGAGATCGGAACAACCAGGCACAGCTACGTTGTATCAAGTTGCTTTAAACATAATATAAGCTACAAACACACCAGTTTAACAAGGTGACTGAAGTAAAACACAAACCCTAAACACAGACTCTGTGTGGCTGGTTGAGGGCCCATGAGCAGCCTTTTGAGGCATCGATTAAGCAGAATTTTAATAATAATAAGTAAATCTCCACCCAAAGAAATATAAAAACAAAATGTAAATATACTGTCGTATATTGACGTTTAAAGTCCTTTTCTAAACCACAAGCTGGGACTTTTACCCTGCCACCGTCTGAGGCGTGGCCTTAACGACTTATATACGGCCTATGGTTTGTATACATCAAATGCCATTGAATCGTAAGTTATTACTTGATGAAAATAGAATATTTTTTGTTCGTTTAAGCGAGAAGTATTTTGGTATCGATAGCAATAAATGGTAATGTAACCAATGATGCAGTATTGTAAATGTAGTTTTTTTTATCCCCGGAAGAGTAATACATATCCCATAATGCATTGTGAAGCGGGTATGACGAAACGCAATGTCACGTGCCATAGAAAGTCTTATCAAACTATAACGAAGCGTTTTTGTTGAGCGGTTTCATTTTATGTGGTTATTAGAAATCAAATATAAGTCCTTAAACCGCCTCTAATGTGCATGACATTTCCAGAAATAACTGCGCGTAGTTTGCAGTTGGGTGGTTGGGTTTGAGGAGCTTTGTGGAGCGTGTCCTACCAACACCGTGCCACACATTAGCCTGGCTCGGCTGTGATGTGCTCGTGTGGGAAGGTAGGGTCACCCAACACTTCGTTTCGTTAGTTCGCGACTGTACTAGTTTTTACATGTTGTATGCGCAATATATTTGACTCGTTTAGGAGAAGCCGTTAATTCAGACTCGGCACTACAGATTTGGGACAGTGAAGATGACGAACTGACGGCCACTGGGCAGAGTGAGAATTCCTAACAGATTATATCTGTTCATTAGGAGAGAGGCGTGTTGCGTCCATACGTGGCTACGGTGTGTCTCACAACCAATAGTCTCCAGATCATACTCCAGGTTTATTAGCGGTATTACTCTCACGATGATGAGGTTTCCTTGGCAAAGAGCTCTCTGCCCCTGCGTGCTGGGAATCAGAGGCGCGCGAGGAAACACCAGCTGCAAACGGCTCGCGCTGTCGCACGTGCACAAATGTTTCCTCGGGACGCACAAGCATAAAGAGAAGCTGGAGCCGCTGAATACGTCGCAAGGAGCGAAAGAGTTTATCTACAGTCTGCACGCCACAGAACGGAGATGCTTGCTCAAAGAGTTACAGAGCTTCGAGTCCGAGGCCATCGCCCAAGGTAAGAACATCCCAACAGAGAACACTACTGAAAACGTCTCCAACTCCCACGATACCTCTACGGAGACACGGTCACGTGGGCCTGCGTTGTGTAAAGCTTTTGAAGTTTTATTATTCATTGAAATTGATACTGGGTACAAAGGGTGTATCATTGGCTGGGACTTGCAGACGATTATACGGACCGGAGTTTCCCTAGAACCGGCCAGGGCGGAGACCATCGAGCACCATGTACGAATGAACCTGCAGGTGGTGCGTCAAAAACGTTCGTGTCGTCCTGTGCCTTTTTTCTGTAGAACATTTGCCGCCATGAAGTGATTTTTCTTTCTCTATCTGAGTGCATTTCTAGTGCTTGAAGGTGCGATGTAAACAGTTCCTGCATGTGGCCAGTAGTCTGGGCTTTTCATACATGTTGCACACACATTGCCTCCTTTGCCCTCACGTCCCTCCATTAATGAGTGTTCACCCAATGCCGAGCCTGTCAACAGCAGAGAGATGTCACATCACTGCAGTCTGATGACCAGCTTCTACCAGCAGATCTTATTCTGTCACTTGTCCCCTGTTCTGCGGTATACCTGTCCTGCTCTGTCCTGCTGTGTTGTCCTGTCCTGTTTTGCCCTGAGCGCTGAAATAAACCCCCTTTTGTCCTCCATTACCCGGTCCCTGGGGGCCACCAGTGCCCTGCGGTTTCATATGTTCTCACAGGTGTGTAACACAGACACAACTGCACAGAACATCGCGTGCCCCGTCTCCGCGTCTCCACTTTTACCTTTTTCCTGCATCTACCACTTGGTTTGCCTTTCATTTATCCTGTTTAATCCTGCTCTCCACCACTCTTTTTCCTTCCATTCCTCCCTCTCTCACCTTCCCTCACTCTCTCCATTGGTCAGATAGCGCCCCCTTCAGGAGAAGGGTCGGCAGCAAGGGTGTTCGGCCTGAGGTGACTGTGGGTATGTAGCTCTGCTTAAGGGCCCAGTTCTAATCCAGATGGCCTCTGTTCACTTGTCCTTATTTTTTTAAACAATGAAATGTCTGCAAACTGAATTTAGAAATGGAAAGCTACAAATCTCTGCACCTCTTTAGTGTAGTTTTTCTGAAATGGCGAGATGAAGTGAACAAAGGCTGAATGTTTGTGAATTGGAACAGAGCCTGAAGTGATGTGTGCTTTGCAGTGTGGGCAAAACAGAACCAGTCATAGTCATAACAATCCAAAGCTTGTGTAATTCGGCATGTTGCCAGAGTTACAAGAGTTTTGATAATTTGTCAGTCATGTGGCAAATTCACGTTTATGCACTTGAACACAATTGGTCAATGCTTGTCTGTGATTCTCTCTCTGAAGATTAATGGTGGTTATTATGATTAGCTGTTTTCTGTTCTACACGTATGTCAGCTGTGTAGCACCTTTGAGAGGTTTGTAGTGGGTTCAGCTCTTCATCAGCCAGTGCACAGGCCTTTCTGTGTGTCTCAGTCATGAGGAAGATATATTAACCTGAATGTAAGACTGTCCCCTGCACCACAGGCCCTTCTGAAGGGTCAACCAAAGACCTGAGTGCTGACTAGTCTCAGTCATCTCTAAATAGCAACTAGCTCCTCTCTGTGGTCATGAAATTCTAGCTCCGTCTGAACCGTAGCTCCTCCCTTGGGAGCTTAGTCCCTCCCCCTCCACCCAAGCTCCTCTCGGGGCTCTAGTGAGTCAGCAGGCCAGGCCAGAGAAGTCAGACTTAAGGTCCTCTATTAATAGACCTTTAGTCTTCACCCAGAGCGTGCGTGTGTGCGCATGTGCATGCATGTGTGTGTGCGTGTGTCGGAGAGATGGAGACTCTCCATTGGAGAGTGAGATCTTTGAATCATTAGAGCAGTCCTGGTTCTCCTCTCAATCATCCTTTAGGCTGGTTCCAAATCTAATGTTTGATAACTGTTGGTAGTGAGTTGTTTGAATTAGAATTTGAAAGCTAAAATACTGAAATTAATAGTTTTACTTATGTAACCAGCAAAATAAATCAATTTGAGAGCTGATCAGAATAGTATTTGTGCTGGATGGGTCTTTATGGGAGGATCACCTGCAGATCAGCGTGGCTGAACTGGGAGAGAAAATGTTGCATTTTTAGCAGATGTGTTGAGTACATATAGGTTTTAATGGTGTTATAGACCCAGCTCTCCTCAATATTGCTCATGAATATGTAGGCATTTCCACTATAAGATAAGCAGATCTCTTGGCATGCCACTTAATTTCTCCTTGGATATTATCTTGAGACACGGTTGATACATTTAGGTTTACCTGAAATTGTGCCTTTCATCTCTGTCAGAACCATTTCACAACTATAAAGCATTTCTGAGATGACATTTTGCAAATCCAGTTGCATTTAATAAGAAATTGAACAGCCATATTAGTTTGGTGTGGCGTCCTCGATGCACTGGTGGTGTTGAGGGATAAATCCAGCTGACACACATTCAGAGTACACTTCACAGTCTTCTGAGAGCATAACAGGAACAGAAGAATGTGGCAAGAATGTAAAAAGACCAAAGAAAGCTTCCATCAGACAGTAACTGGGTGTATCGGAGAGAAGTGGTGTCAATGTAAATAAGTGTTCCTCTTCAAGCTGACTTGCGCTAAAAACCTGATCTAAAAACCAGTTCCTTCTCCACCAGCACAAGCCCTCGTCTTCATGTTTCTGAATGTTTTCCGTCAGTAGTTACATCGGTGATTACTATTTGTAACAAAATGGCTTCCACACTGATGGAAACATGCTATTGGACAGATGCATATCCAACCAGAAATAACCTTTTTGTTATGTTGGTGTGTGCGCTTCATGTAAATTATCTCTAATGCACTTTTTATTTCTTCCCCCAGAGAAACTGGAGTCCTCACCCCCAAACGCCAACCAGCTGAGATACGGTGAGGTGGCACAATGCATTCTCCTGTCTCGTAATCCTCCTCTCTTTAGGTGTGCATACACAACCAGAACATGGCATTGGCCCAGGCCAGTCATGTGGTGTAACCCCTCCAGCAGCTCCTGGGTCTACCCACAGGCTCCTCCCAGTTTGCCATGCCTGCTATATGTCCACTAGGAGAATCCCAATCAGATTTTCGACATCACCACCACCACCACCACCACATCAACTGGCTCTTCTCAACATGGAGGAGCAGCAGCTCCTCACCTTATCAGAGAGTGAGACCTGCTACCCGACAGAGAAAGCTGGTTTCTGGTTGTTTGAGCAATTCCTTTGGTTATTACCCAGACTGCAATGGGAGGTGGGGATGGGCAGGGGTGTAAACGAGATCTTCACCATACTGCACTTTGTCTTCATCACTTCATCACTATGGTCCGCATACAATGAGTGCATGATTCCAGCCGCTTCCTCTAACCTCTGGTCAGACTCACGATCCTTCTTCACTGCACTCGTGAACAAGAACTTTAGATACTGCAACTCCTGCTTGTGGACAAGGCTCTGTCCCCTCACCCACAGGGAGCGTGGAGCACCAGGAGAAGCACATGGCTTTATTTCACAGACGAAGACTGATGGGTGACATCAGTGTAGTCCTATAGACTGCACCGAAAATGACCACAGCATGGATTTCTAATGCCTGACGTGCAGAACCAGTCAATCATGAGTTGCGAAGCATTAACTGCATGGATAAGTTATGATTAATCGTTAAGATGACCCAAATATCTTTGTGGAACATTTCTCCTGCATTTGGTCATGTTCATTTGTTGACGTAGTTCATGTGCCGTTAGGTAGGGGGCGGTGTGGTGCAGCTGAACCTTGTCCTTGCGACTGAACTCCAGTGCTCGTCTTGCTCTTGTTTCAGTGCTCCTGCACAATGCCATCCCTTTCGTCGGCTTCGGTTTCCTAGACAACGCCATCATGATTGCTGCGGTAAGTGGCAGGAGGCTCTTGAGTGGTTCAGTGAGGCCAGCTTTACATCTGCATATAAACACTACTATGTTTGCTTTAGTTACAGGTGCTGATGTGAGATCAGTGCACTAATCCAGTCCACTTCATTACACTCATTAAGATATGGGGGCATAGTGACCTTGGATCAGTGCTTAGTAGTGTCCCCTCTACACACACTGCTAAGTATTGTCTGGTACTATGCTGTGGTGTGCTGCAGATGTACAGTGGTGGTGTTGCTAATCGTGTGTGTGTGTGTGTGTTTTTATTCCCAGGGAACCCAGATTGAGATCTCCATCGGTGTGACATTTGGTATATCAACCATGGCAGGTGCTTACACAAATTAACATTGTACACAGATTTGATGGCCACATTATCAGTGGCAGAACACTATAGAGTAATGACCCATCAACACAGGTCTTTTAGACTTAAAACGGGAGTGCAGCGTGTGGTCGCACCAGGGATATGAGGAGTGCAGTGTGTGGTCGCACCAGGGATTTGAGGAGTGCATTCGTTGTCTCACTCAGGGAAAGGAGAACAGGGGTGTTCTCTATGTAGGGTGTCCAGGCAGATGTGTCCAGACAGTGCTGCAAATTATACAGTGCACAGACTGGGATGCAGTTAGCGTTCTTCAGCTTTTTGCCAGCAGTGTTGATATTAAATACAGTAGAACCCCGCAAGTCCACGGTAATCCGTTCCCGGAACTCATGTCGACAACTGATGCGATCGAGTTCCGAATCTAATTTCCCTATATGAAATAACTGAAAACCGATTAATTGGTTCACGACCATCAATTTTTTTGACCATAAATTTCCCTATTTCCCTACAAAAATGATCAGCAATTACAATCTTAGGTAAGTAATACTGTATAAAGCTAATGTTTTAACAAAATATCCAATAAATTACAATGCTAAGTCCGTCACAAGAATGCCTTTTTCATACTTCTCTATGATCGCCTTTTTGAACTCTATTGTTGTTCTTACCATTTTCCTATTCTGCTTTTCTGCTATGTCTTTCTTGGGACTGATGTTTTTTGTCTAAAACAGTACAAAAAACAACAAAAATACAGCAAAAGCTTGGAGCACAGCCTCAAAATGGTTTAAAACCTATTGAACAACAACGCCACCTAACTAGCGGCATGTGACCGAAGCACAAACTGTATTTTGTTTACAAAAGTCACTTGAGTTGGTTCGGATCCCAAAGTTTTGTTCGAGCTCCGAGACAAAATGTTCTTGAAATTTTGCGTTGAACTCCGAATATGTCAAGTACTGAGGCGGTCGAGTTCCGGGAATCTACTGTATGTCTTGTTTGTGTCTTTTAATAAGACACCTGTGACGCGCGGCGGAGCAGGGAAGGATGAGACACGAATCCTACTTTTCATAGACGTCACTTTTAATATTGACAAGGATTGCGCAATATAGCGCACGAGTAACATAAGCTTTAACACAGAACGTGTAAACATTAGACAACGACGAGCACAGGACACTGCGCGAACGCATATTAAATAGACAAACCACATTAGCCCCATGTGATTACGAGACGATGCACAGGTGAGACGGATTATCACATGACACAACCATAACCACGGAGATCCACTGACGCAGACAAAGCACGTGGACTACGTTCACACACGCCCAAAAGGGAGGGGCCGGGGTCCTCAACGTGACAACACCTGGTGGTTAAAAATACATTACAATCAACTTAATACTCAAAAGTTTTAGGGTGTTAATATTAAGTCTATAAAAGCTCTGTTTAAAATGTGAGTAGTTGTCATTAGGTGCTGCTGGCAATAATTGTTACTACTGGCAATAATAATACTACTATAATATTCTTATACTACTACTAATAATAATAACTTATTATTCTTATTATTTATATTATCATTACTTTATTATTAGATCTGTGTCACAGAACTGTAACAAAATGGTTTGTGTGGAATCACCTTTACTTCTATTTAATCTCCCAGGCCTCCTTTACTGTATTGCTAACAGTGTTGTTGTTTTGTAGCCGCTGCCCTGGGGAATCTTGTGTCGGACCTGGCTGGACTTGGGTAAGTGCTACCAACCTCAGCCCTGCTCTGAGCAAATGTGCATAGCTGCATGTGTGAGGAAGAGACCCTCAGTGTGTGTGTGTGTGTGTGTGTGTGTGTGTGTGTGTGTGTGTGTGTGTGTGTGTGTGTGTGTAGGCTAGCAGGCTACGTGGAGGCTCTTGCTGCCAGGTTGGGGATGCAGATTCCTGATCTTACGCCCAAACAAGCAGACATGTGGCAGACCAGACTCAGCTCACACTTGGTGAGAGGTGGTTTTGTGTGTGTGTGTGTGTGTGTGTGTGTGTGTGTGTGTGTGTGTGTGTGTGTGTGTGTGTGTGTGTGTGTGTGTGTGTGTGCACGTGTGTGTGTAGGGCTGCCACAAACGATTATTTTTATTGTCGACTAATCACCGATTAATTTTTATGATTAGTCGACTAATCGGATCAAATGTTAATTGAATATAAAACATACAGCTTATCGCACTAGAATGCAGCTGCTATTATATAACCATCATTAGATTTCAGCTATATGTTAACTAAAAATAAAAACAATTTATATCATAGTTCATTAAACCTTTAATGAAATATGCAGCTTGTTGCAACAATAAAATAAGGATAAGGCACTGGCTTAAACACAAATATAAATACATTAATAAAGAAATTCTTTTCTTTCTTTCATTTGTCTCTGGCATCAAACTTAACTACATTTAAATCAAATTAGGTAGGTACCTGAAACTAAGGAATTATTCACAAAAATAAAGTTTTGGTCTCACTGACGTTACAGAAAACACATGAATGCGTGCTAAGGCTAATGAAACAAATCGCCATCGCTAATGTTAACTTTTACAGCTACCACGATGAGCAAGTACTAAGTTAACGCTCGTTTTATGCTCATTTTAGCAGCTAACTAAATTTGAGACATTGTCACAATCAGTCACAACCTTTTCAGGAGCTTGTACAACGCGGTTGTGCTGCCGTGGAATCTGCCTTGCAGATATTGCATTGCACGTGTTTCTCTTTCATTTTCTTAAAGTGATCCCACAATTTTGAGATCCGTAGCCGGGTAGCCATGATACCAGAGCCTGTCTGTATAACGTCCTGGGATGTCGTCCACTGCCTACCACGGTTTCCACTACTGCGCATGTGCGTCAAGGACAGAAAGGCAAATGCAGCAGTGGAGCAGTTTGGAGAGAAAAAAGTAAAAAACAAAGCAAAACTGACGCAACGACTAATCGACTATTAAATTAGTCGTCGACTATTTTTTAATAGTCGGCATAATCGTGACTAGGCGACTAATCGTGGCAGCCCTATGTGTGTGCGCATCTGTGTGTGCATATGTGCGCGAGTGTTTGTGCACGCATGTATGTGTGTGCTAAGTGGTTTGTAACTGCTCTCATGCAGGGCAAGGCCATCGGCGTCACCATCGGCTGTCTCCTTGGCATGTTTCCCCTCTTCTTCCTCGGTGATGAGGAGAGAGCAGAGAGTGCATCACCTTCGACCTCCTCAGACTGCACATAGTGGTTTTTGGTTTTCATGAAGCTGATGAAGCCAGATCAACACTATTTTGATGGTGCTGTCAAAACTCCACCCTCTTCCTCCCCAAGGAACCCCCCCCACTATGCATTTTATATGAATTTCACTTAACCCAAGTTCTATATATATATGGTCTGTAGGTGTGGAGTTGTCTGTGTGTCTGTGTGTGTGTGTCATCTGCAGGTGTGGAGTAGTCTATGTCTGATCCACAAGTAAACATGAGTGTTCTCCTTAATATGGCACGTTTGCTCTCCACCACGTTTCATACCGGAACGTGGACATACTGAACTACAGGATGTTGTGGTAAATGTGGTAATATAAACTATAAAGCCTGGTTTTCTGGACACAGGTGAGGCTTGGTCATATTAATCTACAGGAACCGTGTCACAGCGGTTTGACAGTGATCTTTGGGAATGCCGTTAGCTCCGTGTGGTGTTCCCTGGGAATGCCGCTAGCTCAGTGTGGTGTATTCTGGGAATTACGAGGATATTTTTATGTACAGGCAACTTCGGGAGTGTACAAGGCTCCGATGATCCTGCTGTTTTCTCTGGCACAGGCAGAACCTTCAATCCAATCACACTGCCAGTCAGAAATCCCCTGTGGAAAATTTGTATCTGGAAATTCTGAGGTTCAGTGCCAGAGCTTCTTACATGTTCCATGGTGTGTGTGTGTGTGTGTGTGTGTGTGTGTGTGTGCATGTGCGTGGTTTTAATATAGGGTTTTATAGTTTTTATTAAAGTAATAAGGTTTTCATAATAACCAGTTTATTAACTGTGTAAAGGTTTTCAGACTGAATCTGTCTCAGTCCTAACAGAGTGTCTATGGCTGTAATAATGAAGGTCTATTGTACACATGGATCTCTGGGCTCAGCTACGACCTTGTGGAAAAGTGTCAAGATTGAAAACTGAGATTTTGGAATGAGATGTCAGAGGCAATGCGTTTGTAAAACCTGATCATGATTGTGTTATAAATGTAAGATACTGAAGGAAGCAGATTGACTAGATTTGAACAGGAATCATGTATGTTTAACCTAAGCGTGCAAAGTCTGAATGCAGGTAGGACACAACCTGCTTGGATAAAGGTCTCTAATCTTATCTACTTGCATGAATTGACCTCATACATACAGGATACTTGGAAGTCATGCCTGTATGTTCTTGTCAGATGTTCTGCATTAAGCATTAATCTGTTGTTTTTAAATTATTTTGCCACACTAAAGTCTCAAAGATTGCATGGATGTGGAGCATGAATGTATGACATCCAGTTCTTTATTTATGTTAGTAATATATATATTATATTTTACGTCAGTAACAGCTCTTAAGTTCTTTTATTATGAAATGTACTTCAGGGTTTTGCAGTTATCTCAAAGGAAGAAGAGACAGCAAAGTTTGAATACCATGTAATGAAGGTAGATTGCGTATATCTCCTTGGCAACAGTTACTCGGGCAGATCAGCCCTAGCAACAGTCACTCAGGCAGACCTAGCAACACTGATGCAGGCTTGCAGCCTGGAAAGCTAAACTGTTTCAAAGCAAAACTGTTCTATGCAAACTGAAATGAAATAAACAACATTAAAGAATGTGTTATGTTAGCATATATCTATTTATTAATTTGTCCAATTATTTAAACTTCTGGAATAATGTAAACTCATATTCACAAAAAGAAAAATTGCTGATCAATTATATCAATAAAATGAAAGTAATGATAATTACAATAATAATCATATTTTGATATAATAATAATTGTCTTCTTAATAATATTAACATTCACAACATTTCTCCATAAGCTGAGGTGTCTCACATTTTAAACACGGAATCTTCCCCTTCGGTTTGAAGCGTCCCCACGGTTCTGTGTAGATATGTACATTCCTACTCTCCGTGCAGCCGTGCAGAAGGACAGGGTCGGTATGGCTTGTCCGTGACTATGGCTAAAATTTAAGGGTAGGATCCCACTCTGGGGATGTTTCATTCTTAATATTAGATACAAACTCTCATGACCGTAAATAATAAATATAGCGCTACACAATGGGAGGAACAGGCACTACCACTATCTTTCTTAAGAGGACTTTTATTACACAAAAGGTGACTAGGAAATCAGGAGGTTCTGCTGTGTACTGAGAAGAATTTATGACTGACTGTTCTATTCAAAATCGCCATGGCAACAGGCAAGCAGAGTCAGCCCGTCACTCCCAACAACCCGGAAGGTTTGACGGTCAGAACCAGCACACTGAGGCACGGGGGACCATTCATTTAGATTTTTTTTTTCCTTTTTTCATATATATTATCTGAAGTGCAGACAAAATAAGTTTCAATACTTTCACCCACAACAAAAAATAATAATTAAACAAAAAAAAGCAACTGACCAGAAATCTACCAGCAAAACTAATGATGTATATGTGTAATCTACTGAACATCAAGGAAGAATCATAAAAACCATAGGACTTGGTAAAATGAATAAAATTGTATAAATCAACAAGTCTCAGCTCCAACGTCCTCAGCTCTATGTACACCAAAGCCAACATAAGCTCAGAGCGTAAATGGGTCACCAGCACCAAAACCCCCCGGGTCAGGCGGCACACGAGGGCCAGGCTAGCGCATCCTACTGTGGCGTGTGTCTACGAGAACGGAGAAGACAGCATGAGGTATGAAACCGCTCCATTCATGCTGCTGCTACGTTCTGTGATCAGTGTGAGCGTGTGTCTGTCTCTCCATGCTAAGGAGAGTGTTATAGTACAGTGGAACAGTACACAACGTAATGGGTATATTTTGTGCTTAAATAAAGTCTAACATTAACAGAGTATGATGGGCTATAGTGGTATAGATACTAGAGCTAGGGTTATAAATACTCATCATTAGTTTGGGTATAATTTCTTCTCTACTGCTGGTTCCTCCTGAGGAGAGCCCCTGTCGTCAGCTGATGTAACCTAAAACCGTGTTCATCGTGGTGTTTGCCACCTGATCATGTACCTATTCTGTCTGTCTCTCCCCCTCTTTCTCCCTCCCCCTTTCTGTCACATACATACACACAACACACACCTGCATGCCCATACTCACAAAAGAAAATCAACAAACCCATTCGTATGTCCTATAGATGCACACAATCACGTGCACACAGAACACATCCCGTCACAGGTGCAGACACAAGCTGAGACCTACATACACACACCTGCTCGCCCCAGGGAGCTGAGCAGGTCCTCTCTGCTCATAACCCCCCTTGGTGACGGTTCTGGCACGTGCATGGGTGTCCACACGGTTGCGCTGTATCTTTGCTCGTGGTGTTGCTGTCCAGTCAAGTGGATGAGAGGATAAGGGTCCTTAAAGTCCACGAAAGCAGCAAGTCCAAACAGAGACAATATTACACATCATTCTGTTTCCTTCTGGAGGGTAAACAAACTCCAAAGCATCAAAAAGAGAAGTGTCCTGTGTGCTCCTGTCAATAAAGTTTGATTTGTTCCCCCTGTTTTGTATAGAGCTCTTTAGGCACAGAGAAGAGGCACCGCCCCCTGGCGGTACAGGAAGGGGCTTCTGAGCAGTATGGCAACATCTGATTGGCTCAGAAAAAACCACACCTCCTTAAAAAGTTTGAAAAGGCTTGTTTAAAGAAAAAAAAGAAGTGTTATTGAGTCATTATTAGGAAGTGGAGGCTTGTGGGTTATGAAGTCCATAACCATCATACAGACCATAACCGCACGCACACAGACCAACACAGAAAGCCTCTACGACCATCATGCTGAGAACAACAAAGACTCCTGCTGAGAGAGAGAGAGAGAGAGAGAGAGAGAGAGAGAGAGAGAGAGTATGGGATAATACTGAGTAAAGAAAGAAAGTGTGAGTGAGTCTCTATGCAGTTTTTCTTTGACTAAAGAACAGGAGCCACAGGCCTGTTTTGGTCTTACACAGGTACAGCTGGAAACTGCAGACAGTTGCTAATTGGTTGTACCACTAAATACAAAAAAAGGTGATTGTCATTATTTTGGCTCAATGTCTTGAGAGATAAAGTGAGAAGAAGAGATGGTGGAGGTGTGTGTGTGTGTCTGTGTGTGTGTGTGTGTGTGTGAGGGGGCTGCCATATGAGGAGTTAAAACGATGCTTTTCTCAGGCTCTTCCTCTCTCTCCTCTCTCAGCGAATCAGACACAGGAGAGCTTCCTGGACTGACGCTGGCCCAATCACATGTCCTGTTCGTGCTGTGGTCAATCATGTTCCAGTGTGACCACCGTAGATTGGCTGGGGGAGAGAAAGACAGAGTGAGTGCAGGAGGGCAGCAGCTCATATAGTGTCCAATAACAATCCAAGCAGCCTTTGACGGACAGATTGTCCAGTAGTCTTGAGTGTGTCATATCTAAGCGTAACTGTCCATTAAAATGGTTTCAGAAACACCCACATTCGGAAACACAATCAGATTGGCTAGACATATTTACAATAGCAAATGAAATGGGTGTGACATGAGTGATTGATGTTATTCTGACACACACACACACACACACACACACACACACCACCACCAAAAAATTGATTCACAGTTAAGTAGAAAATAACATTCACATTTCAACCAATAAAATATATAACTCTTGACAACCCAATATGATTTACTAGAGCCAGAGATCGTTCCTCTACTAGAGAGAGATGCACAAGAACTTTACAGTTAATTCTATTAAAAACGTCTTTCTAAGCCTTTGTGCTATATCAGATAAGCCAGGCTCTTCAGACTTGTGCATTCACCATGTATATTAAATGTGATGTGTCAGACATCTTACTTAAAGAAACCTTAAAATGAACTGCTAGTTGATTAAACACTTTAGTATTTTTAAGAAACCCTTTTTATTAACAGACTAGTAAAACAAACAGGTTGAACTGATGGCACATTTAAGTGCAGCAGAGAAATATGGCAGAGAAACACCCTTATATGAACACCTCTAAATGAACAGATAGAAGAGGACATGGGTGTAATACTGCAATGTCTGAAGTAACAATATTACATATGCGTATGTTGGAATGTCACTTGGTATCTGCATTTGCACCAAGCTCTGTCAGCTCTCAGAGGTCACATGACTAGCCCACGCGCCCCCCCTCCGCGCCCCAGCAAGCCGCCGCCCCCGCAGAGACGGCATTGCCAGGGAAGCCGGGGTTGCCGCGGAGATCCCCGTTCTGGCTGATGAGCAGGCGCGGGGGCAGGGGAGGGAGCGCTCCGTTCCAGGGGGAGCTGAGTGAGGACGTGGCCACAGAGGAGAGACCCGAGATGGGGTTTAACGGCAGAAGCCCCTCCCCTCCTGGAAGCAGGGGTGGCTCAATGGAACCCAGAGAAGAATACGGATCATCCTAACGGGGAGCACAGGAGAGGGAGGAGAGGAGAGATGGGAAGAAGACAGGAGAGGAGAGGAGTTAAAGAAGGGAAGCGTATAGTACAGTGATGGAGGGCAGATTAGTGAGAGAATGAATGAAGAACAAACCAAGTGGAAGTAGAAAACAGGGAGGGGTCAGGAAGGAAAAAAAACGAGTTAAAAAGAGGGAGCAAAGACAGTGGAGGAGAAAGACAGAGAGAAAGAGAGAGAGAGCAGAGGTGGAGAGGACAGCTGGTATTTGAGTCCCTCTGCACTGCAGAAACTATGTTAGGCTAACCTTCTACCAGGCATCTCTAGGAGACAGCTGCCAACATGAGACCTCACCTCACGCCTTCCCTGCGTGAGATGTTTCACGTGCTCATATCATGCTGCTCCCCACAGGAGACACCACGGACCTCACGTCATACCTGCCTCCTACATGACACGTCACTGGCCCTCACATCACACTCCCTTTATGTGAGACACTATGGCCACTCACCTTATACTCCCCACATGTGAGACACTACAGGCTCAGTTCTCACACCCCCTACGTGAGACACTATGGTACCTCACTCACACTCCCTCCACGTGAGACACTTTTGTCTCTCATTTCACACTGTCCCTCACTTCACACTCCCCTCACGTGAGACTCCACAGGCCCACACCTACCTCTCCTCCCGAGACACCATGGACCCTCACCTCACACACTCCTACATGTAAGACCACACAGGCCCACACATCAAATTTCCCCCCACGCAAGACACCAAACACCCTCAAATTTCCCCCCACGTGAAACACCACACGCCCTCACCCCACACTCTCCCAACGTGAGATGCCACAGTTCTGACCTCATGCCCTATCCTATGTGAGACCACACAGTCTCACACATCAAACTCCCCCCACGTGAGATGCTGAATGTCCTCATCTCACACTTTCCCCTATGTGAGATGCTGCAGGTCCTCATCTCACACTGTCCCCCATGTGAGATGCCACAGAGCCTTAATTCACACTCTCCCAGTGTGACCCACCAAGTCTGGTACTGCTGACGTACATGGTGCCTGTGCTCACTCACATGTACATGCTTACCATATCCATCCGCCGTATCACTACACCCACACACAGGTATTCTCCATTCTAGAAATATGCCTCTCTACATAATAGAAATGCCCTAAACAAAGCTTGTCCCTTTACAAAGCAATATCCTTATGGAGACCCAGTGGCGTAAAAAGGGGGTATGCAGCGTATGCGACGCATAGGGGCGCTGCACTAGAGGGGGCGCCAAATCGATGCCAGAAAAATATTTGCCGAGTTGGTGGGGGGTGGGGGTGGAGTGCGGGGGGCGCCGATAGTATGTTTGCATACACCTCAGAAAGTATCTAGTTGCAACCCTGTGGAGACCATCATATATCCTAATACTTTGTAGCAAAGCAAGTAATAGAACACTGCCCTTATGTCCAGATATATAACCTTACATATTACTATGACTATTCTCAGAAGAGAACTAAACCCAGGACTCACTTCACTGCAGCACTAAGCTGTAAGCGTATGTGCTCTGCACAGTTAACTGTACACTGTTTCCTATACCAATCACTGTTAACAGTACACTGTGTTCCCTAAACCTCTCACTGTGCTCTGTTAACTGTACACTGTGTTCCCTAAACCACTCACGGTGCTCTGTTAACTGTACACTGTGTTCCCTAAACCACTCACTGTGCTCTGTTAACTGTACACTGTGTTCCCTAAACCACTCACTGTGCTCTGTTAACTGTACACTTTGTTCCCTAAACCACTCACTGTGCTCTGTTAACTGTACACTGTGTTCCCTAAACCACTCACTGTGCTGTTAACTGTACACTGTGTTCCCTAAACCACTCACTGTGCTCTGTTAACTGTACACTGTGTTCCCTAAACCATTCACTGTGCTCTGGTAATTGTACACTGTGCTCCCTAAACCACTCACTGTGCTCTGTTAACAGTAAAGTGTTCCCTATACCACTTACTCACTGTTACTTAACTGTACACTTTGTTTCTTATACCACTCACTGTGCACTTCAGCTAACAGTACACTATGTTCCCGATACCACTCACTGTGCTCTGTTAACAATTAAATGTACACTGTTTCCTAAACCACTCACTGTAGCTGCCAAAGACACACCAGCCACTGAAAAGACACATTACAAAAAAAATGGACAGATACAAGCACTCACACACACACACACACACACACACACACACACACACACACACACACACACACACACACACACACACACACACACACACACAAACCAGTAGTGCTGTGTGAGATGGGCGAACAGGGTGATGTGAAAGACAGGCTGAAGGGGACAGCACGCTCACATTAACACAGGCGCACTATGACTGACGTAATAACGGTGCTAAAGAACATGTGTTAAAGAACACCAGGGAGTGAAATGGTGTCACCGCTCTGAGCTACAACTACGTTTTCATGCACATCATCACCTGCGGGGTGCTGGGTCATGACGGGCACGTCTAGTATCCCTGGATTTCTTATCGTTGCCAATTCTCATTGTTTTGTTTAGACTTTTGTCTCTGTCTCTAAAGCGGTCAGCATGTGACACTGTTACCGCTCCGCAACTCCGAATCCGCCCGCGTGTGACACTGTTAACGCCCTGCGTGTCCAAAGTCGCCCGCGTTTGACACGGTTACCGGCCCGCAACTCTGAACTGCCCCGCGTGTAACACTGTTACCGCCTTCGCGTCTCTGAACCGCCCCGCGTGATACGCTGTTACTGCCCAGGGTCTCCGAAGTAGCCCACGTGTGACACTTACTACCCGCGTTTCTGAAACCGCCCACGTGTGACACTTCCTGCCCCAGACATGTCAACATTTTGACCAGCAACATGCGACATTTTCAAATTGGTTTACCCACTAGCACTCTGTTCTATTTCAGCTCTATGGCAGGAAGAACACAGGGCAGAAACCTCTTGACAGCTTGGTGTGAAGTTCAGTTCCCACTCAAGCCAGCAACTAATAACGGGAAGCTCATTACGTAGAGCATCTTCACACGGCTCACGTGGAAAAGCTTCAGTCCATCTATTCCCATCGTACTTTCAAACACTTCGGATACGTTCTGCTGCGGATACGTTCCGTTTATGTGCATGGAAACGTAGCTATTTCTGAGTAGGTTAGCCGGTGCAGAACTATGGTGAGCTGTGTGCGTGTGTGAAAGAGACAGACCTCTCCTGTAAATATTCGGGTTTTAATGTCAGGAACGCCACTCCCTCTCAACTCATCCTCCACCGCCATCAGCCTGCAACACAGCACACAACAGCACAATCACACAACTCCACAACACCACGGTTACACAACACACACAGGTAGCACTGACTGACACACAGTCAGTCAGTAGTCAAACCCTCACTCAGACACAGTCAGTCACACAACGCTGTATAGGACACAACGCACAACACATGGCCCCATTCACAAAACATCACAATAACTGAGCTACACAAACTATCTACGAATACACAAAACAATAAATAAAAAATGAACATACAACACAATGTCATCAAAAAAAGAACAACACTATAATAGACATAAAATACCACAGAATACCACAAAATAGCAGACATTGGAACAATAAACACACAGTTAACCACAACACAATCACACTACACAACACAGGAACATCACATGGCAGGAAGTGTTGGTGGCCGTGGCATGTCGTCCCTGGCTTCATCTACAGAGCACTGGCTAACAGGGCCACAGCTCCCATGCCTCCTCCTGTACTACGCCTGCTTGGGAGAGTCCTCCACCACCTCCACCACCTCCACCCCTCCCCAAACACGCCTGGCTCGCGTCCTCCTCTCTGCTAATTAACGAGCTAGGAGCCTTGCGGCAGGTCTGAACCAGTGTACGTCTGGTGCGTTGGAAGGACGTGTACGGTTCTAGCCCAGCAGGGAGACCACTGAGCAACGGTGACACCGCAGGACCACCAGAGCTCCACACGCTCCTCAGCCCTGTCAACGTGCTCATGTGCTGTCTTCTGGACTCCACCGAGACTGCTCCATCACACACACACACACACACACACACACACACACACACACACACACACATCTACACACGCGCACATATACATATGCCCCGCCACCTTTCTTCTAGATGTGTGCAAGCCACACCCCCTACCAATGACGTATGTTTGTGTGCCGCCCTCTCCCCGTGTCCCACGTCCCACCCCCAGTCCCCTGGCCGCCCCCTCAGTCCCCGCCCCCTGCCCTAGACGCAGTTCCGGGCCCCGCCTCCTCCCCTGGCAGCATGCCCGCCCCGTCCAATCCCCTGGCTGCTGGCTGGGCCTGGGTGGGGCTGTGACCTGCTGATGATGCCCTGGATCTGCGAGTCCTTCTCCATCTGCTGCTGCCTCAGCCGCCTCTCGCTGTCGTCCAGCCGGCTCTGGTACTGCAGCAGGATCTTGTTGGTCTGCTGCTCCTGCGAGTGCAGACGACGCTCGTACTCCTCCAGCTTACGGTGGGACATCATCAGCCTCTCCTTCAGCGAGTGGATCTCCTCCTCGTACTCACGCACCTACACACACACACACACACACACAGATGAAAACAGGATATACAATACAAAGGTACATTAAGATATGAATGCGAACTGTCACTAAGAATGTGGTAAATTCCCCCCAGGGAATCGAGAACTCTGAAATCTGCTGTCTTCAAACAGAGACAAAAATGGGGAAAAATGTCAGCTGCGTTCTGTGTTTATATGCTCTACTTACACAGATACATACTTGTATAATTATCTTTGGTGAAGAGTGTCTACTCAGTGCTGTAAATAATAATGCTAATTCTGATTAATATTGTCTTGATTCTATAGCCAGTGACCTCAGAGCAGAGGCGCTGATTACTGACCCCAGACCAGAGGTACTGACCACTATGGGTGTGACGAGATCTTGTGTCATGAGATCTCGCGAGATGTAACTCTGCGATATTTCTCGTCGCGTTGAAAATCTGTCTCGCGGGATTTGTGATCCAGCAAGCAACCAGAATGACGTCGGAAAATTCAGGTATTACTATTGAAGATGCACCCACCACTTTCAAATCGTTTGTTTGGCAGGATTTTGGGTACCCGGTGGAAATGATAAATGGCAAGAGAGTGACTGATAAGACACTACATATGCAAACATTGTATGAAAATAATGCTGTACACCTCGGTTAATACGAGCAGGATGCAGAGACATTTACAGCACCACCACAGCTCAGTACTCAAATCAACATATCTCACTTGAACAGAGGTAGCAGGGACAGAACGGCGCTTTGGCAAGTTGAGACAGCAAAGGATATCGGGAGCAGTGTGGGGATGCTAATATGCAAATTTTCTTTAAAAAGAACATGGCAGTGTAGTTGCAGCAAATTCACTGACATACTTGGTTAGGCTCTGTTTGCACTATTTGCACTCTGTATTGACTGAGAAGAACTTTTTGTTTTGCACATAATATTGTTTGCACTTCAAAAAAGGAGAATTTATAAAATGTAATTTTATTTATCTTATTTTAACTTTTATAAAATTTTATTTTAATTTCAATTTGTAGAGGAAGAAGTTTATTAAAAGTTCATGGTTACGTCATGCATGTTAAGAGTTATAATAAAACATTTCAAAATGCATGTGCAACTTGGTTAAATAAAAGTCTGTTGTCCAGTCATATAATTTGTCATTTTAGTGTTCTTAAAATCTTGTCTCGTCTCGTTCTCGTGAACCCAATATCGTGTCTCGTCTCATCTCGTGAGCTGAGTGTATCGTCACACCCCTACTGACCACTGATTCCAGAGAAGATGTCCTGACCACTGACCCTAGTGCAGATGCACTGATCACTGAACCTAGTGCAGATGCACTGACCACTAATTCCAGACCAGAGGAACTGACCACTGACCCTAGAGCAGATGCACTGACTACTGATTCCAGACCAGAGGCACTGACCCGGTCCAGCCGAGACTCGTCCATGCTCTTGGAGTGCTCCTTTAATTTCAGATCTTCTCTGTCCACACGCAGACTCTCGATGTCGGCGGACAGGTGCGGCATGTTGGACACCCAAGCCACTGTCCGCTCTGATGCAGGAGTTGGAGGATTCAGCGTAGACGGAGACTTCGCACCCTGGTAACCAGCACACGGATAAACAGAATAAATAAACAGAATAAACAGCGCAGTTAGGCAGCAGGTTATGGGTTTCATACCCAGCATGGGCTTTGTGATTATGTGCTTATGTGCTTTATGAAGTGTGTGTTAATTAAAGCCTCTATCAGATGAAAAAGGTACAATAAATATTTGTGAAATAAGAGTGAATCAGCTTTACTGTGTGTTAGCTTTGTACTTTTGTACCAAAGGCACTGTGTGTATGTGTGCATGCATGCGTGGGTGTATGGATGTGTGTGTGTGTCTGTGTATTCCATACATGTTTGTATTCTATATGTGTGTGTGTGTGTGTGCATGTGTATGTGTGTGTATGTGTTTATTCTATGTGTGCCCGTGTGTATGTATTCTGTGTGTGTGTGTATTCTGTAAGTGTGTGTGTGTGTGTATTCTGTACGTGTGTGTACTCTGTGTGTGTATTCTATAAGTGTGCGTGTGTGTATTCTGTGTGTATATGTGTGTGTGTGTGTGTGTACTCTGTGTGTGTGTATGTATTCTATATGTGTGCGTGTGTGTGTATTCTGTGTGTGTATGTGTGTGTGTATGTGTGTGTATTCTATATGTGTGCGTGTGTGTGTGTGTGTGTGTGTGTGTGTGTGTGTGTGTGTGTGTATTCTGTACGTGTATATATATGTGTACCTGTTTGTTTGTTGTAGGCTTCAACAGGTGCTGTTGGTTGGTTTGGGCTCCAGGTTTAGCAGGTGTTTCGTTTGATGCATTCTCAGCGTTCTCATTAAGGCCCCCTTGTGGTGGCTGGCTGTCACTTGCTGTGCTGGACTGATGTGGGAGGCCAGGGGCGGGACTATCCTTAACAGACAGCTGCTGCCGTGGTAATGGCCTCGCCCCAAAACTCGACTCAGGTGACTGAAGGAGGTTGCCGCTCTGGGGCCGAGCCTTTGGAGGGGTGGAGTTAGCAGCCGAGCTGACGGACAGCTGGTGAGAGGGCTGAGGCTTGACACGCTGGGCTGGAGGCGGGGCCATGGAGGCCTGACGGACAGGGTGCATGGTGGTTGGGGGTGTGGCAACTGAGGCGGGTGTGCCAGTGCCTGTAGCGGTCTGGGGGGCCATTCCCATCAACACCTGCTGCTGGAGGTTCTCCTAGACAGGAGGAGAGAGAACATGGACACTTGAAATTAACCACCAGTGTTAGTACTGATAACTCTTTGCCACACGGTTATACTGATAAGTCATTTATATTCTTATTTATTAAGTTGTTATTTGTTATTGATATTCTGTAATGTTCTCTGCTAGTGTTGCCTATACTTAATATTTTCGTTTCTGTATGGTCTTTAATCAGACTAAAAAGACAAAATCACGTTTGTGGTGTGGGTTTGACCTACAGACAGACTCGGCTAGACAGACAAGCTTGCTGAAGATCAGCTCCAGTTTGTCCTCTGAGAGATCCAATTTAGTCAATCACAAGGGTTTCATGTCAGTGGCTTTTTTTCTCCTTATTTTTATCAGTGTATATGTATATGTATATTTTTGATTTGAGAATTGTTATGGTGACGAACTGCAGATGAAGCTTGTTACAAAAATGCGGTATATTTATCTTAGCAGTGATAATTCATTTACATCACACCTTTCAGGATACAGAACAGAATTTCCACATAAGCCATGATTTACATAAGCCATGAAATAATAAAAACAACAAAATGTAGCAACCACCCAGAGCGGAGAAGGTGGGGCGTACCTGCACCTGCAGGGAAAGCTGCCTTCGGGCGTAGTCGGCCTGGTTGTGGCGGGTGAAGTCGTCGCTGTAGCTGTGAGAGTGCACGATGCTGGGCTGCACCAGACTGTTCTGCGTGCGCAGGCCCGACAGGTCCTCGCTGCGGGAGAAGCCGCCGTGGCCGAAAGCCGGCATGCCGAAGCCCACATGGCCGTTCTCAGGTTCTGGAGCCAGGAGGAGTGGAGGGGGTGCGGCATGGGGCAGGCCATGGGACGGGCCATGGGGCGGGCCGTGGGACGGGCCGTGGGACGGGCCGTGGGACGGGCCATGGGGCGGGCCATGGGGCGGGCCGTGGGACGGGCCGTGGGGCGGGCCGTGGGGAGGGCCGTGGGACGGGCCGTGGGGAGGGGTGTGGTACTGTGGCCCGTCCGATGCCAGATGGAACAGCGGGTTCTGGAAGGAGAGGGGCACGTGCATGGCGGCGGCCGCCGCCTGCTGTTGCTGGGAGAGGGAGTCTGGGGCCATGCCTCCCCCGTGAGCCAGACGCAGGCCGCCCGACATGCTGGAGCCGCCCGAGCCAGCGGACACGCGCCCACCCACGCGCAGAGGGGCGCCACCTAGTGGGCCGAAGCTGCCCAGGCCGGCGATGGAGCCCTGTGAGGAGTTGAGCATGTCGTTGACGGAGTGAAGGTTGGAGATGCTGTTGATGCGAGAGTCCTGTAGGTCCATCATAGACACACTCTTATTCACACTCAGCACCTACCACACACACACACACACACACACACACACACACACACCCATGTGTGCGCGAACACACGCACACACACACATGTGCACATATGCACATGCACACATATGCACACACACATGCATGCATACACACATGTGCACATGCACACACACACGAACATGCACGCACACACACACACCAAAATTAGCCAAACTATAAACAGAGCTTCAGTTTATTGTCTGGGTTAAACTCCCTGTATAAATAAATGCGACCTTTATTAATGCGACCTGATGTTAAGACTATAGCATCTGCAACCTGAGTACAGTAACAGTATAATAGTTTTTATGGTCATTTTTAAGGTTTGTTGGTTTTAGTAATTTATTTTATTTTAAATAAAGAATTCTGAATTCTATTAAAATAAAATGTCTGTGGTCAGTGTTTCTCTGTGTGTATGTGGTCAGTGTTCTTGTGTGTGGTCAGTGTTGCTGTGTGTGTGTGTGTGTGTGTGTGTGTGTGTGTGTGTGTGTGTGTGTGTGTGTGTGTGTGTGTGTGTGTGTGTGTGGTCAGTGTTGCTGTGAGTGTGTGGTCAGTGTTGCTGTGTGTGTGTAGTCAGTGTTGCTGTGTGTGTGGTCATTGTTGCTGTATGTGTCATCAGTGTTGCTGTGTGTGTGTACCTTGGGATCTGGCTCGGTGATGTCAGAGCTGCTTGTGCAGTAGGCAGGGCTTGAGCGTGCTAGGGGTGGGCGTGTCACATAGAACACTTCTTTGTTACCACGGTGATCTCTCTCAAAGGCAGCCATGCCGGGATGGGAGAGAGCTCCACCCCCAGACATACCAGCCGTGGGGGACGGCAGGCGAGAGATATCTATAGAACTACAGACACAGCCAACACTGCGTTAGTGTCCACAGAATTACAGACACAGCAAAGACTGCATTGGTGTCTGGAGCCAACACTCTGAAATGTCTATAGCTCTTCAAACATTTCTTGCAGATTGATATCTACAGATTGACAGATGGGAATAGACACAGCTACAAATACATAGAACTATGCACAGATACACTATATTGCTCACCAAAAGTATTCGCTCACCTTCCCTGACTCACATATGAGCTTAAGTGACATCACATTCCTAATTCATATGGTTCAATATGAGGTTGGTCCACCCTTGGCATCTAGAACAGCTTCAACTCTTTTGGGAAGGCTGTCCACAAGGTTTAGGGGTGTGTTTATGGGGTTTCTTGACCATTCTTCCAGAAGTGCATTTGTGAGGTCACACCAAACCTTACACTTTTGCTCTAGAATCCAGTGACGATGTGCTTTACACCCCTGCATCCGACACTAGGCATTGCACTTGGTGATGTATGGCTTGGATGCAGCTGCTCGATCATGGAAACCCATTCCATTAAGCTAACTGCACACTGTTCTTGAGATAATCTGAAGGCCACATGAAGTTTGGATGTCTGTAGTGATTGACTCTCTAGAAAGTTGGTGACCTCGTCGCACTATGCGTTTTAGCATCCACCGACCCTGCTCCATCAGTTTATGTGGCCTACCACTTTGTGGCTGAGTAGCTGTCGTTCCTAAACGTTTCTTATAATACAGCTGACAGTGGAATATTTAGGAACGAGGAAATTTCACAATTGGATTTGTTGCACAGGTGGCATCCTATCACAGTTCCTGGAATTCACTGAGCTCCTGAGAGAGACCCACTCTGTCACAAATGTTTGTAAAAACAGTCTACATGCATAGGTGCTTAATTTTATTCACCTGTGACCATGGAAGTGTTTGGAACACCTGATTCCGAATGGGTGAGCGAATACTTTTGTCAATAAAGTGTATCTATAGAACTACAAACACAGAAATCAATGCACAGATAGAACTAGAAATGTTGTCAACACTGCATATGTGAACACTGTACATTTTATACATTGTACACAACTTACACTGCCGAGAGATATCTGTTGAACTGTACACACACTTACAATGTGTAATTCTGTAGTGTTCACACTACAGAATTGGATTTGTTGCACAGGTGGCATCCTATCACAGTTCCTGGAATTCACTGAGCTCCTGAGAGAGACCCACTCTTTCACAAATGTTTGTAAAAACAGTCTACATGCATAGGTGCTTAATTTTATTCACCTGTGACCATGGAAGTGTTTGGAACACCTGATTCCGAATGGGTGAGCGAATACTTTTGTCAATAAAGTGTATCTATAGAACTACAAACACAGAAATCAATGCACAGATAGAACTAGAAATGTTGTCAACACTGCATATGTGAACACTGTACATTTTATACATTGTACACAACTTACACTGCCGAGAGATATCTGTTGAACTGTACACACATTTACAATGTGTAATTCTGTAGTGTTCACACATGCACATTTTACAATTCTGTATATTGCTTGCATAAATGTAATATGTGTAATTCTGTTAATGTGTGTAATTTACACTGTTAAATTCTGTATATTGTTCACACACTTTTGACAGTGTGTGATTCTATATAGTGTTCACGTTCACATTTACAGTGTCCAGATTCACTTTTAGAGTGTGTAACTAGTCTTCACACATGTACACATGTACACTTCTGCAATGTGTACTTCTGTATAGTGTTCACACACTAAAGTGTGTAATTCTGCACTGTGTAATTGTGCTGTGTGGAGTTCAGAGGGAGGAGGTTCTCTCAGACCTGTTCATCTCCCTCATCATCAGACTCTGGAAGTCATTGGTGGATGGCCGGCTAAAGGGGGGGCGTGCGAGGTGTCGCTCCGGTGGCTGGTGACTAGCCTGCCGGTGCAGCTGTGGGTTACGCAGGGCCACACTGATGTCATTCAGCAACCGTGGCAATGGCCCTAGCTTGAGAATGGCCTCCTGGGACAGAAGAGAAGCAGCATCACAATTACTGGATTCCAGGACCAAACACCATGCAACAGGACTGGCCTAAACACCATGCAACAGGACTGGCCTAAACACCATGTCACAGGATGGGCCCAAACACCACACAACAGGACTGGCCCAAACACCAACCAACAGGATGGGCCCAAACACCAACCAACAGGACGAGCCCAAACACCACCCAACAGGACTGGCTCAAACACCATCCAATAGGACGGGCCCAAACACCACACAACAGGACTGGCCCAAACACCATCCAACAGGACAGGCCCAAACACCACACAACAGGACTGGCCCAAACACCACGTAATGGGACCAGCCAAAACACCATCCAAAAGGACTGGCCCAAACACCACGCAACATAGGAAGTGAAATGTTCCTTGTGGTGATTAAAAGGCTGTGAAAGTGCTGAACCATCTCTAATATTCCCAGACCACTGAAGTCCATAATTAACAGGATTAGAGGTTTGATATGGGTTTGGAATAACTGCTCCAGACAGCACACTGCATGAGAGCCAACATGCCTGAGTGTAGCAGGGCCCTGACTCACACAAGGGTCCAGACTGCTCTGAGGCAAAGCCACACTGACACACTGCATGAATGTATTTCCCTTTTTATGTACATTTTAATGCTCACAAATGCAAAGGCCTTTCATGATTAACCCTATTGTAGAACTTTTGCTGTCTCCCAAATCTCTGAGTTGTTCAAGTCTGCCCTATTAAGAATGAATAAATTAATTTAATTTAAAAGACTGGCATAAAAGTCATTAAAAGGCAACAATTCTTCAGAAAGAATGCTGACTGTCTGTGGAGTCACTTCTTTTATTAGAAATCAGAAATTGCTCTGAGTTGCCACAGGTAGGCCTAATGCAGATAGAAAGATATGTTCAGTCAACAAGTGACTGTAAGAAAAGCATGATAAGAATGAAAGACTTTGTCTATTTATCCACAAGTCTTGTTCCCAATGAACATCAAACCAGTTTAGATAATTATTTAACGCTTTAATGCCCTTGCAGTATTGAGTACTATGTGACTTAATCAGAGATGTATAGTAACGAAGTAGATCTACTTCACTACTGTGCTTAAGTACTAATGTACTTTACTGGAGTATTTTTTCTCCTACTTCTACTTTTACTTCACTACATATTTTCCATTAGTTTAATACTTTTATATACTTTCACGAGTGACCGTAGCGCGCGACTCCACACACCTCCTGCGAACCAGCGCGAACGGCGGAGGCGTTTATACTTGGCGCGTCACATTATTTGCAGTGTTCTCCGAAATGATATATGGTATTATAAAGAAACCCCTCAAAAACAGGAGAATGAACATTTACCTGACGAATTTGAATGTTGCATTGTGTCCCAGGTTTGAAAAATGCTGGGATTTTGGCTGAAGTACTTGAAAATGCTTGAAATTGTAACTGTATTTAGTTTCACAAATAGCTATCTGACTGAACAGTTCTCTTGTATTACGTTAACAAATACAAGCCTCTTGTAATTCCAGGGGGAAACATGAGAGAACGTGAAGACGTTAAGATTGGGTGTTTTGAAAATAAAGAACCATTAAATAATGTGATAAAAAGGCGAATTATTTCTAATCATTTCGAGTATATGTATAAATATGTAACTTAATTAAGCTTAAGGAGCTGGAAATGAAAATGGACCTTGAATTCAAGCGCTCGAATTCCACCTTGTAAAAGTGTATGAACCCTGCAAACATGACTTTGTTCATTCCGCTGAAGCACCGCACAAAGTGCGACCGAGCAGGGCCAACGTGATTGGATCATTTTTACCGCGCAAACCCTCGCGCCAGTCATGACGCGTCAAGTATAAACCTAGCTTAAGCCTAGCTTTAAAGCACATATATTCAAAGTCAAAGACAAACACACGTCACAAAGCAGCTTTACAATCGTATGGGTCCAGATCCCTAATGAGCAAGCCAAAGGCGACAGTAGGAAAAACTCCCTATAGGGTGGGGATTAGGAAGAAACCTCGGGAGGACCAAGACTCAAAGGGAACCCATTCTCCATTGGATGGAAATATACTCAAAATGATTCAAGATAATTCGTTTTTATCACATTAAAAGAGATGGTAGCTACTGTGTTTTGTTAACAGCAGAAGAATAAGTGTATTACATAAGCTTGTTGTCATTTTAATGTACATATATTGGCACCTTCCACATCGAGTGATCATGGCGGTGAGGGTGAGGAAGGAGACCACCCCTGACACTACCTAGAGACATGAGGAAGGAGACAATGTTTGAGGAAGGAGACCACCCCTGGCCCTACACAGAGACAATGTTTGAGGAAGGAGACTACCCCTGGCCTTACCTAGAGACAATGTTTGAGGAAGGAGACCACCCCTGGCCCTGCATAGAGACAATGTTTGAGGAAGGAGACCACCCCTGGCCCTACATAGAGACAATGTTTGAGGAAGGAGACCACCCCTGGCCCTGTATAGAGACAATGTTTGAGGAAGGAGACCACCCCTGGCCCTACATAGAGACAATGTTTTCGTTTGCTGGAGTGAAAGTAAATTCCTATAGGATGAAGTGCCTACTCTGCCTCCCTAAATAGTGTGAAATATCGGCCTTCAAAAATTCTTCGAACTTGAATAAATACATCAAGGTAAGTTACAAATATAACGCCCAGAAGGCACACCAGCTTTAGATGTCACTAAGCGCTAGGTAGGTTAGCTATCTTAGCTAGCTAACTAACCTAATTATGTTCATGATGTGCTGCAGTATTCACTTAACATTAGCTGGCAATCATAAAGACTATGTCACACTGAATTGTGGTTTTAGCAACAGTAAGCCGTGTCTCTTCGTGCTGACTAATCATGTGCCCATTTTTTATAGTGTAGTGTTTTTATAGGGTACGGACATTTATTGAAGATAAACGCAGGACAGTAGGCTCACCCTTGGAAAACGATGATAAGCCCAGTTTTATAAGTTGCTACTTGTTTTTACATACAGAACACTTGTATTTGTGGTCTTTGAATTGATTGATTTGTATGTGATATATAAAAAATTTGATAGTCAAACGTTGACTGCTTTATTTAATACAAAACACAATACTTGTACTTTTTACTTTCAGTACTTGAGTAATACATTTTAGAATAATACTTAATTGCAAAAAATATTGAATACTTCTGTACTTCCACTTAAGTAAGGTTTTTAAAGAACATTCAACATCTACTCGTCACTTTTTTGAAAATGTGAAATGTGCCATTTTTGTCAATTGTGATTTTTCACCGCAATCGAAATTTGTCCTCCGCATTTACCCATTTGTGAAGTTAGAACACATACACACACACTAGTGATTACTAGGGGGCTGTGGTGCACATATGCCCAGAGCAGTGGGCAGCCCTAGCCCGGTGCCCTGGGAGCAGTTGGGGTTAGGTGCCTTGCTCAAGGCCACCTCAGTCATGGCCTCAGGCCTGGGAATTGAACCCATGACCCTCTGGTCACAAGACCAATTCCCTACCACAGGACAATGATATGGCCCATTTCCACTAGGGCCTGCTTGGCGCGGTACGGTTCGATTCGCGACGGTTCATGACGGGCAGTCATGGCCTGGCGGTTAGGGAACTGGTCTTGTGACCGGAGGGTCGTGGGTTCGATTCCCAGACAGGCCATGACTGAGGTGCCCTTGAGCAAGGCACCTAACCCCAACTGCTCCCCGGGCGCCGGGCTAGGGCTGCCCACCGCTCTGGGTACGTTTGATCCACAGCCCCCTAGTAATCACTAGTGTGTGTGTGTGTGTGTGTGTTCTGACTGCACAGATGGGTTAAAAGCGGAGGACAAATTTCGATTGGGGTGTAAAAAATCACAATTGACAAAATATGGCACATTTCATTTCACATTTCATTTCATTTCGTTTGTGAGTGTTTCCATTAGTACCAGGTCCCAGTTTGCCGGTCCCTTCGGGTACTTTTTTCGTACCTACTCGCTCGAGGTTCTAACCGTTCCGAAGCGGTACAGTTCTGTGACGTGGAAGAACAGCATGACACTGATTGGCCAGGGAGTGTCGTCACAGGTTGCGTCACAGGAGAGCGACTCCTCCGCTATGCTATGGACTCCTCAGCCATTTTTAAAACCCAAGGAGCGAAGTCTGTTCCCTGGTCAAACGCCGAGGTACAAATCTTTCTGTTAATAATCAGCGATCAAAAAATCCAGGGCGAACTGGACGGGGCCACTAGAAATGTAAAGGTTTTTAGCGAGGTTTCCGCGCTAATGGCCACTCATGGCTACCAGCGGTCCGTTCAGCAGTGCCGGTCGGTCCAAGCTAAAAAAGCTTAAAAGCGATTACCGGGCGGTGAAGGACCATAATGGACGCAGCGGAGCAAACCACAAAGACTGGAAATGGTTCCAGCAAATGGATGCCATATACGGTCACCGGCCAGCCAGTAACGGAAGAGAAAACGTGCTGGACACGACAATGTCAGTGCTGGAGGCCACGGAGAATGGTGAGTGTATTGTGATTTCACAGTTTTACTACTAGGCTCGTAAAAGATGTAATATGAACGTAATATGAACACATCTATTGTAAACGCAGGAATTTAGAGCTGTGTTTGTAGTTAATGTTACCACCACAGTCACTACTGTACAATAGCTAGCTCTTAGCCTTGCTAGTTGCTAGTTAGCTGTAGCCATAAACAAAGCATGAGCAGCAATGACGTGCTACACATTTTGTGCAGTTATGCTATATTGTTGTTGCTTTCTCGGGAATGCTTGTGTTTAATATTTGTTATTTTTTACGTTCAAGATTCCCCTTCCACTGACGAGGCGAGCGGAGTTGGCGGAAAATGTTTCCTTCAACCGGGCTTCCCTCGGGGTGCTTGGCGAACTTGTGAACACCATGCGAGACAGACGCCAGTAAAAGCACACAAAATGTTGCTTGTAGTACTATAAATATTTATTTCATATAAAGCTATACGTTATTTTTAGGTAATTTGCTTTTTGCACTTTTTTAACTATAACTATATTATTTACATATGTTGTACTTTAAATATCTATATTTCATAATAAAGTTTGATTTCATTTGATTGTATGACTGATGCTTTTTATGCAGGGTGTGTTCAGCCTGTTTGAGTAATACCAAATTATTATCAATAATTAGAGCAACCACATACAATAATGAAGATAAAGATAAATAAGATACAATAATGGTATGTGTTAAGGGGCATCGACCGGTGTTGTGGTCGCATACAAATGATGTCACGACACTACAACCCGCGCGCCAACAGCGACTCCACCCACATTGTGGTGGTCCACCATTGTAATGGAAACACAACGCGAACGTACCGTTCTGTTGCAAATCGATCCGTATCGAACCGTACCGCGCCAAGCAGGCCCTAGTGGAAATGCGCCAATAGAGTACTTGTACTATTACTCAAGTATGGGTATCTAATACTTTATACATGTCTGGACTTAATGCAATCCTATAAATCCACTAAACAGCTTGTCCACACCCTGATTAGTCAATCTATTGGCTTGTAGTGAAAGGATGCATACAAAAAAATTTCTGCATCTCTGAGAACAACTTTTGGAACTGAAGAGTGAGACCACAAATGGCTATATATAGTGCCTATGAATCTGAAATAATTTGTCTCAAGGGGGGGATTCCTGGACAGCACCTTTTTTGTCTATCATAAAAGCACAAACACACAAAGAACTTAAAAGCTTAAATATACTGTATCTGAAGAAGACTGCTTACAGAGCTAAAGAAGAACCTCTGTATGAATATACTAGTCATCAGATCCTTTTCTGGACGGAATTGTCCTTCATTCAAGTAAGACAAGGAATCTGAAGGAAAGCTGTAAAAACAAATGCTACAAAATAATCGCTCTGACAGGATATCCCCAGTGGGCATTGCTGGACCAGGTGTGCAGAAATGGAAGCTGTATCACACCCCCAGGTCCTGGCTGGACAAGGCCGTCCCTCCAATCTCTGCATCCCAGAGGGAAGGAGACACGTGAGGGACGCCACAGAGAGACCAGCGCCGGTCACTCTCAAGGAGCTCCAGAGGCCAGTAGCTGAAACTGGAGTGAAGGTGTACCAGTCACTGAGATCTAGAGCTCTACATGTAGCTGCATATAGCTCTGCATATTGAGAGAAACCTCACATTTCTGCAGGACACCGATCCTAAGCACCAGGTCAAAGCAACACAGGAGCAGTTGAAACATTAATGTTCTAAAATTAAAGTCCAGATCTCAACATCATGATGGGAACACCATCATCATCATCATCATCATCATCATCATTCCTTCTGCTTTACCCTGGTTAGAGTCATGATGTTTGCATGCCCAGACATTTTCCCTGCGACTGGCCAGGGGGCGTCGTTACGAGATGCCACATCTCCTCCACCTCTTCCACCTCCTCTACTGGGTCCTTCTGTCTAGACAGTAGCTTTACTCTGAGGCTGGGCTCTGCTCTTTACCCATCTGTGGCACTCTGAAAATTGTGCTCAATAACTCACTCCAAACATTGTGAAAAACTGGTAGAAACATACCCCAAACAGGTATTAACCCAAAAGTTCTTATTCCAGCAAAAGGTGGCTCCAGCAAGAAATAGAGTGAATACGCAAGCAGCATTTTCCCTTATTTTAGATTTGCTGACTAATAATGAATTGTGACTTTAAAAAATCACTTTACGCTATAAACACGCAGGCTGGAACAATCTGTGTCAGTGTCATTTATAATTCAGACAAACCTAATGGCTTTTAAGGAAACTGAACACTTTTACAAGGGAAGGACTTTGCTTACACAGCTGGTGAAGGACCTCTGTCTAAAACGTCCTGTTTCACTGGAAACCTTGTGTACTTCACTAGTTTCTACTGCCTCAACATCTACAGTACGCTGCACCTAGGCTTAGCTGGCGTGTTTGGACTCATTTTTCAGCATGTTGTGCAGTGGGTAAGATGGGGCCTTCGGTACACTCTCAAAGTCAAAGCGTTACACAGTGTGGAGTGGGGTGTGTGGTTACCTTGCTGAGCTGAGCCATAACCTCCCAGAGAAGGCTGTGCAAGACGGAGAGCTCCCGGCCCAGGTCGATGTAGCCCTCGAAGGCACCCGCGTTCCCTCCACACTCCACGTTACTGACCTCGTAGAGGAACTGCTGCATGGAACCCCACTCCATCTCCAGAAACTCGTTCATAAACATCATGTGTTCCTCCTTACCGCTAAACCTACAGAATACACAGAGCAGAGAGGAGTGTGGGAGAGAAAGAGTGCGAGAGAGAGAAAAAGGCAGAGAAGGAGAAGTACAGAGAGAAAATAGAAAAAGAAGGCAGGAGAGAGAAAAGGAGCGACAGAAGATAGAATGACAGGAGACCGACATGACAGAATAGAGGAAGAAAGTAAAAAGAACAGAGAGATGAGGGGGAAAGGGCAGGAGGGTTGAGTGGTTGATGGGGACAGAGAAAAGGAGGGATTGAAGAGAAAGAGAGATATGATGAGTGCGATGCTGACACAGACAAACAGTGAGAGAGCAGAAGTTAAACTCTTCACCACAAACACACATACACACACACACAGTTCTCAGTGCTAGACAGCAAAGCTAAATGAGAGTGTTTTTGAAAGTGTGATGGACAGCACAACACATTTGAAAGCCTAAACTTCAGCACAGTCAGTGTGAAAGGTTCTGGACAACACGGGTGTAAAGAGGGCTAGAGAAGGTTAGTAGCAGACAGTGGAATTATGCGTTGGGTCCCGATGACTGTGTGGCGTGTGAATAGTATGCACCCAAATGCAGAAAATGAGTGAATTCTTGCATGGTAGTGAAATCTTGGGTCAGAGGTGGATAGAGCTGCATTCTAACGTGTCAGGCCAGATGAGTAAATGTGAGGTTCCTCATGGTGGTGTACTAGAGTGATTGTGTGTTGGGAAGATGGGACAGCAGGGTGAAGTATGAGACAGCAGGGTGAAGTACGGGACAGCAAGGTGAAGTATGAGGCAGTAGGGTGAAGTGTGGTTAGGGCCTGGGAAATGAGTGTGGCTTCCATGGAGTATGGATAATAAAGTAATGATTGTGTCTGGACAATGTGTACAGGACAGATCTGGACAATAAATATGGCACAGGTTTTGACATTGAGTAAGGGACTATTCTGGACATTGAGTATGGAACTGTTCTGAACAATGAGTACTGGACAGGCCTTGATAATGATTATAGGTCTGCTCTGGACAGTGAGTATGGATCTGCTCTGGACAGTGAGTATGGAACTGTTTTGGACAGTGCGCATAGATCTGCTCTGGAAAGTGAGTATGGGACTGTTCTGGACAATGAGTATGGATCTGCTCTGGACAGTGAGTATGGGTCTGCTCTGGACAGTGAGTATGGGTCTGCTCCGGACAGTGAGTATAGGACTGTTCTGGACAATGAGTATGAGTCTGCTCTGGACAGTGAATATGGATCTGCTCTGGACAGTGAGTATGGGACTGTTCTGGACAGTGAGTATGGATCTGCTCTGGACAGTGAGTATGGGATTGTTCTGGACAGTGAGTATGGGACTGCTCTGAACAGTGAGTATGGGACTGTTCTGAACAATGAGTATGGGTCTGCTCTGGACAGTGAGTATGGGATTGCTCTGGACAGTGAGTATGGGACTGCTCTGAACAGTGAGTATGAGACTGCTCTGGACAGTGAGTATGGATCTGCTCTGGACAGTGAGTATGGGACTGCTCTGGACAGTGAGTATGGGTCTGCTCTGGACAGTGAATATGGGACTGTTCTGGACAATGTGTATGGGTCTGCTCTGGACAGTGAGTATGGGACTGTTCTGGACAGTGAGTATGGGTCTGCTCTGGACAGTGAGTATGGGTCTGCTCCGGACAGTGAGTATAGGACTGTTCTGGACAATGAGTATGAGTCTGCTCTGGACAGTGAATATGGATCTGCTCTGGACAGTGAGTATGGGAGTGTTCTGGACAGTGAGTATGGATCTGCTCTGGACAGTGAGTATGGGATTGTTCTGGACAGTGAGTATGGGACTGCTCTGAACAGTGAGTATGGGACTGTTCTGAACAATGAGTATGGGTCCGCTCTGGACAGTGAGTATGGGATTGCTCTGGACAGTGAGTATGGGACTGCTCTGAACAGTGAGTATGAGACTGCTCTGGACAGTGAGTATGGATCTGCTCTGGACAGTGAGTATGGGACTGCTCTGGACAGTGAGTATGGGTCTGCTCTGGACAGTGAATATGGGACTGTTCTGGACAATGAGTATGGGTCTGCTCTGGACAGTGAGTATGGGACTGTTCTGGACAGTGAGTATGGGACTGCTCTGGACAGTGAGTATGGGACTGTTCTGGACAATGAGTATGGGTCTGCTCTGGACAGTGAGTATGGGTCTGCTCTGGACAGTGAGTATGGGACTGTTCTGGACAATGAGTATGGGTCTGCTCTGGACAGTGAGTATGGGACTGTTCTGGACAGTGAATATGGGACTGCTCTGGACAGTGAGTATGGGACTGTTCTGGACAATGAGTATGGGTCTGCTCTGGACAGTGAGTATGGGACTGTTTTGGACAGTGAGTATGGCACTGTTTTGGACAGTGAGTATGGCACTGTTTTGGACAGTGAGTATGGGACTGCTCTGGACAGTGAGTATGGATCTGCTCTGGACAGTGAGTATGGATCGGGCCTGGATGGCAGTGGACTCTAGTGACTGACTTGGAGAAGCTGGCCAGGCTCTGCACCACCTTGGCGATGAGCGTGAGGGTGCGGGATGTGCGCTCGGACGGGTACTCCTGCGTCAGGTTGAACAGCGATGGAGACATGATGGCGGGACACAGGAACCGCAGGAAGAGCGAGGAGCTTATGAGCCTGTCTGCGATGTCCTCACGACCCCTCTCAGCACACCGCACGCGCCATGATGCAAACACTTCCTTCAGCTCCCGTGGAAAGACACTGTAAAAGGGGAAAGGGTAGGAGCAGGGTTGCAATTACTTACTTTCTGAGGTGTATGCAAACATACTATCGGCGCCCCCCGCACTCCACCCCCACCCTCACCAACTCGGCAAATAATTATCTCAGAGTTGGCAATTTTTCAAGACCGCTTGGAGTGAGATATCTCATCGATTTGGCTCCCCCTCTAGTGCAGCGCCCCTATGCGTCGCATACGCTGCATACCCCCTTTTTGCGCCACTGGGTAGGAGGACAGTCAGTGGAGGACATGAAAGATGAAGTATAATTAATCAGAATTTAACCCTGAACTGGGATTTGATTTATAGATTCCTCTATACAATCTGTGCCACTTTGTTCATCTTCTTATGACCTAAAGTTCAAATCATGCAGTTGGAGACCAGGGCTCCAAGTTCAGCATGGCTGGCATTGATCACTGGCTCCTCAAAATCATCTACTTTTATACCCAATTGTCACGCTACAGCCCCGAACCCCTCCCTTCGGGTATGTGTTAATGTTGTAATGTCTTTATATGTACGTCCGTGGGTGTGGCTGGGTGTGTGTGTGTGTTCACTTGTCTCGTTAGTCTAATGTGCAAAAAAACATGCTTTTCTAATAGCACACTTGCTTTGAATATTTAAACCTAAAAACTGGAGATAATATAATCCATTGACCAAGGAGCCTAATCTTGATGCATGAGTGTCCAATCCCAATCAGTCCCTGACAGTTGGTACAGTAAATCTCAAACCTTCCCTCTAATCGCCTACATCCTAAAAGCTGTAGCTTTCAGTTGTACATACATAGCAACCACATACATGAAAGCCAGGATTTGAATCCTTATAACACTACAGAGACAACACAATGGAGAACAGTCAAGGGTCTCCTTCAAAGTCTTCACTTATCTGACCTGATCTTATTTATATGGCATCGTTTTAGAGTTTACTGATCTTGATTTGAAACCACTGGCTGCAATATTCTTCTACATGCTAGAAAATCTCATGGGGCAACTGTACCCTCCATCTTCAGATCACTGCTGCTTTAATATGTGCTGCTGCTGTGTGCAGTTATCCATAATAATGGCATTACCTTACATTACTGGGTTTAAGACAAACTGCATGTATCAGTCAACAGAAATTAATGTAATAAATTCCTCCTGTTTAATTAGTTAACATCATAGGTGCTTTTCCTTGGTACTGTTACAGCCATGTGATGACATTCTTCCTTTCATCTCATCGTCATGTGAGTGTACACTCTTTGTGCACTCTCCTCTCCTACAATGCCACGCCACCTTTTTAGTTGCTCAATAGCAGAGTTGGCAGCTTCCCCCTGCTCCTCGTGTCCTGATCTGTACACACTCCTCGTGCCCTAACCTGTACACAGGTGTCCTTTCTTCTCGGTTATCATATAAACGCTACTCTCTTTAACGTGCTTCGTTGTATGATGGTCTACGCCAGGGGTCGGCAACCTTTGAGACATGGAGTGCCAACTTTAACATGTCCAGTCAATGAGTGTGCCACTAGCGAGTTAAAAGTTTTTTTGGGGGGGGCAAGTTTAAATTGTTGACCAGGGGGGCGGGGGGGCTTCCGCCGAGCAGAGCGTTGAGGAGCGATTTCGATTGGAGGATCATGCTCTATTTTTTTTATATATTTATTTTTTTGCTGATGCTGGTCCAGCGTGTCGCATGCCAGGGATTATGCCTCGGCGTGCCAACAGTGGCACGCGTGCCATAGGTTGCCGACTCCTGGTCTACGCTGTTCTTGCTCTTTTGTGTGTATCATGTAACGCATCTTCTTCCTTCAATGACAAATTCCTAAGTTCCTAAACATATATTTGTTGTTTACCTGATGTGGAGAAATCTCTGATGCATTATATTTCTCTATTTTATAGCTACATTTACAATAAAGTACTTCCACTCTCTTATGAAGCTCTAAATGGATTCTAGTTGCTAAGTTACCACAGTTTGAATGTACACGTTGCCAATTATTATCCTCAGCACCGGCTTCAGTCACAGGGTGCAAATCCTGTACCAGAATTCACAGCAACAGTCCCACAGCTGTGCAGTTAGATTTGCTGTCAGAGAGCCAGGCTCACACTATCTCCATCCCTAAGTCCAGGTGAAGAACCTAAACAAAGCCTGTTCAGTTAGGCACTGGGGAACATGTGGATCCAGGAGTTTGTGGATGTAGAGGTTCCTGGAACGTTACCCTTTTACAGTGGTTCCTCCAGCGCCCTTCTTGACTACTCCTGAGCCGTTGGCGTACGTGCATCCATCTGCTACACTGAGCAGTATTTCCCGAATCCTCCTGCTACCCGATACCTCGCCTGGATGTTCCAAATTCCACTATCGCATTCTGTTGAAATGCCTAACTACCATGATATGTAATTAGCCTCAGGAACTGCAGAGCGTACATGTGAGTTTTAACACTGGCTTAGTTTAAGGGATTTTTCTCTGCATATCTCTGCACTGCTTTAATCTGACAATTATGGACGATTATAATTTTGACAGTTGGTGTTGCTCAGTGGAGGATGGAATACTCTTTTGAGTTTCTGATCCTCTTATAATTTCTCTGTCATGATGTTTTAGAGACATCCTTTGCTACTGTCGCTCTCTGGTTTTTCACGGGCTCAGACCTCTAAAGGTCTTTGAATTGCCATTGTGCATAAAAGGTGCTTTATAAATAAACCTGTATTACCTTGTCTGTAGTTTGTGGCAAATTCACAAAATTACTCAAATTCTAAACAGAACAACAAATAAACAAAATTGAACGGAACTGAATAGAGCTGAATTTAAATGCTCAGTTAGTGTGTGAGGGCTTTCCAGTTGGTCAACACATTCACAGTTGGTCAGAGTGGAATGTCGTGCTAGTGCTAGAATGTGAGGATTGTGTAGTGTAAGATGGACATTAGGAACATTTGGGCTGCTAAGACTAAAAGCGATTTCAGGTCAGAAGTACAAACAGCATATCAGAGAGGCAGAGGCAGAGGCAGAGGGAGAAACTGACCAATGGGAGTTGATGATCTTGCAAAGTGCAAGTTCACTGCACATGCGTAGGTTGGCCTGATGGTCTGGAAGCATTGAGGGTGGAGTACGCATGGGGTCCACCTCGCAGTTCTCCTCTGACTCGTACAGCGCCCGAATAAACTCCCCTGAACATACACAAACCCTTCATCATCATCATTATCATTACACATAAATTCCCCCAACAAACAGGACATGTTTATCATCATCACCAGCATCATTCCCATTCAAATATATCCATGCAGTAAACAAAAGTTTTATCAATATTATTGGAATATCATGTTGAATAAATTCTGGAGATTTACTCATCTGACTACATACCAATAGTGTCTTTAAGGTATCGGTGTCCAACAAGTTTGAGGTACTCCTCTATGGCTTTGGTGGCCAGTGTGTTCTCCCTGAAGATCAGATGCTCTCGGTCGATAAAGCGATCCACTTCGGTCAGTGCCATATCTGAGAGAAAATCCTGCAAAAGAAAAAAATTATCTCAAGAAATCTGGCTATGATATTTCAACTGATTTCAACTGATTTCAGAAAACATACCCTAAACATATGTTTATTCAAATAGTGACATAGTTGTAACTATGACTGAACGTCTATGGCCAAAACCTGAAAGAATCCATAAGAAAAAAAAACGAAGTGACATCACAGACCTTGGCCTTGCCGGTGCTCTGCAGGATGTGCACGAGGGCGCAGGCCACCTCCTCCTTGCTCTTCACGCTCAGGAGCGGCTCCAGCACGGAGCACAGCGTGCGATAGTTATTCGTCACGTACTCCGCAAACTCCTTATACACCTCCATGGGCAGGATGCTCATGGTCTGGTAGCGCGACTTCAAACGCAGAGAGGCATTGATAACCTTGCCACCGCCCACACCTCCACCCTTGGCCAGCACGCTGGGCTGGATCACGGGGTACCACTGCTCCACAAACTGCCGGCCAGTGATGCTGGAGATGGGAATGCTGACCAAACCCAGATACGTGCTCTTCTCCTGTCGAGAACACAGACAAGCCAGTTATGGATGCGAACCATTGCTAGCTGCCTGCATGAGATGGCTTGTACTCATCTCCTATACTAAAATAGAGAAAAGTGGTGGGATGCTGTGAAGAAAATAGCATGTCAAGCACCTGTATCTCAAGCTGTTGATTATCCTGAAGTTATCTTGATAAAACTGAGGCATGATAACCTGTTGGCTAAGTAATGGAATGGCGAAGCTAACCATGGATGGAATGCATTCAGAAGAAGGCTAAGCTGCAACACTGCTAGCACCTAGAACCTGACGATAAGTCCTAACATTTCTAGCACCTGTAACCCTACTATAAATCATAACTGCTAGGACACTATGAAGCCCTAAGGGACAGCAAGGCTAGCAGTCAGACCTTGCGCCTTTTCTTGTCCGTTTCCTTGTAGAGGTGCAGTCGTAGGCTGCGGATGGCAGGGAGGTTGTTGAACTCGAAGTGCTCGCCCCAGAAGACGGTGTCGGTGCGAGGCTTGCTGGTGGTGCGTGCATACAGCATGTCGTCCAGACATAGTTCGCAGTAATAGCGCTTCTTAGGGGGTAGGTCCCGTGCCTCGATGATCCACAATTTAAGGACATTGTCCACCCGGCGACTGTTATCCTGCAAGAGTATCAGAACAATCAAGAAATATAAAACCTCACAGAGCACCAGTGGTTTTATAACATACAAAATGTTCAGCTCTCCCATAATGAGCAACGACGCAAACTACTGTATATAAGCCACAACCAGCAGAGAGTTTATGGAAAAGCATCGTCCCTGATTTAATCTTCGCCCAAAAAAGGGGTTATATTGCTAGCAATGATTCACAGTTCTGATGAGTCAGTTATGCGAAAGAGATAATGCCATCCTTCCCTTCCACGTGTTGTTTACTGTTAGTAATATTTTGGGTGAATAATCCTTTGAATCAGTGAGCTTTCTAATAAGCACTCCCAGTTGGTCATCAAATTCTGAGAGATTTTATATACAGACAAAAAATAAAAATAATAATAATAAACTTTATACAGCACTTGGTGATCGATGTTCACAAAGTACTTTAAACAACTGAAACAAATAAAGATAAAAAGAGACAAAAAAGGTAAAAAGCAATAATCAAAATAAATAAATGAAAAACACTCAAACTAAAATATAAAACTAAAAAATACAACAGCAATATGGCTGCAGTATTTTAACAACATCCTGCATTTGCATGCACACATGATGGTGATAAAGGCTGACAAAAGACAATAAGATTTTATTACATAAGTTTTAAACCTTCATGACAAACTAATCAAAATTTCAGCCTCACAGGTAATCCATCTGTGCACAAGGGCAACCTTAGTATGAAAACATATCCAAGTCTCCAAGTGCATATGGGAGATTCTTCACAATCTTTAATGTCTTGCACGTTTAGCATCATTTGAATCCATCTTGGATTCAACACATTTTTCTCGTCGATCTACACTCAATACTTTATAGTGACAAAGCAAAAATGCTTTGGAATGCTTAGTAAACAGCAAAAAAAAAAATCTTCCATTTATGTAAGTCATCAGAACCTTCACATAGGACTCTGATAAACTCTGGTTGGTCTTGCTGGGAGTGATCCTCCGAGCCTGGTGCCCATCTTTCTACTGGAAGGATCTCACTTCTTGGCAGAATCACTCAAACTCAGTTTGCTTGGTGGCCAAATCTAGCAGGACTGTCAGTGGTTCCAAACTTCTGCTATTTGAGACTGACGGAGACTCTAGAACTCATGTACACTTTCAATCCCCGGATCTTCCCTAGATCTGTACAGTGACACAATCCTGTCATATTTCTTTCATCCTTATCTCAATCTCAACAGTTTGGGTTTCAATCTGACATAAATCCATACATCATAAATTGTGAGCCCTTATATAGACAGGTGTGTGCCATTCGTAATTATGTCCAAACAATTAATTTAATTAACAAATCAGTTCATTTAATTAACCAATCAATTCCTTGAAGTATTACAAAGAAGTAGGGCACACCACAGCTCAACTGCAAGTGTCAGAACAAATAAATTGAATATTTGAGAATTAAACATTTCCAAAACATTCCAGTAAAATTTTTGCTTCGTCTTTATGGAATGTTGTTTGTAGACTGATCAGGGGGAAAATGTGTTGAATCTATGTTAACATGGGTCTGAAACACCAAACTACAGACAACTTTCAACATTCACTGCAAGTTTTTTTGTTTATTTTTAAAGTGAGTCTGGGTTTTGTCTGGGTTTGCATGAGTTTTTCTGGGTTCATAATGACAAAATGCACTCTCTCACTAGAGAGAATGTTATTCAACTACATTCATAATCTTAACAGCCAATGAGGGAGAGTCCTAATGTAATTGTTATAACATTATAATATTTGATATTTTATATAGCAAAAGAATGACCCATAGGCTTCCATCATCTCAACCTGTTTTTTTCTGAAGCAAGGAGAAGCAAGTGTTTCAATAAAAAAGTCATTAATTTTAAAACACATTAGTCCCACTGTAACGGTGGGGCTGTAGTATCATAGAGGGGCGGACACACATGCGAAGCAGAGCGTACGATCTTAGTGGGGTTTATTACATGTTTGACATGGCCTGAGGACACGCGAGTTGCACGTGAGCGACGAGGCATGATAAACAGAACACACACTTGAATTCAGACAGCAGAAACGACAAAGGTGCTAGACCGGACTAAACACAAGAGTACAACTAACAGTTGCATACACTGACATGAACAGGAATACGTGAAGCAAGAAACAACCATACACGAACACGAAAACTAAATACAAACAGAACGAAGAGAACTTACTAACAGCACAAGGGATCGTACATGAACAAGATACACGCACTCTAGACAAACCTGTAACACAAACCACGTTATCGAACTACATGAACAAGCAACACGCACTCCAACAAACCTGTAACATAAACTATGGAGACAAACTACATGAACTAGATACACGCACTCTAGACAAACCTGTAACATAAACCACGTTATCGAACTACATGAACAAGCAACACGCACTCCAACAAACCTGTAACATAAACTATGGAGACAAACTACATGAACTAGATACACGCACTCAAACAAACCCTAAACATCGACCACGTTGCAGAACTACATTAACAAGCAACACGCACTCAAACAAACCCATGACGTAAACCACGTTACACAACACTGAGACCCAACATACCGAAAACCCAAAACACCATAAACCGTAAGTAAACTCGAAGGTAGAAGAAACACAACAACCAAAGAATGACCAGGAGCTGAAATACCGATAATGATGCCCGAAGGTAAGTAGTGACATAGGTTGTATATATACCCACACATACTCATTGAACACTATGATTGTCTAACACGGTACAGCTGGACAGGGAGGGGGCGTGACAACGTAAAAACAACGAGGTACAAGAAAGGGGCGGAGCCAGACATGACAGAACCCCCCCACAAAGGCGCACTCCACCAGGGTGCGCACACAAGAAACCGAAAACCCCCGCCAAAAGAAAACCACCCACCAATGACCAGAAACCAAAACAGGAACGAAGCAACACAAAAACAACCACACAACCAGGCAGAACAAGGACAATCAATGAGGGGAACCATACTCTAGGACACAGGATCAGCCAAACAAGAGAATGCAGACACAGAAGATTTGGGGGTAGGACCAGACACGAATGACAGATGTGGGAGGATAGTAGCTGACGAACCAGGGACCGAAACCGAAAACACAGACGGGCAAGAAGAAGCAGGGACCGGACCAGTGCGTGACTCAGGACCAGAACCAGACCGGAGAACAGGACTGGCAACACGAGAGGCAGAAAACACTGAGGTAAGTATATGACACACGACATGAATGGGCACAGGAACAAGATGGGTTACATAACGAGCAAGACACATAACCACCGGAACAGAGACGATGACACCAGCCACTGGGACAGGCATAGGAACACACACAGACACTGGTATAACAGCACTAACTGGGACCAATACAAATCCTGGAACAGGCGATGAGAAAAGAGGCATAGTCCTTGGGTCGAAACCTATAGGGAGCTCAGACTCACTCAGAGTCTCTCGGGTAGTCTGGTGGGCCTCTGCAGGCCTAAACAGTGTTTCTGCAGCGGGCAGGTAACCCTTGAGCACAGGCCGTGTGGTCCTCTCGACCAGTCCCAAGCCAACATGGACCGCAGTAGCAGGTACGGACCCTTTCCGGGCCTCCGAGTCCAATGCTGACCCCCTCTGAGCCGCGCGAACAGGCTGCGGCAACAGCGGTGGCGGTGACCCCGTCCGGGTTGCAGGAACAGGCGCCGGCGTGGACGACCCCTCCTGGGTCGCGGGAACAGGCGCCGGCGTGGACGACCCCTCCTGGGTCGCGGGAACAGGCGCCGGCGTGGACGACCCCTCCTGGGTCGCGGGAACAGGCGCCGGCGTGGACGACCCCTCCTGGGTCGCGGGAACAGGCGCCGGCGTGGACGACCCCTCCTGGGTCGCGGGAACAGGCGCCGGCGTGGACGACCTCTCCTGGGTCGCGGGAACAGGCGCCGGCGTGGACGACCTCTCCTGGGTCGCGGGAACAGGCGCCGGCGTGGACGACCTCTCCTGGGTCGTCGGGACAGCAGCCGGCGAGGACGACCTCTCCTGGGTCGTCGGTACAGCAGCCGGCGAGGATGACCTCTCCTGGGCCGTCGGTACAGCAGCCGGCGAGGACGACCTCTCCTGGGCCGTCGGTACAGCAGCCGGCGAGGACGACCTCTCCTGGGCCGTCGGTACAGCAGCCGGCGAGGACGACCTTTCCTGGGTCGCCAGGACAGGAACAGGCGGGGTCCGCCGGCGGGCAGCGGGAACAGGCGGGGTCCGCCGGCGGGCAGCGGGAACAGGCGGGGTCCGCCGGCGGGCAGCGGGAACAGGCGGGGTCCGCCGGCGGGCAGCGGGAACAGGCGGGGTCCGCCGGCGGGCAGCGGGAACAGGCGGGGTCCGCCGGCGGGCAGCGGGAACAGGCGGGGTCCGCCGGCGGGCAGCGGGAACAGGCGGGGTCCGCCGACGGGCAGCGGGAACAGGCGGGGTCCGCCGACGGGCAGCGGGAACTGGCGGCGCTGGCGTCAACCCCGTCCGGGGCGTGAGAACTGGCGAAGCAGGAACCGGCAGCATCGGCGTCGAACCCCTCCGGGTAGCAGGAACAGGCGGCGATGGCTCAGACCTACAAGGCAAGGGAACAGGTGCAGACCCCTCCTGGGTCTGTGGCACACTCGCCAACCTTTCCGTGGCCTCACACACGCAGGCAGGCCACTCCGGGACCTCTGGCGCGGACGCAGGACACTCGTGGACCTCTGGCGCGGACGCAGGACACTCGTGGACCTCTGGCGCGGACGCAGGACACTCGTGGACCTCTGGCGCGGACGCAGGACACTCGTGGACCTCTGGCGCGGACGCAGGACACTCGTGGACCTCTGGCGCGGACGCAGGACACTCGTGGACCTCTGGCGCGGACGCAGGACACTCGTGGACCTCTGGCGCGGACGCTGGCGAAGCAGGAACCGGCGGCGCTGGCGTAGGCAGGGCGTCAGGCGTAGGCAGGGCGTCAGGCGTAGGCAGGGCGGCCAACGGAGCGCTGGAGAACCATCCAGCCCTAAAGGCTGCTACCTCCTCAGGGTTGGACCAATCGCGTTTCCATTGCTTAGCGTTGTATGTACCAAACCGAGCCCGGAGCAGTCCAAAGAATCCCTCCAAGGTTCTCATTTCCTCTGCTCTCTTTGTCATTAATATATGTGCCCATTGTAGAGCTGTTCCTTCAAGGAATTGTAACAGAAATCTAACCTTTACAAAACCTGGTGGCTCTGGGCACAGTAGAGAGGCAAAAAACAAACTGCTTTGCAGAATAAACCCCTCCAGGGGTCCCTCCCCATTATACACATGGGGTGGGCTAATCGACGACGGCAAATCGAACGGTATGCCGTTCTGTAGCCTGTAGTGGAGATCCACAGGAAACATGTTAAACTGAATCGTCTTGTACGTATGGTTCAGGAAGTACAGTCTCGTGATACTCGCTCGCTGTGTCCTTACTAGGGGCATCATTCTGTAACGGTGGGGCTGTAGTATCATAGAGGGGCGGACACACATGCGAAGCAGAGCGTACGATCTTAGTGGGGTTTATTACATGTTTGACATGGCCTGAGGACACGCGAGTTGCACGTGAGCGACGAGGCATGATAAACAGAACACACACTTGAATTCAGACAGCAGAAACGACAAAGGTGCTAGACCGGACTAAACACAAGAGTACAACTAACAGTTGCATACACTGACATGAACAGGAATACGTGAAGCAAGAAACAACCATACACGAACACGAAAACTAAATACAAACAGAACGAAGAGAACTTACTAACAGCACAAGGGATCGTACATGAACAAGATACACGCACTCTAGACAAACCTGTAACACAAACCACGTTATCGAACTACATGAACAAGCAACACGCACTCCAACAAACCTGTAACATAAACTATGGAGACAAACTACATGAACTAGATTCACGCACTCTAGACAAACCTGTAACATAAACCACGTTATCGAACTACATGAACAAGCAACACGCACTCCAACAAACCTGTAACATAAACTATGGAGACAAACTACATGAACTAGATACACGCACTCAAACAAACCCTAAACATCGACCACGTTGCAGAACTACATTAACAAGCAACACGCACTCAAACAAACCCATGACGTAAACCACGTTACACAACACTGAGACCCAACATACCGAAAACCCAAAACACCATAAACCGTAAGTAAACTCGAAGGTAGAAGAAACACAACAACCAAAGAATGACCAGGAGCTGAAATACCGATAATGATGCCCGAAGGTAAGTAGTGACATAGGTTGTATATATACCCACACATACTCATTGAACACTATGATTGTCTAACACGGTACAGCTGGACAGGGAGGGGGCGTGACAACGTAAAAACAACGAGGTACAAGAAAGGGGCGGAGCCAGACATGACACCCACTGAGAATTGTGGTGTTGTACACGAGAGATCACAGTTGTTCTTACTCTTATAGTTTGCTTCTTGCTTCATGGAAGCCAGCAGATGATGTTTCAGGAACACTGACCACTCAGCAGTTCCAAATCCATCTGTGTTGTTTGAAACTCCTCATAATACCACTTATTATGAAAACATAATAGTCAAATTTATTTATATAGTGCTTTTTACAACACATGTTGTCACAAAGCAGCTTTACAATTGTATGGGTCCAGATCCCCAATGAGCAAGGAAAAACCCCCTATGAAACAATTGTGCATTTTTCAAACGTTAAATAGTGAACTAGATCATCTAAAGTAGCTAACATGTCTCATAAGTAGCGGACTAACCTACATAACTCAACTCCGTAAATTTAAACGACATCTGAAAGCGATATTACACTTTACATTTACACTTTACATTTACACTTTACTTTGTACTCACTTATAATATACTTATAATAATACCACTTATTATGAAAACACAAGGAATATTACAGGCCATTTGTCCATTGGGCAAAATGCATTTTGAAGGCTGAGCAGAGGTTTTATTGACTGATGGATACTTTCAGACATTTCATGTGGAAAATCTCTTTTGGTTTCCTGGGCTTTGCTGGAATTCATTCAATTAAATTCGATTACACTTTAATTGGATTTTATTATGGAGCTTTCAACAGCATGCACTGTTTCAAAGCAACCTTACAGGAACACAGGCCCAGACCTCTAGCCCCTCAACAGCAGGAAGATGTTTTGGCAGTATAAAGAAATCTTGAGCAGAGCCAAAGTCAGAAAAACACATCTTCCACTGGACAGCATTAATTCAGAAATCCATAGTAATAGACGGGAAAGAGATAAGGAGCTCAGTGTGACTCTGTGAAGTTACTGTACACTGGGATAATTTGTCGGGATCACAGTTTGACATTTATCTGAAATCCCTGTTATTCTGGAAGGGCACACAGTGAAGGGTTCCAGTGTCAGGTAAAACACTGTAAACATGTAACATTGTTTTACAATGTAACACTGTAAACATTGTAAACATGTAACAACATTTTGTAGACCCCCCAATATGACAGACACGGAGAGAACTGCATTCTCCCAAAACAAGTGGAATAAAGTTTCCAAGTCAAACCTTAATCACTTTTCAGTATAACTAGTCAGTATATCACAGACAGTCATGACATATTTCAATGAATTACCATATGGTTCCTTGTGTTTTGACAGGCAATGCTGATCTAGGCTGTCAGCGTGCGTTCTGCTAGGTGACGCTGCTCTAGGCCATCAGCATGTGTTCTGACAGGTTCTGACAGGCGGTGCTGCACTAGGCCGTTAGCATGTGTTCTGATTGGTGATGCTGCTCTGATTGGTGATGCTGCCCTAGCCCGTTAGCATGTGTTCTGATTGGTGATGCTGCTCTAGGCCATAAGCATGTATTCTGATTGGTGATGCTGCTCTAGGCCATTAGCATGTGTTCTGATTGGTGATGCTGCTCTAGGCCATAAGCATGTATTCTGATTGGTGATGCTGCTCTAGGCCATTAGCATGTGTTCTGATTGGTGATGCTGCTCTAGGCCATAAGCATGTATTCTGATTGGTGATGCTGCTCTAGGCCATTAGCATGTGTTCTGATTGGTGATGCTGCTCTAGGCCGTAACCATGGCACTTCCCACCTTGTTGGGTTTAACTGCTCGCTGCAGGTTCTCAATCCACTTGTCCCTCTCGGCAGCCGAACGGCAGGCGAAACACTTCGTGCCTGATGCAGTTGTCACCTGAAGGTCGCATGCACACACAAATACATACACACACAAACACAGGACAAATGTCACTCAGAGATACAGGACAAAGGTCATGTGCACATGGTTAGCTGTGAACCTGGTCAATATCTTCTTGGCCACAGACTAAGACCAGACCAAGACCAAGAATACTTCATCATTCCCAGTATCCCAGCATTCCCAGAATATCAGATGGCCTAAATATAATCCAGTTTGATTAAAGTATCACAAACAAGATCCTTTTTGTCTGTTGGCTTATGATCTGGAAATAGCATTCGTTTGGATTTTGGTCTGGCCACCCACCTCAAAGCAGTACTCCTGGCCGAGTATGCTGGAGTGGACGGGTTTGATGATAGCGTCCTCATCCAGAGTGAGGTCCAGCGCCTCGGCCGCACTGCTCGGGGACAGCAGAGACTCATGGGAGTGAGACTCCTTGAAGCTCTGCATCAGACGCGTTCTGCAGATGAGAGGGGGGTGAACGAGAAAAATGGAGGAAGATATGAGAAAGTTATGAGAATGTAAAAGGTTAAAGAAAGACAGAGCGAGAGGATGGATGAGAACCCAGAGCACTTTGGAGTGGTGTTGCGTGGGGTTGTGGTGCTGGTGATGGATCTTTCAGGGCTTTTTATGGACCGCCTGAAGAAGCGGATATCTGGGCCAAAAAGCTGAAGGGAGCCTTGGACTTCACTCAAGTGGCTCTGTGACCCAGAGGTCAGGTAAACATTGGCAGGTCTGCATTAGTGCGTAGCCAGTGTTTACTACTGTTTAAGTCATGGCAGCAGACTCCCTCACATGAGGCTGTTGGGCAGATGCCTGGACATTAAGGGTTTATTATTATTATTATTATTATTATTGTTGTTGTTGTTATTATTATTTTATTATTATTTTTAGCCATGAAAGGTAGTAATGGAAGGTTACTGCTTTCTGTGTGTGTGTGTGTGTGTGTGTGTGTGTGTGTGTGTGTGTGTGTGTGTGTGTGTGTGTGTGTGTGTGTGTGTGTGTGTGTGTGTGTGTGTTTGTGTGCTTCTCGTACCTCTCCTGGTCAGCACTGCGGAATCGTGGGAGAATCATGTGGCGGAAGCTTCCAGTACGATCAAGTTTGGGCTGGCTCTTTGCTCGCTTAATTGAGCTTTTCAGACGGCGGCTAAGAAAACTCTGATCAAATGGACAGACATGTGAGAGAGAGAAAGACACGGCATGCTTGGTTTGGTCATACTGCATAAAATGGTTCGCTACAGTAATTGCAAGCTGGAGCAGAAAGGCTGAGCTAAGCTAAGTCTTTCGGTCTCCGGGGCTTCAACCGCCCCATATTACAAAACCCACCACAAAGGAAAGGAAGGAAACAGCACAGAAAGACTCATTACTCCTGACAAGACATGGAGACTTTCCTACAAACACTGCCAGCCCCCAGAGGAGAGCAAAGTGGAACACAAGCAAACCATTTCAGTAAAATGATGCAAAAAGGGTGTTGTGCTGGGGCCAAATGCCCTGTAGGAGGGAGGCGCATCCTTAATGAGGAAATTACAGCTGATATAGTGCATGAGAAAGTTAGAAGCAGCACACACCTCTGGTCAACTTAATGATACTACATGATAATTTGGTGATTGATTTATTGATTGATTGATTTATTGATTGAATTAAACTTTGTATTTATGAGTAACAATGCATTTTCCTTTCAGAGTAAAGAATCATCTACTCTAAGGGCTGTTGGTAATGAGGTTCAGATCGTTCCTGTTTTAGCCTTTCCAGTAAGTGGAAAAGTACATTCTACCACAAGATGGCGCAGTAACTGAATCAGTTCACGAGCTGTTTCTGGCCTGGTGACTCATACTCAGATACTGCCTACGCTCTCGCTCTTGCTCTCTTTCTTTCCTTCTTTTCAACTACCTCTGTCCATCTTTCTCTCTCTCCCCATCTTACTCACTCGTCTGTCCATCTCTCTCTCTTTCTGCTGTCTTTTTCTGTCTCTCTTTGTCTTCCTCCATCTTTCTCTCCGGCTGTCTCTCCCACTCTGGAAGCGGTGCGGTTTGGTCATGCGTGTTTAACAGCACCTGCTCTCCCGTAGGCTGCAGCCTCAGTCCAACATCGTGTCGGCACTGGCTATAATTATCGCATCTAAAGCACTAAACAGAGCTAAACAGAACTCTTTCGAACAACTCCAGGCAAACTCAGTGGGCGGGTTCAGCTATGACCTCATTAAAAGCCATTTTTTAGCAGAGACAGATGGAGGGCAGATGCAGTTTAGCAGATCCACATCGCCTCAAACGGGCTCTGTCACTTCCACATTCCTACACTCAAATCCTAAAGATAAAACTTTCCACTACCTTCCCCTTCACAAAACGCAGGTGCAAAAATAGGAATTAGAAATATGATGGCACTGCACACTGTAGTGGTAGTGTTCCCCCACTCAGACTTTTTGAACAGGTGACAGCTGACAATCGGCTAGGTACGTGTGAATAGCTGGAAATCTTCAGTCTGGGAAGTCCTTGGAGATTCTGCACTGTTGTGTCAATCTCATGTACAAAATGATTTACAAGCTGTTGTGCATAAAATCTCTGTAGTGCTGACCTTACTGTGCTCAGAATCACAAAATAATGTGGACAAAAATAGTCCAAAAACACTTTTACCATGCAAATTATTTATCAAATTATCTTAATTATGATTTATATCTGTAGTGCTGGGCCATATGTAATAGAATCATTAATTGCAATCATATGCAATCAGATAATCAATGCAATCATGTAAATGTTGAGCGCAACCAGAATCAGAAGTAGGCAACGATCGCAGGGTGAGAGAGGTGGAGCCAATGGTACATGAAAGGCGGAGCTTGTGGTACTCACGGACTGACGGAATGGCTGTGGAGGAGCAGTGGGAGGGGTTTCCATGCTTCTCTGCCTCACTGTGGCAAAGCTCTTTCTACGAGCACGAGCGTGCTCTACAGAGAGAGAGAGAGAGAAAGAGAGAGAGAGAGGCAGGCTAATTGTTTGGCTTAGGGGGAAACAGGCAAAGGGCAAATGAGCAGCAGTAAGTTCTGGAGCTGAAAAGATCCAAAAATAGGCTACAAACACACACACACACACACACACACACACACACACACACACACACACACACACACACACACACACACACACACACACACATACATACACAAACACCTACAAAGCCTTTTTCAGCTTCGTCCCCCGTCCCCCCACCCAAATGCCACTCCCCCTTCATGTTTGTTGTCCTACATTTCCCCCAGGACTGGCACTAACCTTTTTCTTTTTATATATTTTCAGGAGCTATAAATACACAACCTTCTCCTCCCCACTCAGCACCTCCTCCTTCTCTCTCCCTCTCCCCATCTCCCCATGTCTCTCTCCCTCTCCCACGCACCTCTCTTTTACATAATTCCAGTAGTGCTGTCTCTCTCTCTCTGTCTTTCTCCCTCTCTCTCTCTCTGTTTAACTCTCTCTCGCCCCCCTTCTTCACAGCTCCACCCACTGTCATGTCTTTCCCGTGTGTCTTGTCTTATAATGCTTTTTCTAAAAGAACACACATCCTATCAAATACAGTCTACACTAAAATTGAAATATTACATAAATTACAGTGCAACATTAACCAGTAATAAGGAGATCCAACAGCAGCATGACACTTCTCTCTCTCTCTCTCTCTCTCTCTCTCTCTCTCTCACACACACACACACACACACACACACACACACACACACACACACACACACACACTCCCTATTAACTTTTAAAAATGAATAAATTACAAAGCCCTGATCCTAGAGCAAGGTATACTGAACAAGTCTCTACAGCTCATTGTAACACTTTGGTCTGCATACACAGGTCTGTATTTATATATCATGTAATGAGACTTCAGACGTGTCCTTAAATCTGACTTCAAAAGTTCAAGTGACTTTTAACTTCCACTCTTAAACTAAACAAAAGCTAAATATATAGACAGATTGAGACAAAGAGGCAGAGATAGGCACTCCATATGTCAGTAGAAGCCATGCTGACTCATAAAGGAGAAAAGGAATATACCAATTCAGGATAGGAAATATGAGTCACACACACACACACTTCAGTTTTTGCTCCTTGGCTGGTTTTGTTTTCCCCAGCACCTCTTGTCCTGTTTCCCTGACTATCCGTCTCAGTGTGATTGATACGTAGGCTGTAGTTATCAGCTGCTTCCCTATTTCAACCTGAAATCATGTTTCTCATGTCCTAAGGAAAAGACCTACTGGTAGTTATTCAGAACTCCTCAGTGGTGGGTGCACGGTGAAGACTGAGTCATCTTAAATCTACAGAAACTGGCCTGGGTTGCTGATGTGCACGTCATCATCACCATCACCATCATCATCATCATCATCATCTGCCAGCATCACCATCATTGTTATTTCTTTTTTTTTACTTACATAAATGAATATATATATTTATATATACACACACCAGGTTTTATTTAAGAGCTACTCATACTTTAGACCTTTTCATGCACATGTGACAAGGTCATGATCACTACAAGATAACAATGATGTGAATCCCTTGTGCCAAAGAAGAAGGGCAGAAAGTGAACTTGAGTGGGCATGTGCTCAGAGTCACTAGCCCACGTCGGGGCAGAATGGTGTGGCCCATCCTCACAGAACACCAGGTGGCAACTTGACCTGCACAGGCTAAAGGCCGCCTGTCATTTTTCATAGCTGGAGCAATTCCTGCCATAAAACACATGTACAGAGCATCTGCAGGCATCTTACTGAGGCTGCTGTTTATGTAGGCTATGGTCACTTTGACCTCTGTGACAGCAAGGACAGGTTGAGGAAGTGCTTCTTGTGTCATGGGATATTGTATTTCAGAAACAGTGTGTCGGGGGTAGCGGTGATTGACGCAGAGAAGCTGGACCTCTGCACACAGGAGAAACCAGCAGGGAACTCAGCACAGTCTCCACTACTGATGCTCTGTGAAGCGTGGTGGAGCACTTCCTTTTGGAAACAGCTCTTTGCCCAAACTCACATTAAGACATGTATGTTCAGTAATTAGCACAAAATTGTCTACTTCAAAGCTGAGGAAAAAACTGATATGGCGCGATGAGTCACTGATCTTTTTTGATTTCTGCGGCTGGATTGGTTTTTGTTTTGAGAAAGCCAGAGAGAGTCTTCAACCCACACCGCCTGTTGTCAACTGTTCAGAGTGATAGTTGGTCCAACTGATTGTAATACATTGTTTAACATGGGCAGGAGAGTCTTTGACAACGGCTGTCTAGTTATAGATATAGTCATATATTGTCTGGGTTTTCCATTATATTGTTGGCTCTGTGGATCAACAAAGCACTAACACTAAAACACTCTGTGTTTCTTGATTTGTCTCACTGGTTCACATTGATGAAGCCCTTAACAGCAGTGTGCATGCACACACACACATGCACGTGCACACACAGTGCAACAGCTTTAAGCCCTTGTGTAAGAGTCAGTAATTAAAAGGAGATAAAGAAAAACCTGGACAGCTATACTGACCCTGCCAAGAGAGGAGTAGGGAATGAGAAAGGTGTGAATTACTGCCCCCTTTCTGTCCCTGACTGAATTGCACCCTCGGCAATGTTTGCAATCGACCCCCTAAAAGCAGCATGCAGGAACATTGCCTGCGAGATGAGTTTGGGAGGGGCAGTTTATATGGCACAGGAGAGAAGCCATTCACAGGATATGGGTGACTGTTTAGGGACAGATGTGGTCTGCTTCATCGTAGTGAAGGAGCCTAAATGAAGCTCCATGATGCTATTGGGACAGGCTCGTGTTCATTCTAAGAGATGAGACGCCTGTAACATCACTTCAGGGTGATGCATGTAACTAAAGGTGCAGCAGTGATGTCACAATAGTACAGAAATGACAATGCAGCAGCAAAGTTACAATTGTACAGAAATGACAATGGAGCAGTGATGTTACAATAAAACAGAAATTACAATGCAGCAGTGATGTCTCAATAGTACAATAATGGCAATGGGACAGTGATGTCACAATTGTACAGAAATGACAATAAAGCAGTGATGTCACAATTGTACAAAATTGACAATGGAGCACTGATGCTACAATAGAACAGAAATGACAATGAAGCAGTGAGGTCACAATAGTACAGAAATGGCAATGCAGCAGCAAAGTTACAATTGTACAGAAATGACAATTCAGCAGTGGTCACAAAAATACAGAAAAGACAATGAAGCAGTGATGTCACATTTGTACAGAAATGACAATGAAGCAGTGATGTCACAATAGTACAAAAATGACAATGGAGCAGTGATGTTACAATAAAACAGAAATTACAATGCAGCAGTGATGTCTCAATAGTACAATAATGGCAATAGGACAGTGATGTCACAATTGTACAGAAATGACAATAAAGCAGTGATGTCACAATAGGACAAAATTGACAATGGAGCAGTGATGTTACTATAGTACAGAAATTACAATGCGGCAGTGATGTCACAATAGTGCAGAAATGACAATGCAGCTGTGTCACAATAGTACAATAATGACAATGGGGCAGTGATGTTACAATAGTACAGAAATTACAGTGCAGTAGAGATGTTGTGATAGTACATAAATTACAAAAGAGCAGCAGTGAGGGGCAGTAA